>NC_080430.1:95014259-95333490 GCF_028018845.1 Melospiza georgiana | reverse complement strand
TGGGATGTATCTGCAGTGTGCTTGCACTTCTGCCATAAAATGTGCATGTCTGAGCAGGGCTGAATTTCAGCCATGCAGGAGCAAAGGGGAGGTGAGTCATTTGAAGGTGTCATGTGTTTCAAGAATGAGCAGCTATGGCAGCAACAAGCAAACCATGGGGCCGGTGGGTTGTTTGTATGAGGAAGAACTCATAATTGGTTTACACTAAAAATTGTTATTTTTGCTAAGCACCCATTGTACTTAAGACTATGTGCGGAGAAATTAATTAGACCACAATAGCTCCTTGTTGGGGCAGCTGAAACTCCCTTGGTGTTTGGCATGGGATTGCTTATGTGAGGGCTGCAGCATTGTCCTGTGCTGCAGCTTATGGTGTGGCCTCTGCATAAGTCATGATGTTAGGCATAGGTTATTTTTTGTTAAGAACATGTGATGCATGTTCATTTACTTTTCCTCAAGGGCCATCTCAGGTTGTTTTCAGAATTGGATTTAAGAATTTAAGAAGATGATGTGCAAACTTTGTCAAGGCTGTGCTTTTCCAGCACTCCAACTTCTTAAGACTCCAATTTCTTAAGACTGAGTTGCATTGTCATCAATGTTTTTTTTTCAGCATTTATTGTTTATTGTGCTATTCATTTATCTTTCCATTCTTGTAATAAGACAAAACAGCTTAGCAGCTGATAATAGTGTTATGAGGAACTGTAATGTGCTGCTGGCTGTTGAACTGCTGGCAGATACCTGTAATGAAATGTGATCAGTTGTGAGGACACATCTATCCTACCCTCAGGGACACTGCTGCCATTTGAACCTGGATGCTGTGGATCCTCTCCTCAGGACAATCCCCCTGCAAAGCAGGAGCCATACTTAAGATACGTCTGGCAGTTGCTGACTCCTAATTTTGAAGTCCACATTAGTGATAAGCATTTATAAAGTATAATTTATGAAGTATATATTACCGGCTGCAGGACAGGGTGAAGCTATAGAGGATAACTTTTCTGAAGGCCTGATGGACACAACAGCCTTGCCAGTAACAGTGTGAAACTGGGCAGCCTAACATGTTGCTGCTGTGGCTACAGTAGTATAGGGGTGCTACAGGTTTCTATTTATGGGGCCACATGCTGAGACAGTGACAGCATGGCAGGGGTAGTAAAAACCACCACAGCATAAGGTAAGGATACCTTTACCACCAGATCAACAAACACCTTTCCCAAGTGCACTTCTAGCGAGCTGCCTGTCTCTTCCATCTGCACTGCTGCTGAGCTACTTTGTATGGGAACTTTTTCCTAACACACTTTCCTGGGGTAGCCCTGACCTTTGAATTTGTCCAAGTAAGCCTGCTGCAGCCTTAAGAGCTTTTGTAATTACTGCCTGCTGCTTCCTTCTTTACTGTTGGTAAGCATGAGCCTTGTGATGCTCACCTCTGTGCATCTGGTTTTTCCTACTCTGCTAAGGAGTGTGTTAATGTGCCAGGAAAAGGCAGCATTGTCAGCTCTGCAAGCAAAGAAATGTACAAGCTTGGAGACAAAGAAATGGTTTGGTCATTTTTATTTGCCTTCAGGTTTTGGAAGCTTTGTCACAGCTGTCATGAATCCTGGCTGCAATGGTGTAGCAGATCAGCTTTAGGCTAATAAACTTCTCCAAGCTATAATGGGATGGGATACACCCTCCATTTGGTGCAGGACCTCTGTATGTGAGCTGCTCCCTGTTCTTTCTAGCTTTGGCTGCTCCACAGGCAGCTCTACATTCCCCAAGGTGTGTCAGCCTGAATGTTTGAAAAGGGAAAATGAATGGAAGGAATGTCTTCTGTCTGAGGAGAGTCTGTCTGCATAGAAGGGAGGAGTAATTAGTGCAAGTTGGGTAACAATCCTGGAGCCTCTCCAGCACATTTTCTGGTAGTCCCTGTGGAGCCTTCCTTGGTATCTTGAGTGATACACAGAACTGGCTTGCTCTGAACTTAAACTATGAGCCTGACAGTGAAGAGGCTGCTCATGGAAAGGGTGACTGTACATATGGACTGATGTGCTTAGTAATTAAAAATAATCTTTATTATAACTTAAATGTGATAGGAAATATGGTGAGTACAAATGCCACAAAACTAAAAGAAAAAAATTAAAAAAAAAAAAAGTAGTAGATACAAAAGAACACCTTGAAAGAATTCAACTGATGGGACATGTGTAGTATAAAAACCATAACATGGCTATTCCACCTTCTGCAAAAAGAGTTTATATTCCTCAGTAAACAAGTAAACATTTTGCAGTGTACAAAATGTACTTCTTTAATTAAAGGAAGAATATATATATTTATAAATATACAGATATGTACATTCTTGTAACATTCACAGTAAAAAAAACCAAAACAAATGACCCCTGCCTGCCAAAGTGTTTGGCTCACAAGGTTTCCTCTTGATGTGAACTGTTTGCAATATTTTCTATGTTGTCTATGCAAATTTGGATACTTCAATTGACATCTAAATAGCATTTCATGCATAATGAACACAGTACAGGAACACTCTTCTGTTAAATTCTGTTCACCTCCTCTGTTACCTTAAGGCTCGTAATCAACAGTTTGAAGCACTCGCTGTCTTTCAGCCTTGCAGTGCAGGGAGGGAGCTGCATTCACTTCCCCCTCTGTTTATTACTGCCTCCGAGGTCCACTTGAGTTTGTTCTGTTCTTTATATGGAAATTGCTCTATAGAAACTACGCTCCTCTAATTAGAAGGTACAAAATCCAATCCTGCCTGCAACTGCAGGACAAAATGGTTCTGGGGACTTGTGCAATTAGCGGTATTCACTCCTCCTGCTCAGAATAAATAAATGCTCTTTACCTTTTCATTTAGTTTTCAGAAACCTACATGATTGTTTGATCTCCTTCAGAAATTGCTGGGTTAATGATGGTTTGCTGCTGGAGGGCAAGAGAAGGGAATAAAAGACCAGTGGAGGCATTTAGAATGAGTCACCAAAGTGATGCCTCCCAGGGTTTACATCACGCTGTTTCTCAAGGCAAAACTTGTAGAACTTTCCTGTATTTCAATTCCAAGACACAACTGAGAAAGCTGAGCAGCGTTTCCTGCCGCTGGAGTGTTGCTGGGGACACTGCATGGCAGCAGACACTTCATTTGGGATTCAAGGGAAAACTTTGCATGCCTGTTCAGGTGGCCTTCTGATTGTCCTTGATAGATACGGTATCACACATCTCAAGCTTTCACAACAACTTCAAGGAAGTAAATATAATAGGAAAATATATGGAGATGCCAAATTCTAAAAACCTCACAGAAGTCTGTTGAGGCTGAATAACTGCAATTATATCATTTGTTTAGAATCAGTCAAGAAAGTATTGTTCCTCAGCATCCAACTGTTCCATCGTGAGCTGCAACGAGGAGCCAATAGGAATCCTTAAGCTGGATTTTAGATTTTGCTTTTCTTGAAGAAGTCTGTAAATTGCTACATTTTGGAACATTCTCATAGCATTCTTTAATGTCTTCCTTTTGTTCCCCACACTGAAGTGCAGCTCCATCCTACTTTAATGCCTGTTAAATATTAGCAGGTTCTTTTCCACCTAAAAAGCTGTGGCAGCTTCAGTTCCACGGCGGCTTCCAACTTTAACAAATTCCCGGGGAAATTTGTCCAGCTGTTCGTATGCCAGTCTCCCATCTTCACCTGAATGCAAAATGATAAAGCTTAATAATGCCTTATGTCATTCCCCTAGAACATTTAAATACTGTTAGAAGGTACTTATTGGCCAGTAACTTCTACCCCTTCTTAAACTTTATCTTGTTAGAAGCAATTTCAGAAATTATTTGGAAAAGTTAAACATGCTCTGAATGTTCAAACTATTTTTTTTAACTTCCCATGTAACTTGTTTGGTTATCTAAAGCCAGACAGAAGCAGATGTGGCTTATATGATGAGTTGACAGTATCTTGCACACTTGTACTGAATGACCTATTGTGCTTCTCAAGGTCTCAGCTGCTGCTGTGATGTACTTGAGGTAAATGTTTATCCACTTCAACCTTGGAAAATATAAAGTTTATCCACCTCCCACTTCCTGGCACTTTAAAGAAGTGAGTCTATCTACAATGTTACTTCTATACTGCTGAAAATGAGGAAGCAGTATGTTTGCTAAATGTTATTGTGTCTTTCAACCCCTTTTTCCTTAGCTACTGCCATCTATATGCACTTCCACTAAGACAGCATTGAGCCTAACGTGTTGAACTGGCAATAATCAACCAAAAATGGTCTCTGTATGTTGTCCAGAAGAATGGCAGAACAATCAGTTTTCAAGTGTCCTTGGGCTAGTTGTTTTATAATCTGAGCAATAACACGTCCAACAGCAGACTGAATTCCTGCTGAAGTGGTGAATGGAAGAGAGCATATTTGAAGGGTTTGCATAATTAAAATAACACAAGGACACCTCCCCCATGGAGTAGAAATTCATGCCTAGCTGAAAGGCCAGAAAAACACAATTTTTCCGTGCCACTGAAGTACTGGTGCCCAGAAACTGTGCAGATTAATTATCAGTTCTTTCTGTTTCTCCTTTGCTATCCTTCCTTTTGCTACTTCCCCCTCCAGACTCACACAATTCAATTTCTCTTTTTAGCTCATTTTCAAAATGAATGATTTTTAAGAATGTGTATTTTCTAACTTGTTTAAGTCACTCTGTAAAGTTCTATTTCAATTTACAGTCTCACATTGACATAGCTCAGATGTCTTACATGCTGCTCTGTTCAAAAATAAAATTAAATATTGCTCTAAACCAGGCAACTCACCAAGGGAGAGCAGGGTTTCGGACGCCACTTTTCTGATCTCTTCATTGTCAGACTGGCAGAGCGTGACCAGCATTTTAATGCTCTCAGTAGCCTGGGAAGTGCAAAGAGAACTGCATCAGCACCACACAGGACACTCTGGGGTTTTTCCACAACCTTGCATGTAAATAGGAACCATCCTCTGCACTGCCCTTCCCACTGCAAGCAAAGGGCTTTGGTGGAGACAGGAGGAATGGGGTTTCCCTGAGGGGAAGCATTTGGAGGAGGTGTATTTTCTGCTGCTGGTGTGGAGCCTTCCTAATTTTCTACCCTATGCACTTCATACATAAATCTGACAGACCACCTATGTCTGCCACTTCTGACTGTAGGATAGGTAATGGGCTGTGGACCAAGGCCATAAAATGCCAAGGTAGGGGTACAGCAGGGAAATGAACAGGAGACAGGGGTCTAGCAAATGGGTTTCCTATAAGGCATGTAAGCCTGTGCTCACGAGTATTTGCAGACTTCTGCCTTGCCTCTGCTATTTTTGGGAAGAAAGCAAGGAATAATCCTGTTCTGTGATACAAAAATGTCAGGTCTTTGGGGAGAGCAGCTGTCATAGCGTCTCTGGCTGGCTCTTTAATACTACAAGAGAGATGAGTGAAAGGAAGGGCAGGTGCTGTCCCAGTGTGACACACGGAAGAGGCAGTGAGGCACAGAGTCAGCATTTGTATGAGCCCTGTCGATCCAAGGGGCACAAGGCCTGGGCTGCATGCTCTGAATGAGGGCTTTGCTGCCACAGCCATTACACCTCACCCCCTTGCCTTCAGTGTGGCCACTCGTGTGTGACTCGGGTGAGGCTGCACTGCTGACTACAGCTCAAATGCCTGAGAGTGATGGGGCACAGCCACACAGAGCTTGCTGCCATCTGAAAAAAACCTCAGAGATTCACTGGGCCCTTTGCTTAATCCACAACCAATTGTGGATTAAACTGCCCTGGGTTACCCCATCCACAGCCACATATCCATTGTAGCATTTCCATCTCCGAAGTAATAACTTCCAGCTTCAGCTTTTGCTTTGAAGATTCCAAATGACGATACTTTCCCTCAGCAGCTTTTTTGCTCAGCCATTCTCACTATTCAAGACTCACTGGAGCCACACTGCTCAAGTTAAACTTGCCTACCTCCAGTTCCCACCACTGGCTCCTAGTCTGAGTTTTCCTGAGCAATCAAAAACCCCACTGCACCTGCATGCAGCAGAGATGTAATGTCCCTCAGCATTGCCTCTCAGGGATGCCTGCTAGCTTCTCCTTTAAGGGAAAGGTTTTTTCATATTTAAACAATATTGGATTATGTGTTGAATGGCATCAGTTGTGACTGGGATGAAGCTACAGTTTAGAACTGCCTTCCAGGGGACAGACTAGAGGGAGAAATAGTCAGTCCAAAGTGCATCAGTCTCATGGAACATATTTTTAGCCCCAGCAGCCACCCATACCAGCCAGGCTTGGGTGGCTGCTGTCTCCCATGGCTCTATACAACCAAAACAAAAGTGCATTTTCCCATCCTGTCACAGGCTGGAGTACAAAGATGGTACCAGATGCTAGCTGAAGCTGCAGTGCCCAGATATTATGACCAGTTATTTGTCACAAAACAAGCTGTGATCTCTCTTCTCTACTACTGCAGCCCACATGCATTAGAGCTCATTTTATCCTGGGAAAGCATTTTTTTATCCTTCTCAGTCAGTACTTTACGGATTAACATTTTTTTTTCTTTGTGATGTGGAACTGAGTCTCCTGAAGTCAGTATGAGAGGGAGGAAAAGATGATATGCAAAAGATAAAACTTTGCCAAGGTCACAGAACCCAAGTGTTTGTGGTTTAGAAGGTTCTAAACAATTCCCTTTATCTGAAAAAGGATGGAGCACAGCAACAAAACAAAAACACTACTGCTGCTGTTATTGAAATTTCTGTTTTGTTGTTTGTACCTATCAGATGTCCTTTCAAAAACAAAGCCAAGCACCACAGTGTATTCCTTGTCTCTTACCTTGAGGTATCTTAGAGCCAAGCAAGCTGCTTTCTGCAGCTGGAGGTTGGGCTGGGTTAGTGCTTCACAGTAGTAAATCAATGCCTGAAAACAGATAAAGAAGAACAGCAATGAAAATGTCTGTGCTTCCACAGAGAAGGGTGGAGCATGGAGGTATTGCTACCCTGTTAAAGGACAGCAATTGCAGCCTGCCTCCCTGGCAGGGAGCATGTGGGATGGCACAGGTGGGATAATTCCCTACAGCAGATCCAGGCCAGACCACCAGTCATAGATGAGCAGTCTCAGGGCAGCTTTTGGTGAGGAGAAGTTCATATTAAAGTGAGATGCACAATCTGGCACCTTTGAAGGCCTTTCACCATACATCACCAAAGAGCTTCGAATGGGCTTTGGAGTCTAATATCTCAAGAGGTGGCCCTTGGGATGGTCTCTTTAATGTAGGGATAATAATGAACTAGTAGGTATAGACCCTAGGGAGACTTAACATAATTATTACAATGTCAGCATGAGCTGCTAGACCAGTTTACTGCTTGACCCTAGAAATTAGCAGCTACTACTGAGCAGCAAATCTCAGCAGCACTCGGCTGTACAGTGAATCCATCTGCAGCATAATTCATAAAGCTGCATAATACCCTCACAGAAGCCACTCTGTGGTCCTTCCTGCAGGCAGTGGACCAGGTATCAGCTACACATGTCTGTTCCAGGAGAAGGTTATATCTGCCCTGAGATGCTGCCTCTAGGAAGCTGGGGATGGGAGAAGGATGGTATGAAATACCAAGAGGCTGCAAAAATGGAAGTTGAAGTGGGAGGGCAAGCACAGAGGGGACAAGAAAAGCAAAGACTTTTTCTCTTCCCTTTGCCTTCCTTCTGCCACTCTTCCTCTTCCAGCTGCCTTTTCTGTTGCTCTTTCCTGACAGAGAGCAAGATGGATAGTAGGGAAAGGTCTGCCATGAAAGGGTAGGAGCCAATCCCTAATTTCTTCTTACTCCTCCTTATACCCTCTATTTAATTTCTGTGCTTAATCTGGCCCTGCTTGTTGCATTTGGTATCAGAGATAGACTCAAATCTTAGGTCTCACAGCTGAGCTGTGTTTGTCCAAGGCAGTCCGTCCCCTCTGGAAATGCTGGGAAGTTCCATAGATGACAGACTCCTCTGGAAAAAAAAATCTGAGACCTACATCTTTGCATGTGGTGGGGACTGTTACCTTGAAGCCTTGGACTGAAGGCAAGTCTGAGACAGGGCAGCAGGAATGCTGAAGTGTGGAAGACAGCTGGAGTGCACAGCACTCAGTAAGTATTTGCAGTTTTGGTTGGTACCTGTTTAGCGTAATGACAGGTACAAGCAGACTGGCATAAAGACAGAAACAGACCTTCACATGTGCAGAAAAATTAGACAGGATATCCCTCTGGATCAGTTTAAATCAAGCTTGGATCAGTTATTTTAAACGCACAGATATTTGAGACATGCAGGTAGAAAAAGTCATGATGACACAGGTCAGTCATGTGACAGGTGATTTTCTGCCACTTACCTTCTCCCTGAAGTGCCTGTTTTCTGCAGTTGCTGTCAGAAGTGATGCCACAGTCTCACTGACTTCATTTTTATTTTCATTGAGAAGTAAAGCCAAAGCTCTTAAAACTTCCTGCTGTGGTGGAAGGTTATTGGAGTTTATTTTGGACACGTTGTGCTGCAGTTTTCCGTCTTTCACTGACTGCAGCACCTGAACCACAGATGCTGGAAGTGCAAGAAAAAGGTCTGTGTTACTTTGTCCTCTCAGCACTTTGGATTGATCCTTTCCTCACTAGCAATCCTTGATTTATACTACACACACTGAGGATACAAAAATATTCCCATCTGAGCAACTGCAGCATGGCAGTGTGTCTGCATGGGGAATTGTCTGGGCTTTAAGCTGGGCCAGTTTCTCAGACCTTCTTCAAGTGAGGAGGAGATGACTAGATGGGCCCAAGTGCAGCACTTAGGCCTACCCAGAGCTACAAGCAGCCCTGTCAAATCTTTGCTTTCTGCTGGAAGATGTCAATTCTCACTCTAACAATTGAGACTAAATATCCTTGCCAGGGTATTGACTTTCAGAGCATCTTTATGAGAGCTTTTCCTGGAGAGATTCATGTCTGCCAACAAGAGCTAGGGCTAATATGTTTCAGAGGTGAGTTGAAATGTCATTTTGCTTCCAGGCTTTTGAGCAAAAGCTCCCTCATATGCCCAAATAAAAAGGAAAACTAGGCAAGGTTCCTCAAACTCCCTCTCAAACAGAGAAGACAACTTGGCTTGCCAGGGACTGCTGTTCAGCACACTTTGTGCAGCATCTGCTTCTCTCTTTAGCTCTTGGTGGCAGGGGCTGCAAAACTCTGAGGTGCTGTGATCCCTGAGAATTGCTCAGCACTTCTGGAGTTGTCTCCATAACAGGTGGTGAAAGACCAAGACATCATCTGTCACACACATATTTCATGAAAAATCCTTTTGCTAGGATTTTTTTCTCCTGAGAAGCTGAGGCCTCAGGAACAAAATGCAAACAATGATTATCTGCTGCTGAGGAATGCAACAGGTGCATCTTTGATTGGTCCATGTTGGTTGTTTCTAATTAATGGCCAATCACAGTCAGCTGGCTCGGACTCTCTGGTCAGTCACAAGATTTTATTATCATTCTACTCCTTTCCTTTCAAGCCTTCTGATGAAATCCTTTCTTCTATTCTTTTAGTATAGTTTTAATATATAATTTTATTTTAATAGAATATATATAATAAAATAATAAATCAGCCTTCTGAAACATGGAGTCAAGATTCTCGTCTCCATCCTGGGACCCCTGTGAACACCACCACAATCATCCAAGGTGTGGGCACAGAAAACTTCCCAGACCTTGGGCTCAGCCCACCACGTCAGCCATTCCCTGAAAAACAGTGCTTTCAAAACAGTTTTTTTCCCATTTGAATATGGAAATAGGATTGACTGAGGGTCTATCTGCATCAGCTCCTTTCCCTTGACATGCACAACAGTTCACATGCATTCACCTAATAGCCAGGACACTTCTTTGTCTCTTTTCTCTCCTCCGTTTGTAAAGCCAGCCTCAGGGCTGGACTGCCTTGTGTTGAGCTCAGAAGGACAGGGGTGTACTCCCTAAGCAGCCAGCAGAATTTACAACCCTACCTTCTTTGGCGAGCTGCAGCAAATAGCTCCCAAGGTCACTGACGCTGTGGCTGGCAAAGTAGCTGTAATACTGAAAGACAGTGATGGTCTCGGAGGACATGCTGGAGTAGAGCACGGGCTCCGTCCGGTCCAGGATCTGAGACACCAGGATCCTGAAGACTGCAGGAAGCCATGGATAAAGGCACAGGTTAGTGAGAGCAAAAGCTGCTGGCAAAATTACACAATCCATTTCAAAACTGGAAAGAAAGAACCTCATCTGCAAGGCCAGATATGTGATGTTTCTAAGTGATGTTCCCAATGTTTCTAAGCTCAGCTGTGGTTAGGTTAGAAGCTGGACAGGCCTTCTCCCTGTCTGGGTCTCATTGCCAGAGAATTTCTTTGTAAGGACAAACCTCTGCCAGTTTACAGATGGCTAGTGCAGCTCCCTGGGCAATCAACAGAGCATCATTTCTAGCTGAACAATATCCTGCATCATAACCCCCTCTCCACATGCACTGCCTGTACATCCCCACAGTGCCTCTGAGGCAGGATTTGGCTTTGCTATTTTTCATGTTCCTGTACTAGTGTGGCATGCAGAAAGCTAGTCTGAGGCACTGCCTGTGAGAGCTGTAGCATGGAGCAGGAAGGAGAACACTGCCCTGTGTAGGCACCCACACCTGGGCAAATCAGCCTCCATCCCCATTCTGTCCAAGTGAGAGCTTGGTATATATAGCTGGAATTTGAGGTGTGGCACATCCCCCACCAGACAAGAACCTGTGCTCAGACAAACTCACTTGAATGTGGATTAATTTCAATCCCAGTGCATTGTAATGGGTGTGGGAATTATACACAAAATTAAGTCCAAGGATTCCTGATTTACTGAATCACTTACAAACCTGTATGTTGGAATAGACTTTCTTTCTGGTCAGCTCATAAACCTTAAAACAGTATTTTCTTTTCTGTTAACCTCACTTTTTTTTATTATTTGGGGCCAAACTGTTTCAAGAGTTGTAGCAATAGTTTTCAAATGAGATCTTGGAACTATGGCCAAACAGATCTCCGAGGGGTTGGAAAACAAAGCTCAGTAAACAACTGTTCTCCATTTTGACACATTTTTTTGCAGTAGTTTGTACCTGTTTCTGCAAGTCCTGGACACTCCTCATTCACAGTGGTGGCAAAATTGATATCCAACTGCTTCATCATCTTGTCTGCAGAGGTGTGATACACTCCTGCAGGGCCAGTACACTTCATCCAGAAAGCCAGCAGTGACAGCTTCTTGTGGAACTCTGGAATTGCTGGGGAAGACAAAATGAATAATGAAACAAAGCCATGCTATAAACATCAGCTTTGAAAAAAGAAGGTAAGAATAAAGGACATCTCACCCAATCCCACTGATAAACAGTTACTGTTTGCTGGGTCTCCCTGAGCCATTACCTTCATGAGCATGACCAGGTGCTCACCCCAGGTTTGTAACATGTTTTTTCTGTTTCCCATGGCAATGTGAGAAAATTTGCTCCTGATCCAGTTCTTGGCATTGATGTCCCTTCCTCTTAAATAGCACAAAATACTAGGGGAACACCACAAATGGTCTGGACAAGTTTGGTCCCTGTCCTAGCACTAGACATGGCTTGAAGTAAGTCACTCAGTTTTTGCCCCAATTTTCTGATATAGCAAATACTCATTGTAGTATTTACCCATCCTGCCAGAGCGTAACTATGTGTTTGTCAAACTCTTCCATGTATTAAAATAGATGCAAAAAGAAAAATAACTTAGAAGTTCTCCATAGAGACGACTAAAAATGAAAATGTTCAGGAAGTTGTATTACGCCTTTGATATTGTAATGCAAATTGTGCCTTTCCTCAGGAAAAAAAGGTGGAAGAAGAATTTGGGTCTTCAGAGGTGGAAGTATCCCTACCCCATAGCACCAATGACATCTGTCAATTTTCTGCACATCAGGTTGGATAAGTGCTTTCTCTTCTCACTTGCATTTCAGCACTGAGGACAGATGCAGGTGACACCTGCCTTGCCTGCTGTGTCTCCTGGTGACCCTGAGCCAGCCCTTACTACAGTGGCCCCTCCTGCACTGCTGGTGAGCTCTGCACAGTGATTATTTCAGCAGACACACATGCCCAGGCAAATCCTTGTCAGAAGGAAAGCCCCTAAGCTGTTTCTTACCATCAGTAAGAGAGGTGATGTTTCCCAAGTTCTCAGTGCTGATCTCGGCAATATTCTCCACCACGAGGATCTGCCTGGACAGCTTATCCAGGAGGTCTCTTGTCACAAATGGTGTTTTACTGGAGAACACAATTTGCTGGTGAAGACAAATGGGAAGAGGCAAAAAGGAGTCATTGAACCAAAAAGAAACCCAGCCTCAGAAAAAACAAAAAAATTCCAAAACACCTGAAGTGCAACAACAAATTCATTGCCTGGAACTACAGGATCTCCTTAACTTAAAAAAAAATTTTGTTGTTGGGATATTTTTTGGTCCTAGTTGATATGCATCACTGCTTGTACCTTCAACATCTACATCCACATCCAGACACCTGAGAATCCAAGTAGCCATTTGTGAAAGTAATTTCTGATTTACACACTCCACAAAGCTAAAGAAACCCATCACCACGAGACTTAAAGCCAGGCAAGAACATTAGTCTGACTTTCACACAACGTGGGCCATAGACTTTCAGGACAACCCTGTACAGGGGAAGACCACAAGTTGCTCTTTCTCTATTCCATTTCAGCTTTGATCAATTACTTAGGTGCCTTTATTAATTTTATTAATTAATTAATCCTTGCTAATACTCCCTGCTGCTGCTATCTACATCTTCTTCAGCAGTTTATGTAAATAATATTCATATCAGATCTGCTGTGTGTGTGGATGTGGTTCAAGTTCACCTTGCTCACCTGCATATTTACTGTATACTCTTGTATTGAAACCAAAAAACCTCCCTTTTCCTCATAGTGTGAGTCAGTAGAGTTTCCGGCTCAGCACTAAGGGTGCTGGAATCAGGCTCATGCTCTCCTGCTTCAATGAGCTTTTGGGAAAATAAAGCTAATTATAAATAAGATGGAGGAGTAAAATAATTGTGACAAGGAAGTTGCAGCATGTTTTGATTTGTCAGGAAAATCCTGATAACCTCACTTACTGAATGTTTAAATTTGCATTTGCTGTGCATGAGCTCTGAAAAAAAAAATCTACAGAAAAGCCCCTCTAGTTGTGAGCACGAACTGACAATTTTGATGTCCCAGAGGAGCTGTCTCATGCTGCCTTCACCGTGCCTATTGCAGACAGAATCTCTCTGCACCATGTGCAAAAATTCATCTCTGCTCTTGAACGCTGCAGGCTCATCTGGGGCTCAGTTAAACAGTGGAGATGGGGTTCCTGTTTTACCCCTGAAGACACAGGTTGCTTTAACTGGGAACTGACTTCACTCCCAGCAAAGCCAGCAGGAGTATGTAACCCAGAGCAGGGGATGCCCCTGTCCCCACTGCCCTGCCCCTCAGCCCTCCTGGGCAGCTCGTGCCAAGCCCCCCTTAGTTCACAGGTCAGGTCTGCTCCAAAACCAGCCAGGATGGAAACGATGGAGGCACCTCTGGCTGGGGTCAGGGTGTCACCATCCAACCCCAGCATGGTGTCTGTGCCAGCCCTGAGCTCCCACTGCCTCGCAGGAGCAGCGCTGACCTTGCCAGCCTGCAGGCAGGAAGGATTTAAACTAAATGCCCAAATGAGGCTGGGCTGGTACCTGAATGAGCTGGGTGCAGTACTGCAAGTGCTTAACTATGGTTATATCCAGGCTGTCGTTGCCTGTGGTCAGGGGCAGAGGGCTGCCAGCCACGCTGGTGCCCACGCCCGTGTCCTCGGTGAGAGCTTCGCTCAGGTGGCCTCTGGCTTCTGGGTGCTCCGTCCTGTAACTGGGGAGGAGGCAGGGAGGAAGAGGAGGTCAGTGCAGGGCCAGCAGCTGCCACAGCAGACACACACCCGCACCCACAGCCCCACTCACACACAAGGGGATGAGCAAAGAGCACGGCAGAAGAGCTGAAAGTGCACAGAAACCTGGTGATGGGCACATCATATCACAAAGGAGCAGGGCTGCCCTGCCTGGGAACAGGAGGGACATGCCCATCCAGGGGACAGACCTGTCCCCTGACTGGCCTGCCCTGAGTGATGTGATGTCCTCAACAGCAAGGTTTGTCGTGGTTACTGTCCCTTGGTGGTGACAGCTTTCTCCCATCTGTGACGAATCACCTGCCCAGTCACTCTGGATTAAGAACCATGACAATTTGTACCTTCCCAAGCACTGAGCTGCTAAGAACAGCTCTGTGCTTGCAGAATCCTCCTGCTGTCAAATTTAAGGTTCATTGCAGAAGGAAAGGAAAACCACTGCTGAAGTAAGAGACATGATGTTTTCATATGCAGTTTTAGACACAATGTGTACAGCTTACTTTGCAAATTGTTTCTGCAAGAGCGTTGAGCTAGTCTTACTGTGTTTTAAATCATTATTTCCAATATTGTGTTGCTGCACAAATGATCCTCCCCATGTTTAAATGCAAAGCCTGAGGTCAGTCCCCAGATGGCAAGTGTGTTTGGCTGCAAGTTCAGAAGTTTCAACACTTGCAGTCTTTACACTGAGTCACACACTTACACATCTAAAAATGGAAGCGGGAATCTGCACTGTCTGGGGATGAGCCAGAGGGGAAAAAAAGAAATTTTAATTTCTATTTTAACGGGTTGAAGCTAGATCCTTAAATCAGCACAGACTGGACTGAGGTCAGGGTGCCAGTTCAGCAAGCAACACAATTTCCCAAATTTTTTTTCCCACCAAGTCTTATTCTGGAATGGGGACATGATGGGAACAGCACGGTGGTTGCTCACTGCACTCAAACTGCTTTAAGCAAGCTGTGAGTAGTACAGCTCCCTGGCTGGAGAGCACAGGCAGGGAGGGAACCGTGTTCCCTTCTCTTTTTCCAGCTCTAGTGCCGCTTACGTGCCTGCTGGGCATCGTGTCAGCTCAAAGGAGGCAAACATGCTTTCAAGATCTAATGATTGAAGCACAGCATCTTAAAGTCACACAACAATGGCAGGCCACGGCACAACACCACAGCTTTTTTTGTTTTCTCTTTTTTTGCCTTTTTTTTTTTTTTTTTTTTTTCTCAGAAAGACCAAAAGTGATGAAAGAAGGGCAGGTGACACGCAGGGCCATGAACAGAGTACCAGTCATCACTCTTACATTCCAAAGGCAACCTACATCATGCTGCTTAAATCTGGCCCTGTGTTATTGTTACTGACAAGCTTAATCCACTGCAAAGACTCATTCGGCTAGAGAGAAAAGACAAAGGGAGGGGGGAAAAACCACAGAGGAATTAGTAATTACATTCAAGGAAAGCCAGGTCCAAACCTATGTCAAGGAAGAGGCTCTGCCAGTATTGATGTCAGCCTAATTTAATTTACCCTTCTCCTCTGGAGGACAGATTGCATATATTTCAACAGAGGAAAAAAAATGGTCCTGGAAACTAAAGATTTTGTATGCAGCATCCATGGGGAGCCCTCTGACCCTAAAACTCATCAAGGATTAGTCAGTCTTCCTTGAATAAATTGTGCACCAGGATCCCCTGTTAGTGACAAAGAGCCAGGGTGTCAGTTTGGCGTAAGCACAGCTGGCAGGTACTACAAACTTACCTATTCTTCTCAATCTCAGTATCTGAAAATACCGAGTCTGCACCTCCTCCACCATTACAAACCTCCACACCACCACCATCCTCATCATCAAAGTCAGAGGTGTTCAGGAAATCAAAGCTTTCTAAAGCACTTTCAACTGTTAGACTTAAACTGGAGGACCTGCTTCGGCTTACTGCTGGCTTGCACTGCAAAGGCAGAACGAACCAATGAAAACCCCAGGTATTAGCTACTACAAGAAAGATAAGAAAAAAATTGATAAAGCTTAAAACTTCAAATTCTTCATTTTATTTTTAAAACTTCATTTTATTGGGTGTTTCATTTCAAGCCTTCATATTCATAGCATATACAATCAAAGCCTGAGAACGGGAGAAAGCCTTTCATTCCTCCTCCCCTCCTCATGCTACCCACTCTCTTCCCCAAAGGAAAACCCTCAAAGGCAAAATTCAACATGTTTTATAGAAATGAGAAGAACTTCTTGAATCCAAGTTTCTCAGCTCTTGGCATTTTGCAAAAGGAATGAAGGGAATTAATGCAATGGAAGTTGAAAGGGGAAGGCACATTCCTTAATTGCTGTTCTAGCTACAGAAGCCAATTTATACATATCCAATGGCACTACCTGATTTATTCCAGACGTAACTCTAACAGACCTTAGCCAGGAATGAATTTCATCCCATAGCTGCACATTTATTAATGGAATGAAAGGAGTTTTGTGGCCTTTGAAGCCAAATGGATTATCAAGGAAAAGCCAATAAGGTATCAGATTCCTAGGTGACAGAGAAAGGCAGTATTGTAACTCATAAATTAACAGTGCTAGAGAGAGGGGGGAAACCATCCCCACCTCACTGCAGGGAAGAAACGCAAAGGAACCTTGCTGTTGCTGTAGGAAGTATGAAATACCCTGGCCCCATGTGGCATTTCATCCACATGTGCCCTCAGAATTTCTTCCAGGGTTATCCTGAAGAGTCAGATGTAACTTGAGGGATCATCTCCATTGGTTGGTGAAATGACTTCAACATCTTTCATACCATGTGATTATTTATCAGAAACAGTCATGAGCCACTGGTGTCATTACACAGGCCACATCCTCCAGTCCCAAGCAGGAGCCATGACTTTGTCTCAGCTCACAGAAAAATGCACTGGCCTCTGAGGAATTCAGATCCAGCACCAGCTGCTCTAGAGCTGAAGGGAGCTGGAGTTCCATTTGTAATTCATTTGCACACAATACTAATGGTAATACACTTGCACTTAGGATGTCTGAGTCCTTAAACTGACTGTACAGTCAATAGCTGATCAGACACAATTCCCAACACATCTGTGATGAGGATGAGTGCTGTATCCTGCTTCTTGTGCAGCACCAATGGTTTCAGCTTCCATTTCCTTCAGGGCTTGGTAGTGCAGCTTCTTCAAGCAGACAGGAGCAGCAACATGTGGGCCATTTTCTCTGCTCATCCAATATGGCCAGGAGAGGTTTCTTCAGCCACAGCTGGAATCCAGCTCAACCCTTCTGCATGAGGAGCCCTTTTCTGCATGGCTGCTGGTGATGCTGAGTGCCAGTCTGTGAGCTGATCAACAGGTGACACCCAGACTTCCACAGGTCTGAAGAGGCGTCCATCTCGAGTGTGCAGGAATCCTGTCTGCACACATCCATCCTCTCACCCCCATCCCATGTCTGTCTGTTTGTAACTTCTGATCAAAGCAGCCTAAATAGAGTGTCTCTCTGCCCTTTGGATAGTCATCCTCTTGTACCAAGTTAGAAAATAATAGTAATGGTACCTTTGCCTGCTCAAACCTCTCTAGGAATAAATAATGCAAGGAATGGAGGCTGCAGGCTGTCAAAAAAAGATGCTTAATTTGGAAAAGTACCATGCAATGGAAATAAGGGGTTTAACAAAGTTTCTTTTAAAAAGACAATGCAGAAGAATAAATGATTCCCTGCTGCTTCCTCAGCCATATTTTTGAATAATGAGGCTTAAATGACTAGCAGACCAACTTGCATATGAATATGAAGCATTTGAAATGATTATTTCCCATATAATACTGTTTGCAGAGTAACGTGTCACGAGTTGTTATTCACAGGGGAGATACAAGTAACAGTGACCTGCAGTAAACATATTAACAACACACATGCAAACCACTTTTCTTCTGATTTTTAACATTATTCTCTGCATCTTGATGTGATGACAGGATGTCTTTCATTATGAAAATGGATGAGGGGAAAAAGGAAAAGGCCATGCCGAGGTGACATGGGGGACAGCAACCTTCAGTGACACTTGTGCTTCTAAATCCCTTTGGCAATTTAGAAAATTCAGCTTGTATGGCTACAAGGCCTGATCCTCAGCTGGTGCAGTTTTGCACAGCTCCATGCAGTTCAGGGGCAGTATGCTAAAGTACACCCACTGAGGATGTGACTCATGGATTTCAAAGGCAGAAGTTTGGCTATATTTGATCCCCAGTATGGCACAAGCAATGGGTTCACAAGAGGTGATTCACAATGGTTCACAAGGCATTCAGGGAAGGGTATAATTTAATTACCCTTCTGTCACAGCACCTTTTTCTCTTTCCCCCAGGTTTTGATAAAAGTTCTGTTGCTTGAGGACACAAGGCTATGACAAGCACATTGCTGACAAAAGTTTAAAAATGCAACATTGTGAAAGGATGCTCCAAGCAGGAGCAAATCTATTGCTACCAGGGAATTCTACTATTCTCCAGAAAGCCTACTTTGATGTTTGCGAGGCAGGCAAGGAGTTTGTACCTGCTCAGATTTTCTTTAGGGTAGCATTTTCTGAAATTGTACTCACTTTTAGGATGTCATCTAGATGCATCACTTCTTGATCCAGGTCCTGAAACTCTTTATACTGCTCTTTATGTGGCTCAAGAGCTAAGAGAAGCCCTTGCAAGGCTTCCTCAATGCTTCCATCGAGATAAGACTTATATCCTTCTGATTCCCCACTAATGGATCCCTCACAAGGCAGCCTCTCTGGGGTCAGGGGTGTCTCTGCTGATGTAAGCCTTTTGACCAGCTGCTTTGTGATGTTGCCCTCATAGGTATCCAGCTCCACAGGCTTGAGTTCTGAGCCTTCATCCGTGTCCTGCAGGAGAGACACCGGGACGCTCGTTTCCACAAAGATATGATCGCTCCCAGCATCAGAGACCTTTTGGCAAACTTCAGGAGCTGCCCTGGGGGTGTTCTTGCTCTCAGCCACCGCTCCCTCTCCGTGGGACAGCAGGTCCTTTGGCTCAGCAACAGAGTCTCTGCGGGAGTCGCTGCTGCTACAGTCTAGGCTGGAGCTCTGGGAGGACCCCAGGGCTCGGTGCTGGCTGGGGGTGGCAGCGATGTCAGGGCTGGAGCTGACGTGAGCACAGGAGGACTCTGCTGAGTTGGCAGGGGGCACAGCATCTTCATAAGGCAGGTCACCAAAAGTGAAGGAGAGAGGCCGCTTCTCAGTGGCCGCTGTGCCATTTTCAAAGACTTCATCTGGCAAATTAGACTGAAAAGATAATAGGGAGAAAGTGTTTATCAATCAGCATTTGAAAGAGGAAAAACATAACAGCATGTGCCCAGGAAAGAAAAAGGCAAGGCAAAAGATTAAAGAAGCATTCAAGACTTGAGAGATGGAAAGAATATTTCAAATCAAACTTCTGCTTTCATCTGGCACAGGTCCTCAATTTCAGCAAGAAAACTTCTGGAAAACCTGGGCTCTGCCATGCCTCTGCTAAAAAGAGAGCTCTAGGAAATGATCTCCAGAGAGTCATGAAATCTGCTCACCCTACTATATCCTCTCAAACTGCATTTCCAGTGCACTGCTCTAGTTCCTGTATCATGGCTCTTTTTAATAAGATTGTACATAAACCACCTTGTCTGCATTTTCCTACTCATTACAGATTTCTGTTCTACTTATTTTCTGACTTCTAAAGTAGTAATTCGTAAAATGTAACACAGTTTGCTCCAAGTTTCTCTAGTGTCATGGTGGTTAAATGGTGATAGTACTGTGCTATTTCCTTTTATTCAGTGTCCTGCATGTGGCATGGATGTCTGTAACAATTGTTGAACCAGAGTTATACAGGAGTTCTCTCCAACATGAGTTTCTGTTGAAATGAGTCAGACAAATTGGTGGTGTTTCATTAAAGAAGCAAAACCAGCCTATGCAGACTCCAGACTTATCAGGGCGCATATAGATATAGATACATATGCTCATCTCTGACACATGGGGAAAAATCACTATAGGAGTCACAACCTGCCTATCTAACCTACAAACCCTGCTTTGTTATGTGGCCAGCTCATGGAAATGCATGGCACAGATGGAAGGCAACTACTATTTTGCTGACAATTTGCTGGAAAGAACTGTAGGCATCCACATGTTGTTAAGCTTAAGGGTGAAGTGTCCAAAACTTGAAATTTTTTTCTAGTATTATTAGCAGCTTTTTTCCCTAAACATAATCATAGCCAAAGGTTTATTTCTTCTTTTCTTTGACATGGGTGTGCTTTTAGCTTCTGAAAGTCATGTTACTAGGCAAATGTAGAGCGTCAATCAGTGTAGCAGGTGATCTTTAAGAACACTGGTGGCTTGTACTCCTGCCCACAGACAGTTGACTTCTGATCATTATCTCTGTAGAAACCAAGAGGAATTTTGATTTAATGGGAACTGCATGGGCTCACAGTTATGCCCTGCCCTCTAATCAGTCAGCAAAATGAGCAAGTTGCAACAGAGAGCGACACACAAAGCATGCGTGGGAACAGAAATGCCACACAGGAACTGAAAAAATCCTTCACCAAACAAAAACCAGGACTCACATATAGCTCTAGCCCTGCTTTTGGGCTTAGCCTGAGCGATGGCAGGTCACTAAAAGAGCGACTGCGGCGAAGCTTGTCAAAGAAAGTGTCTTGAAGAGCATCTAAGATTGTCAACTTTGGCCTGTCTTGCAGGGGATGCAGCCATTTCTTCAACAGTTAAAGCAAAGAGGGTGTGAGGAAGGGCAAGTTAAATGAATGCTTTGCAGCAGAGTACTAAGTTACAGGCATGGGATGCAGCACTTGCAAAGTTAATCTCTGTACAGATGGCCTGATTAAGCATTCAGAATTCGATTCATGCAAAATGTAGGAACACCCTGTGAATATCTTCAGTACAGGGGCAAATTTTATCATTGGATACTTAAAAATACTTGTGCTATAATAGTTGCTTAACTACTGTTGCAAAATGAAAACACATTTTTTAAAGATTATTCAAGCATCACAGCAGTCAGGCAGGAAGGATAGGTATGCATTAATTGGCCACATAGTTTCAAAGATGCCAGGATCATAGTCACCTTTTTTTAGGATTAGCAGCTAGGAATGCACTTGCTTTATAAGTATTTGTAAGGGTAACCTGCTGGAACCAGGGCAAAAAAAGCTTAGACATGTAAAGCAGTGAAATGTTTGCAGTGTTTGAACTGCTCTAAGGTTTCTCATTACATAAACACGAGGCCAAACAGAGCTTACAAAGAATGAGTGGTCCTTGAAGGTTGGTGTTTCAGGAGTGCCTTGGCTGTACATGGACATTCTCCTCTGGAGAGCAGATGCCTTGCTCACATTTCCTGTGGATGGGGTCAAATCTTCAACATCAAAGGGGCTACGGATACACAAGCAAGAGGGGAGAAAATAAAAGGTTGTTAGGCTGAGCAAGAGGGACTTTCAGGTCCATAGAAAGCATTTTTGAAAGGGTGGTTTATTAGCACATCAAAACCCAGAGGTAGCAAGTTTTTAAACTGAAGTGTTTAAAGAAAATGTTGTTAATTAGACAGCAGTCTCAGAAGTGTGGTTTTCGGTTCTGATAAAAGTGTTCCCTCAGAAATAATTTCTGTAGTGTAGGGTGATGTTATTCTTCTCACATGAAAAGTATTCTTGAATTTGAGTTGCCAAGTGTCACACATACTAATGAGACAGGTGCTCAACTATTAATAGAGCTGTTGCATTGTAAAGGAAACCAGGAGCTGTTATTGCTGGCTTCATGTTTACTGCATTACAAGAAACAGCACACATGATTGTAAAAAGTTAAATGCATCAATGCTTCTTCAGAAATGACATTTACTTATTTCATTAAAATGCAGTGAGAACTGGGTTTGTATCCTAAGGCTACCAGCTCACCTATGCTGACCAATGTGAATAGAAAACACCAAGACACTTACCATCACTCTTGTGGTGTATGAAGCCCTTAAAATCCAGCTTTTCAAGATGGGCAAGCTCCTAAACTTTGCTATGCTAGTGTGAATCCATAATCCATAAAATGATTTAAAAAATATATATATATATGAGGACTCAGTTATATCCAATTTTTAAGCTTTGAAGTAAGCTTTGGGCAATTCTGAGATCTATCATCACTAAGCAGTTCCCATACCTTGTAATGTCAGTTCTTACCAAACCTAATTTAACAGCTGAAACTAGGCACAACCCTTTTCATTTTCACCACAGGAAAAGCAGGCAAACTGTGGCTGACCATGAACTATTTCTCATACACCAAACTTGGGCCACAGTTCCTTCACAATCTTCCTCGGCAGGGAAAAATATCGAGAGAACTACCCACTTGGATGAACCATTTTTCTTTGATTGAAGTTTTACAGCTGATTGATTGATTGATTGATTGAGTGACCAAGGAGTTCTACTTACTACCAGGTGATCTCAAGGTTCAGCTTTACTGTGCCAAGGTCATTAATGTCTACTGCAACCACCTGAGGCCGGGCTGCAAACAGGTCTTTTGTCTCACAGGTTACACTTCCCACAAGGATATGAGTAGCAAGTCCTTTAACTTCTGTGACCTGTAAGAGATGAGAACAGGATATTTAGGACCACAAAAGGCATTGCAACCCCTAATCCCAAAATAAGTTTTGATTGTCTGGCCTGGCCTCCTTGCCAAAGAGCTTCTAAAATATGATTGTCTGTTGCATTACTTAAGGAAAAAAATCTGGGTTTGGTGGTGGTTTTGTTTTGGTTTATTTTTAGGAAATGCACAGTTGCATATGATCATGATTCCATGTTTTCTTTATGTTTTTTATAGGAGTTAGAAGAGGACAACCATACTGGCTCAGACCAAGGGGCTGTCTAGTCTTGTATTTGATCTTTTGCACTAATGATAACCAGAGCCCAAGGGAGGAGTGAGAACAGGGAGGCCATAGAGTGTCTCAGCAGCTGACAAATTCCTGACTGGGAATCTCCTGATGTAACTTGCCTAATTAATAATTCCCAAGGGAGCTCTCTTCTAGGTATTTCACTCTTGTAATTGTTTGCACCAAGGATGGCCTTTGGTGAGGACTTCTACAGATCTACTGTTGAGGAACAACCTCTGTGTATGTTGTTACAGTAGGAGTAGAGCACTATTCATATTTAGAGATATATTTGCCTGGGAATTCAGAGTGACAGTTCCATATGCAGCTCCTACACAAATCAGCCTTTGGCTGTTTGCTTGAAAGTCAGTTCTTGAGCCTTTTAAGTGAAAGTGTTTGGACAGAGTCCAAAAAGGGAAGAGAATATACACATTAACCTTAATAATACTGGGATTCTTGTGTACTATAAAAAGGGGTTCTCTCCTAACTTTCCACCTTAAACTTATGTGTTAGATTGAGGAGAGTGACTCACCATGTGTCACAACTTGCCTTTCATTGAAAACCTACTGTCTCATGCATCTGGGATTATTTTGGTAGTGGGTTTTGTAATCACCTGCCTGTTTTTTCATAAAGTCTTTGCAGTGTCTAAGAGGGCCATTTCCCCTAAGATTTTCAAGACATTCTTCTGTTTAAACTTCCTAACCAGGGACATCTGGAATGGTTTCTAGGAGCAATTTCTAGACAGGGATGAGAGAATGGGTATCTCTAGGTTGAAGGCTTATGGAAAAGAAAGCATATGGACTTCCAGTCAGGAGAAAACCATGTTGGGACGCTGAAGGCAATGAAGATATGGAACAGTGATGAAAAGACTCCAGTTTGGGAAGAAAATCTCTCCCACAGCTCTCACAAATGCATTAGTCTTGTAAGTATCTAAACTGGACAATACTACAGCACTTTAGTAGGTGTGTCAGAAATACTAATTATGGCTCGTTTCTAAAGAGTTTAATGATCTGCATTTGTGTTTTTGCTGATGGTGCATGAGAAGGCAGGCTCTTGACTCCTGCCTTGCTTGCAGGCAAAGGAGTCAGCATGCATACCTTAATGGAGATCAGTCCAACAATGAGAGGAAGGAAAACCATCTCTTCTCCATCCCAACTTTGCTTGCCATTCACTTCTATCTTGCCTTTCAGTTTCCAGCGCTGGCGACCGTAACGCATGAAAATCTGAAAAAGAAAAATCCCCTCATTTTCTTGAGAAATCTGTTCTCATGATGCACAAATATCAGAAACAGAACTGGGGAAAGAGTCTGAGAAAGGCTGAAAGAGTTAGGTGGCGTAGGTGCTGCCCTTCCACTTCCCATCGAGTCAGAAGGAAAAATCTACTGGAGGATCTCTATCTCCCAGCTCTCCTAATTGCTCCTTTCGGTAGTGAACCCCTCACCCAAGTTTTTAACTTCATGTAACTTGATGACTCTAACAAAGCTGCAAGGCATTTAATTCCACTTACAGGGAAAGTGGCAGGGCAAAGCAGATTTAGGAGGGCAGGATGAAAGCACCAGTGGTCTATCCTAACATCTACAGCTTGTTGGAGCATCTGCCTTTCCAGCAGGTAAGCTTTTTGCCAGTCCCCATCAGAGATCTCCCAGCTGTGAGGTTTTGGCTGTCTGATGACAGAAATGAATGACATCCCTAGTGCAGTAACCCACTTTGAAGCATCAAGAGCAGGAAGACCACTTTGGGCCAGCTGGGAGACACCTGCACCAACTAATTGACCCCACAGAGGAAGCAGGAGTCATTTGTCACAGGGAATGAGAGTGGGAACAAAAGAATCTATGATTGAGGCAGCTAGGAAGTACTCTACTGGTTGGAGGGATTCACTATCAATCCACTACAAATTTCTTGCAAGGTTAGTTCTGTTCTGGTAGAGCTTTTATTTTAATCCATCTCTAATGAACACACTCCTGATGATCTCTATTGAAACACTGCAATGACCAAAGATCCTGATGCAGCCTCACAGCAGGTAACACCTGGGTCTTGAGAAATGGTTATTGTGTCTTTCTGCCACTGAGCTCTATGATGAAGTAGAGCCTATGCATTCAGTAAAGGATGCTTGCAAGGATGTGTTCCATTTGCCCTACGTGTATGGGATGGGGCATATGATTTTTTCCAGGGGAATTTGAAACTTTTGTCAAAAATAAGATTTTTAAAAGTAAAAAAAAAAAAAAAAGCTCAAAGTTCTTCTAAGAGCTATCACTCAGTTCTCTGAATGTAAAATCCAGGTCTTCTGACAGATGACCTGACAAAAGCAGACATACAGAGAAGGCAAGGTTTTTCAGAGCATATATGGGAAAAATAATAGCTGTTCATTGAGGTGCTGATGTGAAAAGGTTTTATCCATTGTGACATAAAGAGCAGCAGAGTTATGCCTTCCTTTTGATTCTTTTGCTATTTAATAAACAAACCGATGCAGACATACCTCGTATTGATCTCCTGGGCAGAGCCGAGCGAAGCCAGCCAGACCTGAGAAGGAAAGACACAGAGGGGATGTGGGAGGGCTTGGGCTGCCAAGTGTGGCTGAGCCCAGAAGTGGGGTGCAGTGGGGTGCCCAGGGCCACCAGTGCCACACTTGGACAGAAGAGAGCAACACTCTCCTGCAGCCCCCCAGCTGATGTTTATATTCCCCTCTTACTGCTGCCTGTGCACCCTCCAAGACAACCCACCATCTTAATTTTCTATTTTCTTGTTTAATTTGTATAAAATTCATTGGGCTGTGGTTTCTTGCACATGAAAGATTTATACCTTCCATCTTTTTTCCCTATTAGAGCCTGAAGTTTCCTTTCATATAGTAACAACAGAAAAAGGAGAAACACCTTCCTGACATCATCTGGCTTCAGACCCTCAGCTGAGGTGCAGGCGAGCTGCTGATCCCCCTGCAGTGCTGCTCAACGCTGTCTGACCGAGCTCCACACTTCAACACAGATCCCTTTTTAGCACATCCTCAGAGAGGCACAGCAAGCAACAGGGCCTCCTTCTGCTTAGTGTTTCCATAACATTATCATTCCCATAATAGCTGAGTGTCTTTCAATAGTAAGTGCATCACAAAATATGACTGGCATCTGTAATACCAGATTAATCCCATTTTTCCCCAGAGTGGGAGAAGTAGCACAGCAAAGCACTTGTGATCTATGTTTGGTTTTGGGGTTTTTTAAGGTAGGACATAACAATGCTATTTTTATATCAGCACTATGCATATGAAATGAAAGTTTCCTGAGGCTCCACACTGAAATCCAAGGGGAATTACCACTCCTCTCCTGGCCTGCTGACCTGCTTTTCTACAGGATTCAACTGGTTGTTTTTCCCACAGAGGGAGCTTCTCCTTTCCCACAGATTCCCCTCAGTATGCAGCCATTGCACTTGTTTTGGTATAAAAACTTCCCCAGCTTTGCCTATGTGAGCCTAAATCTATGCCTCTAGTGTTGCAGTGCCCAAAGAAAGCGTCTTGAGGCCACATACAAAGCCTGTGGCAGAGAAAGGGATGCCCCAACAGAACACACTGGGGTGTGTTAAAATCAAGGCGAGTATGAGGAGCCCTAGGAGTCCTGGCTGTATTTGCAGGGATGAATTAGTCCTGCTAGCTGTACTGTAGGAGCAACTCAATCCCTGCATGCAGTCATGGGCTGTCCCTGCTCATCTGCCTCTTCCATTTCTTTGACCAGAAAATAGTTTTCTTTGCTCATCTTAGTGTTCAGAGAGGCCCTTGCACAGAGCTCATATTACCAATTCCTTTCTAATTTATTTACTGTTAATAAATAATTTAGGATTACTAGCACTCCACCACTGCTTCTCTCTCCCCAGGCACGCTTTTATAAGTGAATTTGATCTCTCCTGGGACACATCATCGAAAGCATCTGAGGAAAATAAAAGGGTTTTTTTTTTTTTGCCCAGTGTATGGGGAGGGTGGGTGAGGAAACTCCAGCTTAAAACTCCATATGGATGTTGAAGTCGGTAAGCTGTGACTGGCCCAACCAGGCTGGCCAAGTCTTTTCAGAATGATGAAGAGGAGGCTAAATGCTGACTTGACAATAGGCCATAAGTACTTTCGTAGGAAACAACAGGGGACAGGGTGATCACGGGGCTGTGGGAAGGAGGCAGGGCCACCTGGAGCTCATGCAGCACATGCAGCTCTGCTGGTGGACAGGATGCTGGACTCCTGGCTGCTGGTGGTGGGCTCTGTGTAGCAGAGCCACTGGTGAGTCCGGCCAGCAAATTGTTCTCTCTTTAGTGAAACAGCTGGGCTCTTCACCTCCTGCTGTCCTGGCTCTTCAAACAGCTATAAGGGCACTTTCCTGTACATCACAACAGGACAAGCAGATTCCATACAGGAATTTCCACACTCGCTTTCCCTGGTAAATTTCAACAACTGATTAATTCTGATCAGTTAGCTAAGCCTGCTGGCACATTCATTATCTTGATTCTGCAAAATGATTAGGCTTTTATTTTTCTATAAATATAAGTCATAAAAGCTCTGTGCAGCTCCCCTGCTTCCTGACAGCATTGTGTAGGTTGGCTTGCTTTCAGTGTAAGTGACAGAGGGCACAAAATAAAAATAACTTTCACTGGAATGGCTAGGAACAGATAAGCTTTGGGGAGAGGAATGCTTTGATTTTAAATTAGATCCTAAAGTTAGCTGGATATGCTGCAGTATAACTTGAGGGGGAAACTTGCTGTGTGATTTGCAGGCTTTTTTGCCAGAGCTGCTGCAAGCCTTAGCAATAGCAATGGCTATATTGTCCTATAGGATTCCTATTCCTAGGGAAAACTATCTAGATAGAAATCTCAGATGCCCTAATTACAGAATACTTAGTATGGCTTTTCTCTTTGCTGTTTTCTAATTTGGGCTTCTTTATGTGATGCAAACTGTGTTCAGCAGCAGCTGCTGCTTGTGCTCTGTTCCCACATGTGAGTATAGTACCTGCCTTCTCCAGAGCCCTTGAGTTCTGCCAGAGGATTTGGCATCCAAAAGAGAAGGGTCCAGATCTCTTCAGACAAGACATTTATGACACTGTGACACCTTCTGCAACAAGTCCCACTGCCAGGAACTGTGCATTGCATTTACAGCAAGTAAAGAAATGCCCCAAGGGAACTGGAAAATCCCTTTACACACTCTGTGACATTGCTTCATTCAACATGTCCGTGCTGTGGATCTGCTGTGGGTTCTTGTACAGAAGTATCTGTCTCTGTGTGTTCATCTAAAACCTGAGTTCTCCTGAGCTAGGAGAACTCCAACATCTGCTGCAATTGTTTTCTCTAATATGAGAGCGCAGAGTAGCTATTTTAATTTAATCTAAGATTAATCTTAATCTCATGCAATGCAATCATAGGAAACAACTGTGACAAGACAGGCAGAATAAAAACCTTGTATGAGATTTCTGAGCTCTCAAAACTCTACCAGCAATACTGTGGATGTTTTTAATTGCAAGATACCAAGTGAAGAATTAAGATTTCATGAATATTTAGATGCTGACTTTGTTTTATAGAACTATTCTCATGCCAGTAACTGAAGATCCAAAAAAGATACCCACTCCTAGTATCTTCTTTAAGACATTGAGTCTTAAAGGGATAACAGCATTAGCAATACCTGATGATCCACTGAGGCTTCAAGTAAAATTTATTTCAGTGTATTCAAATCCATAAACTCTCCTGTCATATAGACAAGGAATAAAACGGAAAAGTGGATGCCATCACAGAGTTAGCCAGGAAAACTATCCCCAGCTTTTTGCTTTTTTTACATTTGGTCAAAAATAGTATTGGTCACAATTAGTAAAGGAGTTAGAAATAGCTGATGTCAAATTAAAAAGCTATTTTAAATTTTGAGTTCAGCTCCATGGAAATTCAGATAATTTCCCAGTCACCTTCTCAAAGAATTACTGAAAATAGAGGCAAAAATGACAGCAGTCTTCAAAACTGAATTGCTTTGGCTGTTGGGAGGAGTCTTTGTGGGAGGTAATTAGTCTAGAAAACAAAAAGCAGAACCTCAGAAAGCCTGTAAGCATTGGTGTTTCTGTTTCTGTAATCCTTTCCAGTGGGCAGGGGTGTGAATAGGGGGTTTGAAGGCCCAGCAATGGGTGAGAAACCCCATCTGTCATAAATGCATGTCACACAGCACGTCTCAATTCCTCACCAATGTGTGCAGCAACTGCTACAGTTTCTGAGAAAGAAGGGAAAGGTGAAAAGGCACTTACCTTTCATCTTGATGCAGAACTCCCCCAATAGGTTTTCCAGCTCTGCTTCTATGGTACACATGTTCTGTGTTGGAAAAGAGAACAGTGAGGGCAGACAAAACTTTTCTGGGGTTTATTTTTTAAGGTCTGTTTGTAAGGATAGATTCAAGATATTTTGCAATAAAATCAATCTCAGAGTCATCCTTCTTGTTTACCTAGGGGTGGCCCTAAAAATGGCAGCTATGCCTGCTTTTTTTGACACTGCAACCCTGTGCTTGCCTGCTGCTGCATGCTAATCCTCAAGATGGCAAAAGGGAAACTTTGGCCCTTGGAGTGTAACCTGTTCACTTTTCTGGTCCTCTCCAGCCAGGACTTGTGCCAACAGCAGCAGCTCTATGGTGAAGTGTCTCCCAGCATGATTTAATCTCTCAAGAAACGTGGACTACATTAAGAAAGAAGGCTGTGAGAGATGGATATTAGACCCTCTCCAGTTCTTCCTTCAGGTTTTGGAAGGTTGTCACAGCTTGTGTGCTGGGAAGTCTGCAGCACTGTTAGACTTGTTCACCATCTCCTGCCTGTTTAATAAAATAGATTTTGATCACAGCAAGTACAACACACAGAATGCCTATGTCTGTAGGCACATCATTTCCAGTCAAGCTGCCATCCCTACATCTGCAGGTGGGAAGGAGGTAGTTGGAGTTTAAGTAGGTTTGGGGCAGATTGATGCTTTTGCTTTTATGCTGCAGTTCCTAGGTATAACCCTGCTCTTATAGAGTCTAAACTGTTATTTCAAGGAACTCTTTGGGCTCATGTAACCTGTCTTTGTCAGTCATCAGGTATTCACCTGAAGAAAAAGAAATACTAATTCCTCTTTGATGAGTTTTCTTTTATTTCTGGATGAAACTCTTCCTGAAATTAGTGGCAAAGTTCCCATGGCTTTCAAACAGTGTGAGTGTGAAAAGAATGAACTGATGAGGATGTACCTCTGTGTACTCCTTGTAGCTCCTGTTGATTTCAGTCAAACTCTCTCGAGCTGCTTTGCTGGCAGGAGACATTGCAAAAGCTTGCTTCATTTTGCTGGCACCATCACAGAGACGTCTTTGGATACAATAGGCTTCATAAAGCTCATCCACCTAGTGGGAACAAGGGAAGTTTACTGAAAAAACCCCAGAAACCCCAGCAAAATAAAGCCAACACAATGAAGTAATTTGCATTAAAAGAAAACTCAGCCAAACCATTATACCCAATGGAGGAGCTGAGGAAATGAAGCTGTGATAGTGTTACAGTCTGTGGAAAAGGAACACAAGATGAAAGTAACTTCCACTGTAAAAATCTCAATAGAGCAACAGTAGATGCCAGCAATTCACCTGCTTGCCCTGCATGCCTCTAAGCATTGTTACTTGTGTTCTCCCCATCGTACCAGTGGGCAGGAATGCTGCCAGCTTCCCAAACATCTCGCTGTGGAAGAGCTCTTTAAAAGGCAACTGCAATGTCCACACTGCCAAATGCAACTGGAAGTGGTAAATGACACATTAGCAGGGCCAGCAGTGGCTCTGGTTCCTTAATATCAGCCATGGATCAAAGCTGTTGCAATATCAAACCTGTTCCAATACTACTAATAGGTAGTATTGGAAGCTGGGAGTGATATTTTGAACTTTTACTGTCCATGCTCCAGAAATTGGAGTCATACTAGGAGTCAGCACAAGTAAAGGGCTTACAAACAGCTGATGTCAAATTTTAAAAGTATTTTGAACTTCAAGTCCCCTAGACACTTACATCTAGTAATCTTCTTACACTCCCTTGACATAACTTAGGGACCCAACATATTGTCAATGCCCTGAAGTTTTGCAAAGCACAGTCACAGTCTGAAGTCACACCTGGATCTAGCTTCAGAGGAGCAATGGATTTACACACCTTGTGCTTTTCCCTCTAATCCCTGTACTGAATGCACACATTTACTACAACTGAGTAATATATGTACATATATACACAAGCTATATATAGTGGTTTTTTATTTTTATAAACTAAATCTGCCAGATACAGAAGATGTGGGTTTTCTAATCTGACTATCAGGGTAAGGAGAAGGACAGGAATGAAAGAAGCTGTCTCTTCTTTCTGCTTCTAGCATCACTCCTAAAACAGGATGATATTTGGGTTTTGCCAAAAAATTGTGAAATCAAGAGGTCACTCTGGGTCCCACAGTGCTCCTCCTCAGCAATGGATTTTCATGGCAGAATTTCTCTCTATGAAAGCATCCAGCACCTTGGCTTCATCAGTCTGTGACTTTGTGTGCTGCATTAGAGATGGGACTGATGTGACAATCCTGGCATGTTTCCGATCCCACTTTCCGAGCCTGCTTAACCTCTAACAAGAAGTGCTGTTGCTAATTTGTTTGGAACAGGACTTGTCTTCCTGATGGCTTCAAAGCCTCGGGTCAATTTTTACAAGGCTATCTTGGATAACTGGTGGCTGAAGCCTCTGACCTGAGGGCACTCCACCCAAAACAGGGATGCTTTGCAAAGTGAAAGAGTTCAGCATAAATTAATGAAGGCAAGGTAACATTTTACCATTTTGAAGTTACAAAAAAAGCTTTCTGCACTCATACTCACTCCTGTTTCTCTTGCTAGCCAGCAAGCTAAAGACAGCTACTATAAATAGATGTCACTTGGTATTTACCTCTGACATTGGAGTGGAGCCTTGGTCTGGGATTGATATCCTGCTCCTGCCCATGTGAATGTAGCTAGGACATGCTCAACTGCTCCCCAAGTATGTGGGATCTGCTGCGGTGCACCCCATCTTCCTTGGTTTGCTTCCTTTACAGAGCAGTGGCAGGTAAAAGACAGAGGGCACCTCTGTGTCCCTGATTAAATACTGCTGGAAAAACCTTTTCTGTCATTAGAAACAAAGATGTTTCTCCACCTGCCCAAGCCTGTGGGCTTTAATGCCACACACTGGTTCCTTTTGTCTCTGTTGCCATGGGTTACAGAGAGTGAACTCATGCAGTTGGCAAGCCTGAGTAACACTGACCAGCGTTACCTCTCGCGTTTGGTGCTTTTCACTCTTATTCTAAACCCAGAAACCATTAGCTCTGAGCAGGCCGAAGTGGGAAGGATTTGAATGGAAATGTTCCTTAAGTACTAATTTTTGCCATTCATGTTGCCAGCAAGGGAGTAGGTGGCTTGGGGAACAAAATCTCAGTCTATCACCTCATGATTTATATTTTTATTTTCAGCTCCAAGAGTAAGAGGACTGAAATTAAAAGGTTTGGATAGGTTGTCATAATTAGAGGACTTGAAGCTGCACAAATGCTTTTTAAATGACTCTCAAAGGACATTTCATCTGTCAAAAATAATTCATTCCTTTGTCAGGCTTAAAAAAGCAACTAATCACTAGCAGATATGTTTATAAGTAAGAGAATACACGCCATGGATTTCATCCAGCTCTAAAACGTATTAGTGTAAATCACAAGTACCTGCACCAATATTCTTACCAATGCATTCAAATGGATGTGGGCCCCAAACCATGCAGCAAAAGCATTAGCAGTGAAATCCAGGAATAAATCCAAACTAGCTGCTGTGTGTGCTAGAGATAACTGCTGAATTAAATTGCTTTCAGATGCAACTCTCCTTTTACCTCAAGTCTGACAATAAGCATGCTGTGAGATAGATTTTCCCCAGCAGGTCTCCAACCCAATGTTCTCTCTGTACCTAAAAGTATGTGGGAGTGTCTTGGGGCATGGCTGGACCTTGGGATCTATGTGGAAACCCTTTCTTTGGCTCTGACCACCAGCCTATCATGGAAAAACCAGCCAGTCCGGGAGCGGCCTCCCCAGCACAAAGGGGTAGCAGGAGGCCAAGGGTTTGTTTCCTCAATGATATAGGAACAGATGCAGAAGAAAGATGATAGGAGAGAGCTCATTACCTTGCTAATGTGGAACTCCAGCCTTCTCATGTATCTCTCAACTGCTTTGATTTGCTGAAAGAAAGAAAAAGGCAGAGGTGAGGCACCTTTAAATAAATCAGTAAGCCACTGCCATGCTAGCTGTGCTAGTCCCCATGGGTCCAAGATATTCCTCCTTAAAACACACAGGATTTCCATGACCATGAATCCAGAATCAGTTGTCCCACCCTACTACTGTTAAGCTGCTGCTGACAATGAAGTTTCTTCATTCCTTTACCTAATGCATATTTTTAAATTACATTTTCTAATTATTTTTTAAATTATAAAAAAAACCCAAAAAAACAAAAAAACCCCAAACAAACAAAAAAAAAAAAAAAAAGAAAAAAAAAGAAAAGAAAGCAGAGCTTTTTTTTAGGTTAAAAATAACGTTTTCAGTACTTTGAAATCCCATATTGATTTTGATCAGGCTTTGCATTTCAAGATCCATTGTCTTCCTTAGCAAGCTGGTTTTGAGAATAAACTCAAACTTGGCATTTTGACTGAAAAAAAAGTCAGACTTTTTCAGGAAATGTTTTTGCAAGATTTCTTTCACCCAAATTTTCCTGCAGGCAAAATATATTTTCAGTTTTTCTTTCTTCAGAACTCACAGGAGCAGGAATGAACTGGGGCTTGACCTGGATCCCCCCCAGCCCTCTGTGCACTGCTATCAGCCCCCATCTGACTGGGGGCTGGCTAAGAGAATTTGCACAAGGGAATGGATTTAATGGCTGTCAGCTGACAGAAGAAGGAAGTCTCTCCTCTGTTTCCTTCTTTGCTTGCCTGGCAGGGGTCTGTCTCTCTGTCTGTGCCATCCCAGAGCCAGTCTGACCTGGCAGACCTCAGAAAAAGGGTTGGTGGGGCACGTTTGACACCAGATCAGTGAGCACACTGTGTTTGATGCTGCATTAGTGGGCAATGCCAGAGCCCCTGGGAAGAGGAGGGGAGTGGGACTTCTTCCTTTGAAATGCAGGTGTTGGCATGGCCAGCAGATCCCTCTGAGAAAGGTTTCCATGTACATTGTAAGGATATTAATGCTTTCTTGCAAAGTGAGTGTTGAAGGGAGTAGCATACCTTATCTAAATCGTACAGGACTCCCTGCAACAGAGAACACAAAACTGATTAATTTTGCAACACAACAGCACCATGAGAAAATAGTGTTTGACACTCAGAAATCACAAACGAGACAATGACTAGAAGGGAAGAAGAGCACCAGTGCAAATTCCCTGTATCCCACACCCATCCCTTGGCTGCTCCAGCACCTCAAGAAGGCCACTGCGCACCTACACATGGAAAAGCATGGCACGTACCAGGCGGGAGTTTCTTTTCATGTCTTTTAACTGAGTAGTCAGCTTATCCAGCTCTGTCTGGTGAACTTCCAGATACTCACTGCAAACACAAACCAGAGAACGATGCATGAGCTCTGCAGCACATACCAAGCTGGCTGATGACCATCCTAAAAGAAAATCTACCTGACAAATGGCTTTCCTCACGGGATGTGTTTACAGACAAAAACTCATTTACATTGATCTGTCCTAAAAGCAGCTCCCTGATGCCTTTTTGGGAATAAATAGGAGCCCACTTATTTAACTGTGTAAGAGCTTGGTGCTCTCTTTACACTGAACAACCAGTTTCAAGTAAGCTAATCTGCTGCTCAGTTTATGGGCTGGTGCCTTCCAGTCGCTACGCCTGTATCTGGCTGATTAAAGCCCTGTTATCATCTGGGATGTTATCTGAAAGGCAATACAAGCCTTTGATAGGACTCTAGGAAACTCAGGGGAAAAAAAAATCTGATGCTGAAATCCCAGACTGGGAGCTTTTCTCAAAATGTGAATGGAAATGGGATTCTGCCTCCTGTATTCCTGTTTCCCATACAAATATTTTAGATACTAAGTGTCACAATCCAGACTTCCTCTTATGAGGAAGGATCCCTGCTTTTGTTTCTCTAAAATGTCACAGAAAGCTTCAGTCACCAAGCAGGATAAAAGCTCTTACTCCAGGCCACTCTTCAGGGCTCGGTAGACCTCTTCCATCCTTTTAGGCTGGGGTTCTTTGGGCGTGGTGCTGTTCTTATGGCCCAAATTATGCATTTTCTTCACCTTTGCTTGGGGCTTCTTGAGTGCTGAGGAATTTTCAATAAAGGAGTTACACCTGCAAAATGAACATCAAAGAAGAAGAAATCCCTATAAATCATAGAAATCTCAAAGGAGTTTAGCTTGAAGAAATCTTGTGATATTATCTCTGCTAGCAAAAAATGAATCTGCTTCTGTGCCTGCCCATTAAAGGTCTGCATTTCTTTATGGGTTAAGAATCTGAGCAGCCTGGGATATGTGCTTCCCAAGATATAACTGCTTATCTGGAAATGCAAGGCCGAGTCTGAGGCTCATCAGACATTTCTCTGTCTTACATTATGCCTGTCCTAACTCACATTAGAGAGTCCATGAGAGAGCTGAGCCACATCCAGGTGCTAAAAAGAAAGGGGAGCCCAGATAATCTCAGGTATAAAGCCTGCAGATCCTAAGGAAGATTGGGATTTGATTGAGTTTCTGGAGAACAGCATCACAGGTCTTGAGTATGCAGGGCATGGCAAAGTGAGGACGGTTGGGCTGCATACAGGTGCCTCTTTTGGGGGCTTTGGTTTGCCAGCATCTAACAACCACCATTGACTTGGGCTGACAATGGGAAGCCCTTTGCCTACTGTTACTCCTCAGTTGCTAACTGGTGGTCTGGCACTGGGAGACTACACAAGTTAAAATCAATTGTAAAGTAGCCTCTGGGAGCATCCAGGACTGCATGGCTTGGGCATGCCTGATTCAAAGCCCTAAGTCCTGTGTAGCTAAGTGGCAGTGCACAGAAAGGCTCCAAGCCAAGCTCAGGGAAACAGCTTTGTTTTGGATTCGTGGTGGTGCTGCAGCGAGACAACTATCTTTTAGGCAGCAGTGGTCTTAAACAGGAGGTGATGGCAAGTGTATATGTGCAGTGTTCCTGCACATTTCACATGTTGAAAAGATCACTGCATAAGTTAAAACTGTTCTCTGAAATTCTCTCACAGCTCTGAGGCATGTGAGGAAGCCCTGCATTAATGGGGGAGAGGCAAACAGGCCAAGGGTAACGCCTTAGTTATACAAAAAATATAGACACATTTTAGCCTAGGACATTTTATTTGGCAGAGAGTCAGAAAGATAGAAGTCCTCTCTCACCTCCTTTCCCCCTTTCATCCCCTAAAGCCCAGAAGTCCCTTACAGCCCGATTTTGAAATTCCCCTTAGAGAGCAAGGGCACTTGCCTGGACCGTCTTTCCTGAAGCCCGCTGAAGCCAGCGAAAGACTGACTTCTAATAATCCCATTAGGACCTCCTGGGGAGAATGAATGTGATCCTATTGACATGATGTCAGAGAGCCTTGGAGATATTCCTGAAAAACAACAGAAAGCATGTCAGTGAGGGTGGAATTACAGTAAAAGGCAGGCAGTGAGGCCAGACAGCCTGGTGTCCATCCCTGACATTAAGGGGTACCTGAACCCCACGAAGGGCTGCAAGCCAGGGCACAAATCTGTGTGCATTTCCAAATCATGCCCACTCAAAACCAAAACAATCCTATTCAAACTTCTGACTTCCAGCCCAGAGTCTACTGAAAAATGCATCAGAAACACAAAGAGGGTCTGGATGTGGGTCTAGAAACCAGATACTTCAATGCGATAATCCCAATGCCATCTCCAATTTCTGACAGGCCAGGCATGCTTCACCCCCAGCCCCAGCATCCTGATCTGTCCTGGGAATTATTATGGGAGCGTGGAGAGCTCTTGGAGGTGCTCACCATCACTGCAAAGTGTGATTATACACAGTAATAATTTTTAAAAGGATTGATACATCATGAATGCCCTGCAGCTCCCCTTTGATCCTTGCTCCCATGGCTGCTCAGCCCAGGGGCTGCTGAGAAGGAAGACACAGTGGCTGTGTGTGCAGCCATGACATGCCGTGATGAGAGGGATGCCCTCCACTGTGAAGAGAGAGGAGTAAACAAGCTCCAGGCACTGTATGCTCTGCATTTCATGTGTCTGGCTGGGGGGAGCTCAGCAGGGAGGAAGCCCTTGCCCTCTGTGTGCTCATTTCCAATGCCCAGCTTGGCATCTGCACTAAACTAGGATGATTTCAATCCATCCACAAATAAATAGCAGAGAAGTGCTACGGTTCACAGCAGCTCTGTCTGCTGCCACAAGGGAAAATGGGGACACCTTTGTCTTCCTTTTCTCCTTAATCCACTGTTTTTCTTGTCTCTGCCCTTGGCAGACAATTAAATTGATTTTTCTGCTGGCTTGGTTTTGTGCTGCTCTGGTAAGAGGAGTGGCCCCACCAATTTGTGAGGAGCACCAAGGCCAACACAGGCCAGGCAGCAGGAGGAAAATGGGGATGCTGGAGAAGAGGGAGTTGGTCAGCGGGTGCTGCCAGACATGGCTCCCCCATCCTGCAGGACCCATCCTCTCACTGCCTCCATCCTTCCTGGGATGTCAGTTCAGCTGATGACACCACTGTGCTGTGAAACGGACTGAGAAACTAGGCCAGCTTAAAAATAACCTGACAGAAAATGAAGAAGAGGGGTTTTAGCAGTTCTTTTCCATCTATTTTAAAAGCTGGACCCAGCCTGCCCCATGGCTCCAGTTCATTTCACTCCAGTAGCTGGGCTGAGGGATGAGCTTGGTAATGAAGCAGGATGGCATGGCAGGGGCTGGAGCTGCCTGCAGGCAGTGGAGCTGATGTTCTGTGAAACTCTGACCTACAGGGCTGAGGGGGTGACAGCAAGTCTAAATCGCTCTCTCATCCCCACAGGTCAGGAACGACTGAGAGTGCCCAATAAAACAGCCATTTGTGAAAGCCAGACATCTACACTGTGAGCCTTCACAACTGAACATATTTATTAATGATAAGCACCAGAGCTACGTGCTGCTTGCATGGCAAACATTCACTGCAGAAAGCAAATACGTGGGGAAACATTGTGCACTGCTCAGTTATATTTAATTTGGAGCATTAAACTGGGCAAATATTCTTTAGGGTGGCAGTGGGTGCCATGGCAAACTACTGTTTCTCTTTGGAGGAGACTGCATTGCCCAAGGAGCAGCTTTGTCAGGAATATTTCTGCAAGAACATTGCCAGAAACACTTCTTCCAATCCTAGCATTGCCAGCACTACTGCTAATGAGACATTTTCTCTATTGCACAACCCAACCAGAGTACATCTTCCTGTTTTGGAAGTGAGGGCTGTCCCCCTGACTGAACAGCTACAGAGATACCACATGGGGTGCAGTGAAAGACAGCTTTCTCCCTCCCTGTGGTCAGCAGGCAATGGTACTTCACCATTCATGTCCCTGCCTAGCCCAGATGCAGCCCACTAAGCTCAGAGAGTTTAACCACAGCAAGGATGAATCCCTGGGACACAGAAGCTGCTTTCAGGCAGAGCAGGACCATGAGCACCTGTGTTGGGCACAAACCCACGGAAAGGGGAGAGCATGGAGGAGCAGAGAGGCTCTGGAGCTGCTGCTCCTCACCAACTCAGAAGATACCAGAAAATTCTCAGAAGATACTTTGGCTAACTTACACAGGGATAAACATGCTCCAGCCACAGCTGGAGGTACTTGAGTCTTTGCTCACTGAGAGCCCAAATTTGGCTCTGTACTCACCCCTACATGCATGAGGCTCTCTGCACACCTCTGCAGGGCTGAGCTGTGCTCAGGTTTGCAGATACCTGGCACAGCACTTGCCAGAAGGCATTTTGCAGCTTCCAGGGTCAAACCTCACATCCCTATAGACTGTAGAGAGTTTCCCTCTCCCAGATTATGCCTAACAGTTCAAACTGCACAGAGAGCCACCTCCTGCGAGACAGAGCGGAAACCACCCGACCACAGCATTCTGGGGGCTGCACAGCAAGCTCCCTTTGGGTGTGCAAATAACCTTTAGACAATTAGGCTGCAATCTGCATGCTACCATACAAGGATTTGCATCAAAATTCTGGTCCAGAGTGCCAAGGAGCAGAAAGAAAATCCCTTGCAAGTGTTCAGTACTTGCACGGCTTGACAGGATGATTAACACACACACCCTGACAACATCTGGAGACCTAGGAGGAGCTAAACAACACTGACAGTCAGAGGAGATTTAGCAGCCTAAACACCAACAATTCCTCAAAAAATAAGAGAGATAAAACAAAACTTGAACTTGGGTGCTAATCACAACCACACTGACTATGAAAAGGGCTTTAGATTCAAAACTGTTGTGAAAATGCTAGCATCTTCTGCATGATGTCTCTTCTCTATTAACATGATCAGAACACTAATGGCTTTCACTCTGAACAGAATCTTAAGTGTCCAAATCTGACTGTGCAGAAACACTGGAACTGTTTTGATTTTCTTTTCCTTTGGGCAAACTTAAAAAATAAATAATCTTGGAAAAGGAATGTACTTATTTATTTTCTTTATTTTGCTCAAGCACTCAGATGGCTTTAAAAGGCTTTAGTAGCTAAGACTATCCCCAAGATACTAGAAAAATGTGCAAGAAGTGCAATTGAAATGCAAATTGAAGACCTGCCTGGAGCTACTTTTGCTTTGCTTCTGCATAAAATGGTCAGAACCCATAGCCCAGATAGGCTTGTGGCCTCTCCCTATATATTATATATAATCTTGGTGAATAATGTATGTTTAATTTCTGTACAGAAGAAAACTGAGATAAAAGGAGGTAGCAGTAGGAACTGGTGAAATCCCCCAGTTCTGTTCAGTTATTTTCCATTGGTCAGGTAAAAGGTTGACTCTATTGTACCAACACCATCTGTTCTTAAGATTTAGACTAATATTCATAATATGACATCTCAGACACTTCCAACCAACCTCAGAAAATTGCAGACCCTGCATCAGCCCCTTGGCCCAGATTCCCAGAGACAATGGCTGCATATGGGCTCTGCATCGATGGATTATTAATGATACCCATCTTGCAAATACACTTTGAGTGATGAGTATCTGTCATGTTGTTGTGATACCCTCTGCTGAGAGGCGTTTCTCTTCCTGCCTCTTAAACCATTCACAGGTCTCTCTGCTATCAACTACATAAACCTACCTCTGAATTTAATAGTACAGCTGTATCCTGATGATCTGCATGACTGCAGTTGCTAGTATAATTTCAGCAAGGCTCAGCCCCTGAGGGCTCACCCAGCTCTCTTACTGACCTGATGGGTATCCCCACAGCTGAACACTGCTAAGGGCATTCTGGTGCTATGCCAAGGGAGCGATCGAGTTTCTCAGTCTACATTTAGCACTTATATGATATAATGCTACTGTCTTCTACATGCAATATAAATATTGCTCTCAATATAATGCAAGTTGCACATCTAAAATGATATTAAATGCTTCTGTGATTTGAGAGGTCCCCTTCAGCAGTGGATATAATGACTACACTTACACTTTTAAATCTATATAGTTAATGAACCAGGGATGTTTCATTTTAAAAAGACAGCAGTCTCCTTACTGCTAATATAAGCATGCCCTGTGTAGAAGTATAATTAATATAATTAGTACTGCCCATACTAAGTGCACAGCAGTTGAATGATGAGCCCATCAGTGAGTCAAGGGATAAGGTGAAATCCTATCAGTACTCCTCTGCCCTATTCGCTGACAGCTTGCAGCACAGAATGGCAGACAATTGATGATGTCTCTGTCCCCAGGGAAATAAAAGTCCCCTCTCTCAGCTCTTCTTTCAGTCTGGAAATGGGGAAGCAGCTGAGCCTGAGCTAATGAGTGGGGAAAGGACAATCACTTTCACAGGGCTGCCCTCTCTTCATCACCCTCAGCATAGGCCTCTACCTCCCACAGTGCCAAAATATTTGATAAACAGTACTTGATTCAAACTAAGAGGGAAAATTCAGGCTGAAACATATTTGCTAAATCTAGTTTAACTTTTGCACAGCCTTTTTTTCTTTGCTTCTTTCCCATGACCAGTTTGGAGATGGCATTTTTTGCTCACCACATGACAAGGGGAAGTTGGTTTTGCTAGACATGTTCTAACAGCCATGTAAAGCTGCAATATACAGTGGTGAGGGTGCCCTTAATTCCTCCTGTTCTGTGTAGCAGCTACAGTTATGGCTCCAGGTCTAGAATTTGCTGTAATTTGTAAGGGAGCTGTCAGCAGCTGAGGCTTCGAGAACACTTCAGAATTACGTATAATTGCTGATTAAATGGGAATGTGGGATAGGGCTGAATGACTGAAAGCATCCATGATCATCCTTTCTTCCTATATTATTTTCTTGTGTGACACATGGTTCAAGGTCCATACTGGACCTAAGGAGAGGTAGTCCCTGCAGTGAGGTGGTTTCTATGTTGATCTATGATGGTCTGCAGGCTGCCTGTTAAAAATCAAGTGATAATTATCTAGGTTAGGGTGAGCTGAGGGGGCCCACTAACTAACATGAGTGAATGGCTACAAAAGGCAACCAATTCTGTTTGCTGTGCTAGGAACATTTCTTACCTGCAAACCCGGGGTATGTCTGACAAAAGAGCAGATATCTTTGTGACTAATGAAAGAAAAGAACATTTTCCTCTCTCATCTATGCCAAGGTCTATATGCTGCTTAGTGGGCTGGCTGGCCTACAAAGGAGACAAACTTTTGAATGCAATGAGATCACAATTAGGACCATGCATCTCTCCAAAAGACAACCACAATAAGGGAAGGAACTGTTATGCCCTAGTAGTCATGTCATACTCCAAAACAGCCAAATCTTTCTGCTTTGCACTCGTAAGCCCAAAGAGCAAAATGAAATTCTAAACTAACACACGTTCACAGTGCCAAGCTCATTCAGTGCACCTTCAATTCATGCTCCTTGCTTTTGTAGCCTGAGTCTAGTAATTTTTAATATTTATTTTCCAACTTCCTTCTGATTTAGCTGAATCACTTTGGCAATACAAGGCCAGCATGGCCAGTAGCCCAAATAACCACCTGGAATTTATGATTTTCATGCTTCCTAGCCTCCCAGAAGGTACAGAGGCATGCGTCTTGGATGAGAAAATAGACATCATTAAAAACATTTGGGTTTTTAAACATAAAAATTTGACAGTGCTAAGTGGATAAGAGTACTCAGGAGCACTATAAAAACTTTCACAAGAAATTTAATTCTTGCACAAGACTTTTTACACTTTCAGGACAAAAACTCTTAAGCATGAGTGAGCAGGCTCACAATTTCTGTATGTGTCAAGAAGATTTCTGTGGGGTGAGGGACTCCTGGAAGCACCTGTAGAAAGGTGTCTTCTGTTGGTCACTCAATCACACAAATTACAACCTTCATGGCACTTTATCCTCCCTTGTGCAGGGCAGCATTTGCTAGAACTGCACAGACATGTGAGCTCCATCTGAAGAACTATTCTTGGTTGCCAGAATAAAATCATGTGCATTTGTTCCACCCAAGCCCAAGGCTTAGAGATATTCCTAAATAGTAGCATATGGCTGCACCGACAGCACACTTCCCGAGCCTACATCAGCCGGTGAAAGGCCAGCACACCCGTGAGCTCCACGCGTTAATTTTAGTGCACAGAACGAGCCACGTGGGCTTCCCCACACGGCTGAAGAGCAGTGCTGCACAGAGAAGGAGCTGCAGCTGAGATGGAGCCCCCTCCTTCAAACAAGACATGTGGGAGCACATGGGACACGCTTGGGTGGGCATCAAAGCCATTGGCAGCCACAGCACAGGAAGGGAAACTTCTGCCCCGCCTCTTGCAGCAGCAAGAATCTCAGCTGAGCCCACTGCAGCTCATCCTGCTCTCCCTGAGGTGGTCTCTTCCATGTCTCACCATGGACATCCTCAGCACTGACTGTCCTGCAGGATCTCTCTGAAGGTTTGAGCACACTTCTCACTGATGACTTTATGTCCATCAGAGACACCCACAGTGATTCTTGTATTAGCTGTATTTCAATACCTTCAATTCAGGTGGATTCTGTTCTTGCAATGCACAAAGAAATGTTTATGCAGCTGATGCATCTTTTATAGCTCTTAAGCCCACAGCTGGGAGCTTTACTTTTTCATGCAGAAATCCCCGCAAGTGAGCACAAGCCGCCATTACCCGTTTCTAATAAATGAAAATGTATTTCAGTACCAAATTTCAGCTTTTGTTGCAAATTGTAACAAGCCTTAGGAAAAAGGCTTGTACTTTATGGCTTGATTTCTGTAAGAGCATTTTAAATGTTGCATGTAAGGGCATTTTCAATTCAAATGCTAGCTCATCACTAGACATCCTGACCAGAAATACAAATTGTCTACCATCTGGAACAGCCCATGCTGTTCTTCTGCTCCTCCTACCCAAACTAGATGATGTACATGAACCTTTTTATTGCATAAAAAGCAACAGAATAGTAAGAAGAAAGCTACCAGTCCAGGTCAAGAGCAAAATGGTAAAGTAGATATGGCTGTAAGTGCATAGAACCTGAATAGCTGATGCTCCCACTGCAATATATTAGCTGCATATATTCAGTAAGTCATCTCTCACACCAGTCTAGGTACCAAAGTACATGTGAGGACTTTGCATTTCATTTTATGTTTCTTGTAAAACATGCCTTTGCCTCTAATTCCCATTACCTCACAGAACACAGAAATAAGGATTGGCAGTGGCTAAGGTGAAAGCAGCACTCTTTTTGTTTCATACCACACACAGTCAGCCTTCTTCCTCCCCTTTTTGCAGCTACTCCCCCAGAGCTCTCAGTGCAATGCCCCCATTCCTCTGTTTTTGTTGCCAGGGAGCCTCTGCTTAACCTTCCTTCAGAGAAAGACCCACACTGCACCTTCCCCTTGGTATAGCTGAAAACCCAAGGAGAGGGAAATGCAAATGAGTTATTTCACTGTAATAAACCCAAGGAAAATAAACTTGATCCTAAATGGCTCCGCACACAACAGATGGGTTCATGGCAGCTGACCTCCTTTTTTTTTTTTCAGTTCCAACATTTATTTCACACTGGTGGCTGGGGTGAGCATGCGCAGGAGCCCACATGGAGCCCTCCCTAATCTTGCTCCCTACATCATTAGAGACATGGGGCAATCGTATTCAGCTTGCATTAGCATAAATAAGCAAAATTTGGTGTTGTACTTATGAGTGTGGCTGAGGGATCAGAATCTGACCATCTAATTACATTTGACATTCATTTATCTCAAACCCACCCCAGTATGCAGAATTATCTTTGATTAGAAGTCAACTCCAATTCTACTCATCACTGATAATTCTTTGTGTCAATGTAAGATTTAATTAAAAACGAAGTCCTACTGCCATTCAAGTGCTGGCAAATAATCTAAAGAAAAAGCACTGCTAAAACCCAACTGAGAACAATCCTCTCGTGCTTTAAATCCACCTTGCACAAAATCCCTAACAAGCGGTTCAGCAGAGTGGCCTGAGCACACAATTAACCACACTGTCATTGGGGCAGCACTGCACAGTCATAAAGGTGCAAGACTCTGGGCAGCTCTGTTATCTACCCCTGCATCAGGAGATAAACTACAAGGAGCAACCTTGTGAGCAGTAAGACTAGCAGGATGAAAAACAGGTTGTGGGAACTCCTCCAGCCAGGAGCAGCCTGACTACTTCTCTACCTCTTTTAGCATAGGTCTGGTTGGCCACAGATGTTGGGTGGAATTTTAATTTCTTAGCTCAGACCACAAGAAGTGACCAACTGATTACCCATTTTGGCAAGCACTAGCATTAGGGGAGGCCTAGGAACCGGTGAGTGCTGCGGGTGGTCTCCCTTCACCCTTACTGACTAACAGGAACATCTGGAGTAACAGGCCCAGGAGTCCAACTAAGCACAAGTGGAGTAAGACAGCCCTGATGTCAACAGATACAGCTCCAGTGGGAGTCCTTTGGCAAAATCCATGATGAATCTGAGCAGTGACCTACATTTGCATGTCAAGTGTAAGCAGCACAGAGTGGCTTCACTTTCTCAGACTGTGCAAGGAATGAATACAAAAATCTTCTCCATGACAGGAGAAAAAAAGCAATGGCTAGGAAAGTTGTCCTTGAGAATGCTGATTTCTTTAATTACTTTGTACCAATATTTTTGCTGCTTTACAACCCTCATTTAATGCAGATGGCAGCAGCAGAGGCAAGGACAGCGAGCTGAGGTTACCATTTCTTTGCATCTGCAGGAATGTAAAGGCATCAAGTAAACACATGCAGAATGGTTTGGGTAACCAGTGGGCTGCTCTAGAGATTATTTGTTTTCCCTCAGCCAAGACAGACAAACTGGCTGTTCTCAGTATCCACTCCAGGTACGCTCTAATATAAGCATGAGTGAGCTAAATTAAACAAGTACGCCAGGCTTTTCATCCCTGAAAGGAAAGTAAAACATCATTGTTGTCAAATCCCTTCAGCCACTAATGAGATACAAACGCTTTGCTGCTCCTCTTTAAATACATGGGATTAGGGTGACTTAAAACTCCGTGGATGTTTATACGATCATTCTATTTCCAGAAGTGTCGTAATGGCACACTGCTCCCTAAAATACTGTGAAAGATACACTGTTACATGTCCTAGGATGAAGATCTTTAAAGCTGGATGTTCTTCTTCCAGACATGAGCATTGCAGAAATGGATTTATTTAATCTTTTTGACACCTTACAAGTGTGGCCCCTTAAAGAGCATTGCCATAAAAGTCCTGTGTTACTTCATTTACATTTGGTTATAGCATCTGTCTGAAGCTCTCTTGCAGTACATCAGGTAGCTGAACACTGTCCATGCACAACCAAGAACGGCTGTCTGCTCTGATGCAACTCGCTTGTCTCTTGGCTTCAGCTCATTTTAAAATTCAAAACTTCAGTCTTCTCACATACATGACTTTATGGAATTTTATTTAAAGTTATGGCAGAGTTTATTATTCTCTTGGCTACAGTATTTTAAGCTTAAAAAACCTCTTCAAGGGACAGGATATAAGAGTACATATCTAATACCATCAAATAGCCTAAACTTCTCCCAAAACACCATCATTTTCTCTGGTCAGGATCATTAAAGGATTTGTAAGAAGCATCTGAAAGAGCATAATGGGGTACGGGTCTATGCCAGGGTCCCTCTTGGGAAAAGCTTGTGTTTGTGACACTGGAAAAAGAGGGCTGATGACCAACAGGGCAGCTGAGCAAAACAGAAAAGGAGATTGCTATGTGCAGACTGCCAGAAGACACAGCTATCCTAACCCTGTCCCACACAGTTATCTTATACCAGGTATCCACAAAAAGAGCAGAACAGCTTTATAAACACGCAAGTGTTTACAGGAACCACATCTAGAGTTTTAGGCAGACCTTCTCTCCTTGCCACCACTTTGTGAAACCACATTTCATTTCAACACTTATCAAGATGACTCAACAATGTGCAACTGGAGCCCAGAAAGCCAGCAATATTCTGTGCTGCATCAAAAGCAACATGGGCAGCAGGGTGAGGGACACTGCCCCTCCGCTCTGGTGAGACCCCATGTCAAGTACTGCATCCACATCTGGGGCCCTCAGCACAGGAAAGACATGGACATGCTGGAGTGAGTCCTGAGGAGGGCACAGACAGGATCAGAGGGATGGAGCACCTCTCTTACAAAGACAGGCTGAGAGAGGTGGCAAAGAGAAGGCTCCAGAGAGACTGGATTGTAGCCTTTCAGTACTTGAAGGAGGCTCATAAGAAAGGTCAAACTCCTCAGCAGGCCCTGTAGTAACAGGACAAGGGGCAATCTTTTATAACTAAAAGAGGGTAGGTTTAGACTAGATAAAAAGAAGAAATTTTTTACAATGAGGGTGTTGAAACACTGGAAAATCTACAACAGAGTAGCTGCAGATGCTCCATTCCTGGAAACATTTGAGGTTGACTTGGACTCTACATTGAACAAACCTGGTCTACTGGAAGGTGCTCATGATAGGGGCAGGATTGGAACAAGATGGCCCTTAAAGGGCCCTTCCAACACAAACCATTCTTCAACTCTGAGTTTCTCAGCACAGAAAAGCTGTTCCATCTTGTCTCTGCAATGGCTTGGCAAAGGAGGTTACGTTGAACAGTCACTGGCACAGTTCTGGTTTGGGCCAGACAGGGCTTTCTTACACAACTACTGTGCATATTTTGGGAAGCATGGACCAAAGATCATTCCCAAAGCAGTGCTGATGTACTTTCCTCCTCTGAAAGGCAGGGGAGCTTAATGCCATAGATACAGGCTGGTCTGTGCCTGCTGCTGTTTCTGCCCAAAAACATTCACAAACACCTGTAGTTTGCTGTCACAGACAAAACCAATACAAACCCGATGAAACCCTTAAATCTACAGCAGGTATTTCTAGTCAGGGTTAATTAATAAATTTAATTTGTAGTGGACATTAAACAAAATCAAATCCCGAGTTTAAAATGCCATATCCTGCAGCTATGCTATAGGATTAGTTACCATTTGAGTTTTCTAGACACAGAGACATTACAGATAAATCGAGCATGAACCAAAAAGATCTGACAGGGCTTTTGTCACTGAACTACAAGGTAATTATCTTGTGTAACTTTTCATTACACAAATTAAGGCAGTGCATCTTGGCACATCCCTGCTATTCCACAGTATGCCATTTAAAAGAAAGATCTACTGGGGCCATTGCAGGTTAATGACAAGCTTTTAGGAATGACCCCATGGCTTGTCCTCTGCTGCCCTTCCTTTCTTCTTTCCTTCTCTGTTGATTTCTGCATTTTCCTATTCATGTCATATTAACAGACCATCATTAAGGATATAAGAAAAGGATATCATGGCTTTTCATGAGGATGGAAAATTATTTTGCCCCTTTGCCAATGGAGGCAATTGTCTTCCTCAGCTGGTGGCAGCACGGCATGCCCACAAGAAATACAGAGCCTGGAAGAACCTTGCGTACAGGGTTCAGTTTAAGATAGGAGTTGCTACACTGGATCCACTGCCACCACCTTCTCTACTAGGAAGGAAGATTGTTTTCTTTTTAAGGGTAGAGCTAGGAGAGAATGGGAAAAAAGCAACCCTTTGCTAGTTAACTGCATATGAAAAGCCATCTAACATTCAGAGAACTTCTGTTTTCAGTGTAGGGCATGGAAATCAAATGTATTGAAAGCACTTCCAGTCCAGCACCTGCATGATGGAACAAGTCTTTGTGGTCCAGCTGTCCTCTGGGGAGATGATGACAACATTTCCCTCTGATTTCGAAGAAAGCAAAGCCCTAGTTTATGCAGGCAGAATTTTAAGCTGATTATTCTCTGGCCTCAGCTGAGTCTTAGCATTTTTAATATAGCTTTTGTTTGGTTTCGTGTAGCACAGATGACTTACTGCAGTGAGCAACTCCAGCTCCCGGCTTTATTAATCTGAACATCTAAAAAACTAAACATTCTTCTCTGTTTATTTTAGCAAAGATCTCTTCTTATACACAAGATTTTATGTATATCTAAGTACATGTGATCTGCAAGTGTCACACTGAATTCAAGAAAAAGCCTTGTGAATCAAAGAGCACCTCACAGCCAACTCTTCCAATGCCACCAGCACCTCTTTGTGAAAACTCAAGTCCTTCTTTGAACTAACAGAACACTGTCTTGTGGCTGTACTGAATGAGACAAGGAAAGGGCAGTCAGTCATGCAGGGCAACACATTACACACTTAACTGAGCATTGGCAACAGCACTGTCACCCACTGACGTGCCTCTGTGGTTGGGAAAGTGCACAGGTTGCTGCCATGATCCAGCAATGCTTACGGGGTGACCAGAGAAAAAGGTGCGTCCATACCCATGGAGACTCACTGGCCAAAGGCTACTAGCAGGGATATTATGGCACAGAGCTGTAACATACCCTACTACTTCTGTACCACAGTTGAAAAGTTTTAAAACCAAACACTTTAAAATTAAATACTAACTGAGGATGTTAAGCTGCTTAATTATGGAAAATACATTTTCCTTCATGTTATGCAACAAGAAAATGCCTATTAGACTTTGAATACAGAGTGACACTGTCTGCCCTACCTGCCTGCAGCAGTATCACAGACCACTGTCACCATCTCAACCCCAAGCACAAGCCCTGATCCTCAAGGCATCCTCAAGGGGTGCATTCGCTACAAGCAAAAATTTTATTCCTCTGTTCAGATTCAGACTTCTAGCAGATGCAAGACAAATCTGACAATGAAGAAGACACCTCACAGAGGCACAAATCAAGCAGTTTTGGCTGGTCAGACAGCAAGATGGTTATTTGGGAAAAGGGAAGTTCTGGTGTTCAACCTTGCATGGTCTGTTGAAATATGAACTTTCTGCCACTATTAACAGATGCTTATTTGCCTGTCTCTTACAGATTTCACTGAAAAGGAGATCCTTTTTTTGGTCAGCTCAAATACAAATGTATAAATAGTAAAAGATAAGGTTGGTCTAGACTGGTGTTTTGCAGAGGCAAAGGCACAAGCTAAAACCAGAACCTTGGTGATGACCAGATAGATTTTCTCTGCTGCAACTGCTTTTTGGAGTTAATGGATGACTAGAAGCTTTCCTGTTGATAAGGCTCTTCAGGACAAAATCATCTACGACAAATCTCTGGGCGTTGCAGCTAGATGAGGTTTTTTGATTAAAAAAAAAAAGCTAATTACAGAAGGGATTATTTGAAACAGTTCTGGTGTTACTGAAGGGTTACCAGCAGGCTGCACAACCTGGAAAGCAATAGCTGCTGCTGCAGCTAATCAGGCTGTTTGAGGGCCAGGACAGAGGGCAGGCTGTGAGCAGTGGGACAGCAGTAATGAGATGGTTGGCTCTGCCAGCCAAGGTCAGCTTACTGGAGGCATCAGAGACCAGAGAGCTTCTGATGCTCTAAAAGGGCTGGAAGATAAAATGTATTATTGTGACTACTTCATGTGTTGCACTGGTTCCAGGGAACTGTCAGCTTCAATTTGTTCCTCCCATTGAAAAGAAGAAAGATGCTCGCATACTTCTGCGCTAATCCGTCATTTCTTTTGTGCTGCTCGGGAAGTAAAAATTACAGGATACCCTTGCAACATAAAAAGACACAAGAAAAAGATAACTTTAGGAAAAAAAGGCCAGTAACTTCTTGTGTCATGCTTAGAGGACTCACTTCTTGAGCCCACTACAGGGTGCAGAGCCTGTATGCAAAGAAAAAGGAAAGGTCTGTACTTGTGGCTACCAAAAAGCAATTCAAGTACACCATAAACCTGCCCTTCTCCACATCTCCCAAATCCCATGGGGCAGCATGTATTGGGACTGTAATTTTTTATCATGGCTTGGTTCCTGGCAGCTCCCTAATTAACATGGATGGGACTGGGGAGGTGGAATCTTCTTCCAAACAACACCAGACCCAGCAGCAAAAACACTTCAAAGCTAGAGCTGAAGAGCAAAAATTCAAGAGATTTAATCCAAATCCCCTGGATGCAGGCTTGTAGTGATAGGAGAAGGGGTAATGGTTTTAAACTATAAGAGGGCAGATTTAAGCAGGATATGAGAATTTTTCTTTTTACAATTAGGGTGGTGAAACACTGGCACAGGTTGCCCAGAGAGGTGGTAGATGCCCCATCTCTGGAAACATTTAAGGTCAGGTTGGACAGGTCTCTGAGGAACCTGATCTAGTTGAAGATGTACCTGCTCAATGCAGGGAGCTTGGACTAGATGGCCTTTAAAAGTCTCTTCCAACCTAAGCCATTCTATGATTCTGCGAAGGCTGAGATAAAATTGGTGCCCACTTGTGGTAAAACAAGAGCTGAAGGTTGTCTGTCCCTAGGCTGCCAGATGGGGATAACAACAGCTCCCAGAGAAGATTACCTGGTACCCACTGCTTCCTTTCCCCTTGAAATACCTGCCTGGAGGTATTCCAGGTGCCAGAGCACCAGCTTTATGGGAAGGGACAGGACAGGATTAATCCCCAGGCCAGCCACACAGCCTACGTGGCTGCAGATAAGTGAAGGCATGAGCAGCATTTGCACTGAGAAACAGAAATAAAGCTGCAGAAGAGCTGTGAGCAAGAAAATGCAGTTTCTGCTTTGATTTGGGGCATGTAGGGAAGGACAGTCAGGGAGCTCAAACTGAGCTGACTGCCCAGCCTTGGCTAAGCCATTCCTGACATTAGGCAGAGAGCTATAATATGATCCAGTTTATTACACCCAGGGTTGGCTTTTGCTGCCAACCTCCCTCCAGCTCTCTCATGGGGAGCTGGCAAAGCCCATCAGGCCATTCCTCCTCCAGCCCTGCTCACAGACTGCCCTTTGCCCTGGTGTAACTGAACGAAGGACAGCATTGGAAACAAAGATGTTGGCAACTTAAGTTCTCATAGACTCTGTGATATGTTTAACGTGCAGCCACCATGATTTGTAAGTCTCCCAGGGCAAAATTGATTGTGCTCTCAAAAGACTTCACATTTGACTTTAAATTCCAAGTGGGCCTAGTTCTTTCTCTCTGCTTGCTAAAAGGGGCAAGCACATCTTGGAGCCAATGCAACAATCAGTTGCAAAACTAGTGGAGGGAAAAAAAAAAAATCAGTGTGTGTTCTTCCTGATTAATTTTGAGAATCTTTTAATAAGAAACTCCTCTAGCAACCTTCCTTTCAGAAAATCAGCAGGCAGTGCAAGCTGAGTGAACAAAACAATGACCTCTAAGCTCCTGCTAAGTGAGAAAATAACCATTTTTCCCCCTCCCATTTTGTTAATAGAGTCATCCAGGAACCACACAGCTTCAAAGCGATGTGACAGGCCCCTATCTGATACTAATTCACAACCCAGCCCTCTCCAACATGCCCGTGCCAGGAGCGTGCGTTCAGGCATTGCTGTCCTCACTTCCTTCCCAGTCTGCTTTCAGCTGATGCTCTGTGCAGGCTGAATGGCCACAGACACAAGCTGTCTATCTCCCAGCTGCTCCCAGCCTAGCTTGCCTGATGAAAACTACCCCGGTTAAGTGGGTTGTCTGGGAGCAGCTTGTCACTGCCACATGTATAGCATCAGGAAAAAAAAAGTGTCAAACCAGCCATCCCTTTTTTGGAAAAAGCCAATGCTGCTTATAGCTCTCACTCCCACTTCTCCCAGCAGGAAAGCAAGGCGGCTTCCCCAGACCTCTTCCAGCATTGCACTTTGTGTGGAAGTTACCTTTCAGGCTGTTTGGGTTTAAAAATATCAAAGAGCAAAAGGTAACCCTGCATGGCAGGTAAGCATGCCATGGTGAGCTTTGAGGCCGTGCTTGGTACCACTCATAGCCCAAGTGTTTGCTCTGTGATACAGGTGAATAAAATGGTCATGTGCCTTGAGAGCACAAGGGAAGAAAAGCACCTTTTTCACTTACAGATGCTCCTTCACAAACCACACACTCTTCCACTTACACGTTCCCAAGCATTTAAGAAATATTAATTCTGCAGCAGAAAAATCTCTAAGGTATAACTGTAGTGTCATTCTAGAGAGGAGTAGCAACATGCCAAAGCTAAGTGCTCTGTTTCTTGTGCAGGATCCTGGAAAGAAATTCAACATGCTGCTTTTAAAAAACAATACAAAACAAAGAAAACTCCCAAAGCCTACACTTTGTCAAGGAAATGCTGCTTGGATGCCAAAAATTAAACCAGCATCGGGTTATGAATGCTGGGATTGTCAAAGTCCACTTTGCACAAGTGCTTATCTGTACTTGCAAGCAGCACAGACACCATCTTAAGTGACTGTCCTAATCTTCAGTTACTAGCTTAGAAAACACTGGATTTATGGGAAAAAAAGAAACTTTGCTTCCTTTAGACTCCCGCTGTGCAACATACATACCCACCCACACTCATTTAAACGCGGAACAATCTGTCACATTTGCCCATTTTGGTAATAAAGCAGGGCTCTGAATCCATCCCAGTGGATACCTTTCTGGGTCTGGCCGCACAAACCACATCACGTCGTGTCTCTTCCCACTGTGTGAAGACCTCCAAGACAGCTGCGCAACCAGCACAGGAATCTTTCAGGAAATAGACCTTCCTCCTGTCTCCTTCCTTAAGCTCTCTGTTTGGGTATGCTCCTGCTTTTGTTTATGCAGGAGAGGGATACTTGTGAAACCTAATTAACCACCGGAGAAGATGATGTTTCTGTTTGGGAGCGTGTTCCCTGCCCCGGGCTCCAGCTGCGTGACAGCAGCTCAAACACGGTAATTAAAATGAGCGTGGCTGAATGCATGGCCAGATTAATGAATGCTGAAATTACACTGGGAATACACTCAGCTCTTCCCAGAGAGACGGATGAAAGGGTGCAAAGGCAGCATGGCCACAAGCACACAATTTCCAGAAAGCGTTTTGAAACTTTGAATGACAGCAAAATGCTCGGCTAACACAGCAATAGAAAGACCAGTCACAGGATTAGGGTGACCTTTTGTAACCAGGGCATTTAAAGGTAAACTGAAGAGCAATGCCAGTGTGTAATGGGTTTGCATCAGTCCTTGGGAACGAGCCAGAGGACTGTAAAGGGAACTTAAGAGGGTCTAAGCTCTCCTCTAACCAGTAATACCATAAAAGCCCTCTGGAAATAGAAAGACAAGACCTAAGGAAACGCCGAGACTTTTTTATGGAAACAGGGCTAAGCACTTCCACGCTATGTGAGAATATATTAAGCTAGTTTCATGCCCCTCAGCGAACAACCACGATCAAGATTTTCTTCACAATCACAGCCTAACACCATGCCCGAGACACCCCAAAACAGCACCTCTGCCCTTCTCAAAACCTTGCAGCGGCCGCCGGCAGCTGAGCGGGGTCGGGACCCGCTCCCGTGAGCGCGGCTCTCCAGCCCCGCAGCCCCGGAGATGCGCCCGGCCACGTCCCCGCTCGGCAGCGCCCCTTTCCTTCCCTCGTTCCTTCCTGCCTTCCCCCGCGGGCTCGGGCCCCGCACCCCGCGGGAGCCCGGCCGGTACCTGTTGCTGCCGCGGCTCACAGCCCGCTCCGGGACGCCGCTCGCCCGCCGCCGCCCAGAGCTCCTCGGGCACCGCGGTGCCCCATCCCGGGCGGCAGCGCCCGCAGCTGCGAAACTAACAAACACCGAATAATAATTTCTAAAAACAAAAAGGATAAAATTAAAGCTTTAAAATGAAATTAAAAATCTAAAACGAAGAGAAGCGAGGACAGCTCGCCTCCCGTGGCCGCGCACCGCCGCTCTGGCAGGGAGCGGAGCCGCGGCCGGCTTTTCCTTGCGGAGCCGCGGCGGGCGGGAGGCGGGGGCGGAGGAGGCGGCGGAGGCGGTGCCGCTGCCGCCCGCCCCCAGCCCCAGCCGCGGGCAGTGCGGGGGTGCGGAGCCCCCGGGCCCGGCCCCGCGGGATACGGCGCTCCGGTGCCCCCGTACCTTTCTGGGAGACGCGGCCGTGCTGCTCTTCCTTTTTTTCGCCCGATGCGTCTGGCCGCTCGGGCCGTTTGTCCCAAAGGCGGAACATGTGCAGAATCCCTGTGACCCTTCGTGCCTGGAATGGGGCAGGGAGCGGGCTGCCGCCGCCTGCCTTCCCCGCGGCCGGTGGACCACTCGCTGCAGCCTCCGCTGCCGTCAGGAGTGTGCATGAAAGCTCTAAATTTGGATGTTGGGCGGGCTGAAGACAGCAGTTAAAGGCGAATATAAATGAAAGAACAATGCAATGAATGGACCTTGCGTTTCCTCCTTTAAGCATCTTTTCTGTTACCCCAAGGAAAAAAAGGCTGTATTTTCCCAGAGACTGTGAGCTATTTTCTTCAAATTTAGTGTTCCTTCCAAAATACACAGTCCTATTTACTATCAATATATCTCTCTAGAGGTATGGATTTTGCATATATTTGTTGCCACCCTTAGGACTTCTTAATTTCTCTTTTGTGACTTTAATACTGGACTTCACATCAGCCAACAGAAGTACCAAACACACGTTGTATTTTCTATATGATTTGCTGTTCTTCTGCCAGCATTTAAAGCTGTTGTAGGGTCCTTCAAACAAGCTCTCCCTTGTGCCTCTTAAACAGCTGCAAGTGGTTCTTTTTTGGGGGAGGGAGTAAGGGGCAGGGGGAATCCCTGGCAAATCTATGGGGTTCATAAACAGACACAATTTGCAAGGAGGCTTGAGAAGTCAATGCTGATACTCTCCCCATATCCCTGTATCTTTCCCCATTTGGGTCAGGATAGGTAGAATCACCACTTTGTTTTCATTGAGTACACTGACCTGTCACACAGAGGCTGATATTGTATGAAGAAGTTAAGCAAATGACAAGGAAGACAGAGCTAGGTTTTGCAGAGCATTGTGCAATCCCCAAAACTGTCCCCGAATAAAAAATCCAAGCTGCCAATTCCAGATGACCTATCATCTTAAGTAATTTTTAGCAGGAACAATGAATATGAGTTATTTATATTGTATGCTGAAAATAAACCCTGCAGCCTTAGAAATAGAAATGAGACAAAATTGCTCCAGATTTAGTAAAAGCAGAGAAGCATGCTCTTCACACTGGTGTGGGGACCTCTGGGGTCTAGAGGCCGTTTCCAAGGTTTCTGAGTTCAGATGGACTTTACAGCAATCACGGCTGTGGTATTTCCAGAGGCACCCATTTCTCCACTAGAAAAAGTGTAGGGGCTGGTGCCAACACAGTGTCACTGCTGTAGCTCCAAGGCAAAATTTTAAGGGTGACCTTTCTACATCTCTGACTGAATCAACTGTTCCCCCATTTCATGTGTGTCACACAGGATGTGAACTCTGAGGCAAAGGCAGAGGAATCGCTTTCTGGAAAAAGCAGCTGTGCACTTTGGGCTATGGAATGCCAGGGAAAGAGGAGAGGAAATATTTGTGGCAACGCTGAAAGCTATAAATGTCTCATCATGCACACTTAATATGTGTTTGAGTCCATTTCAGCCTTTTAGGGGGTGGCAGCTCTCACTGTGGAAGCCTGGTTATCTGTTAAAGGTTTTCAGTGCCACAGACTAATTGCAACATCCTACTTCAACCTGGAGCTTCCTACAGTTCTGGTCAATTGTTACCAATTCCCTCTGGCCTTTTTGATCTTATCTTGCAGAAGATTTTTAGAACTTAAGGTTGCAGATGCAAATTACCTCATTCATATTGCAGCCTCCTCTTTCAAGGAAATATCCTCTATCCTATGCAAATACATGTGGTAGGGATGTATGAGCTGTTTCTCTTGATTTCTCAATATTTAGCATAGCAAATGCAGAAGGGTACTCTCCTCCTCCCCATCACACCAAGCCCTACACACACTCCCACTTCTCTGCCCCCAGTGCTTGTTGAAACAGCTGAGAGACTGAGTAGGTTGATGGATGCTCTAGATAAAATCTTTGCCCCACTTAGTCCTTCTGGACATGTATTCATCCTGACACACATGCTTTTGAAAGGCTGGGACAGTCATTCCACGTGTGTCTTGTTTTGCTAATTCAGTGGAAATTGCCAGAGAGCTCTGTCTCCCTCCATCATCTGGCAGGAACTGAAGCTGCCATTGTATTGTGGCTGTGATCATGCTACTATGCCTATAAATTATTCACGGTATTGCAGCGTAATCTTCTGTTATGTTAAAAATAGGTCATCATGAGTGTCCCCAGTGAAATTCTAAGTGACAACAGCTGATTTTAGCTTTGTCTTCAGAAAACAGTGACCTTTTCAAAGCAGTAATTGACAATTATGGTCTACTTCTGTCTCTGAGACATCTCCAGTGCACCTTCACAAACATTAATTCTCAGCACTGGTAACCCCACATTATACTTGAAACAATTAAACCAGAGCTACTAAATTACCTGCTGAGTTTTGCCAAAGCACTTTGCTTTCTATTAGCCTTTGCTTCCAGGCCAAAGAGTAAATCAGGATTATCAGAGAAGAGATTATAGTCTGAGAATACCTAAATGCTCTGCTCCTCCCAAGCACTGAAAGCTTCTTGAAAGGGCTGAGCAGGATTTTCTGGCTGATATGCATCAGTTACACATCCCTCTGGGGGGGTGGATATATTGAAAAGTACTTCACTTTTCCTATTGCCACACAGACTCCAGGCCACTGAATCCCCTGAATCAAGAGAGCCAGAGGCTTTCAGGTCCATTTCAGACTAGACAAACCTGGAAAGGGGGAGCACAACCCAGCAGTCTGGACAGAGGTCCAGGGGAAACTCTCTTTTCCCCATAAGATACTGTGTGGGAGGGCTCTGTGTGGAAAAAGTGGGATATTGTTGAAATTTCCCTGCTGGCTGTGGGGATATGTGTCTGTTATGCAGATACAAAGACTTAGGCCTGGGTGACTTCATTCACCTGAAAGCAAGGACTGGTGGTGGGTGGCAATGCTCGCTGGGCAGGCCTTGCAGACAGAAATTTGCATGGAGCTCTCTTGTTAGCATGTTCAGAGCAGCAGAAGGCCAAAGGATGTGGGGAGATGGTTGGGCAAGACCACAGCTTTGAGCTCTGGATGTCTGAGGTAGATCAGGCCTGCCCTAGCCTTTAAGGAAGACAATTTATACCTGGTTTTTTCTGATGTAACTTGTCTTTGCTGTGTTTCTGTGTAACTCCCATGCTCAGAAGGGATGCGCAAGGCATCTTCATATTGCTGAGGGACACCCAACAGGACATCTCCAGCAGGTATCACACCCAGGGAAGTCTTCTGTGGGAAGACAGGGTGCAAACCTGACTGCTCTTACCTGGGGATCTTGGTCCAAAAATATAGGTAAATTACCATATTTGAGAGTGGGGAACATGGCAGGTGCTGGAACCATCACTTGGGAAAGCTTTTAGGGGAGAAGTAAACGACAAGACCCTGACCCCTTCTATGAGCAATTTGAGCAAGATGTGAGCTTTAACATTCTGACTGTATGCAAGTTTGCCATTACTCTTTCCAACTACACATATTAAAGTGTAGCCACAATTCTCCTACTGCACCCTGCCCATGCTGTTTTTTGGATTGACTCCATTCCTGTACTTAGACCTTCTCTGTCCAGTTTGTTGCACATTCATTGTCATCCTGTAACACTTCTTGCTCTCTTTCCAGAAGAGTTTGATACCCACTTGTTTTTCTCTCTTCTAACCACTGTGCAACCATTTCCCCCCTTTTACTTCCCATCACTATTTTGCTGCTCCACCCTCAAGTTCCTCATTTCTCATGATGGTGCTTTTGCAAGTCTTTCCACTTGCTGCTCTGGGGCACTGTGGGGAAAAGCTACTAGTGTTGATTCTGCAATGATTTGGGAACAAATTCCATTTGGGACTGTTGGCCAGATGCTCAGCACAGCTGGATCTTTGGGAATGACTGAATCATAATGCAGAGGTTGTGTCCTGTGGCATGGAGGTCAGGACATACTTGGTATGTCAAGGAACAGCTATGGATACAGAGGGAAAGGGCCAAGGACAGAGAGAGGAGTCACCTTTAGCTTTTGATGTACCACAGAGACAACACTTTCTCTAGGTAATCCTTCTTTTATCTGTTCTTTGTCCCACCTGGATGCATTTGTGGTGGTCTGAGATAGCTGCCTTCAGATCAAGAACACCTCCCACAATGGCCTGTGCATCTGGCAGCATTTGATGTTTGGGAGGTGTATGCACAAGCATACATCCTACCTATCCTCACATATATAACTTGGGGAGCAGCACAAAGGAGCCATCAATTGCATTTTTTTCCCCAGAACCTGTTTCAAAATCAGCACTGATGCCTCTTCTGGGCAGGTTTTATGTGGCAATGTTCATGTAGGGTTGGAGGGAGCAGCACATTCCAGTTTCTCAGACTGCTTAGCAACCAGGGCTGGCTGAGCTGCTCTTACGTGCACACCAAGTCTGTGGATGATGTGTCTAGTACTGCAGCTCTATCCTTAATTTTCCCCTGTCTTTTGTTTTTGGAAATCATTCCTTGTTTTCTAGTAAAGGCACTTGAAAAAATGCTGTAAACTAATTTTTGCTTTCCTGGACAGCTGGAAGTCAGGTATACTATGAGATGATCAAAGCTATTATAGGAGGGATTGGAGACCTGGAGAGACAGGTGTGGCACTATCAAGCCTGCTTTTTGGGAGTATGACTGCAGGACAGTGTCATCCATGCTGCTGGTAATGAGCTGGCTTGAAGTCCTGCTGCTGGACAGCCATGAAACCAACCTGCCCAGAGGAGTGCAGGCAGTGGAACACATTGCTTTCCATGGGTCTGCAGCATGTGAGATTCCTGCTCAGGGCTACCAACATGCTTAAGATCAAGAAGACCCTGTTGGACCATTTCCAGGAACAGTTTCAGCTTTGTAGACAGAAAGTCAATATGTTCCTAGCTTTCTTGCTGGGATCCTCTTGAATCATTGGGTAATCTCTTATGCCTCTTGTTTCTTGGCTCTCAAATGCCCAGACCAGTCTCCCTGCCACAACCTTCACCACCCATCATGACAGCAGGCTGAGATTCTGAATCTGTTTGGGGCTCTCTTAGGAACTTTGCCCATCTCTTCCCATGTTATCAAGCAGTAATACCTGCTTCTGAAATTTGCTGCTGACATCAGGACTACAGTTAAAATGTGACCCCAGCCCATGTTCACCTCCATACTCCCCTTGCACCCTCACCTGCATTTGAGAAACACATTTTGGGTAAGCTCTAAAGCACAGAGGAGGAGAAAACCTTTCTTTATACATGCACAGGCACTCTGGTTCTTCTCCACTCCGTGATATGAAGCAGACAACTGGCCTGGAAAGACCAAGGATTATATATTATATTATATGTATTACATGGGCGAGACACTATAGGACATGTTAGCAAACATCAAAGGTATCCTCAGTCCATGACTGAAAGAGCAAGTCAGGAGCACCCAGGACTTTGGCCTGCCTTGCTGCGACCCTCAGCAGCAGCATAGAGAACGGGCCCTGCCTTCCTACTGCTCTGTGAGCCCCACAGGTCATGGCAAGAAGGGGAGGAGCTGCAGGGATGATGAGCATGGTCTGGGGAAAATGATGGTCAGGTAGAAGGAGGCTGCAAAGGCTGGGGTGGAAGCAGGAAGCAAAGGAGCAAATAATGCCAGACATTTAAAAATCTAGTTCCATGTATGAATTCTGCAGTGCTGCATGCAGGTCTTCCTGCATGTCCCTAACAAGGCAGTTTCATAACAGAAACCCAGAAGGAGTCCTCAGGTGCAAAGGCTCCAAGCAATTTCCATCCTTACTTACGTTAGTGTAACACCAGGGCTGCCTTGTAATCATTCCCAGAAAAACTGCAGTACAGTGACCTGTCGAGGTCCTTGGTGCAGAGACCATGTTCCTCTTTCCTTCTTGTGAGCCAAAATTCTGCACAGAGGACTGCAGCTTTGAGAAATTATTTTCATTTCTTCCCTGCCTCCAAGATACCACCACTTCCCTCTTTTCCTCCCCAGCGCATATTTCTGTGGCTTAAATATAGCAAACACAAAACAAGTGCAGCACACACAGAATGCCATTCGGGGGAGCGCAGTGAACATGCTGCCTCTGTAATGTAATGAGCCCCAAGTGCATCTGCCAAATATTTGGACTGAGATTCCAAGGGAGAGAGGGTGGTCTGTAGCACAGAGAAGCTCTGACCAAACCCTCAGACCAGCACCCCCAGGCATCTCTTGGGGGATACACGTTCCTTGTTGGTCCAGCCTGCCTTCACCTGGAGGTGATTGACCATTCACAGCAGTTATTTCCTCTAGGAACAGTGAAGAGCAGCTTTGTGTGAGTGGATTTAAAATTCATAAAGAATAAGTAAAGCAAATAAGAAGTGTTTCTTTAGGGGTGTGTTCTGGCTTTGTGGCTGAGGTTAAATGACACCAGTGAAACCATGCCAGTTTTTGAACATCTGACCCTGTGTACTATTTTCAGTGCAGTGATTTTTGAAGTGATTAATGACAACAACTTGGCACTACTCAGAGGCTGGTGTTGCTGATTAAGCTAACTCTTCCTTGGCTCACAACAGGCATCAGGAATGGAGTGGGCAGGAAGCTCCCCAGAGTGACAGAAGAGGCAGAGCACATCAGGACGTCCTGAGCTGCCTGTGTTTCAATGGGGAAATTAGAAAAAAAAAACTACTGACATCCAACTCCACAGCTGAGCTCAGCAGTGCTGGACTGCTCTGCTCCTCCTGTGGCTTTCTTTTTCTTTAAGAATATTTTGTATGGATTCTTTTCAACATTCCCACCCCTCTCAATTAAAAAAAAAAAATAAAGAGCCTCGCTTGTTAAGTGTGCACTGGGATTGCTATGTGGCATTCCTAGCATCTGTTTGGAGGAGGATCTCAGAGATGCTGTCTGGTTTCAAATCTATCTACATCTATAAAGTATCTCTCTTCTCCAAGACCCTCAAGAAAAGGAAATCTGTTAATTCAGAGTGAAGGCAGTGAGCAGGACTCCAAAACTTACAGGAGCTCTCAGGTGGCAAACTGCACTTCTACCCAGTCACAACCAACTGCTAAAAAGAGCACAGTGCCTTATAGACAATATCCACGTTCACAACAGAGCTCTTCCACTGCTCTGAGCTACCATGAAATGAGAAGGATGTGAACAAAGCTCCAGTTATGCCATGGAGCCTGAATGCTGGCCGGCCTTGTTAGCTACTGGCATCTTAATCACAAATTTGAGAAAACTGTGGGGCTCATGTGTGAGATTTTATAATCTCATCTCCCTGAGGTCCTGCAGGAGTCCTTGAAAATTTAATGACTATGTTAATGACATATATTGAATATATTCACAGAGCTTTTAGCCATTCTGCCAAGCCCCTCAGAGAGGCTGTCCCTCTCTCTTCTGCCACAGGTGACTGTGACATCCCTCCAGGGAACCTCCTGGATACCACTCAGCTGCTGCCATACCTGAACCACAGGTGCACTCCCTGGGGAGTGAGGTGGGATGGGGGCTTTTCACCCTGGTGTTACACAGCATGAAGAGAGGATCAGTTGCACAAAAGCTCATCATTGCAGGTCACTTCCCCTAGGGCTGGGCACAGGGAGGGCAGGAAGGCAGGGCTGGCCTGGGGAACAGCTTGCTGTGATGAAAGGGGAGCTTTTGCAAGCCCTTGTATGCACTGTTATAGTCACCTCAGAGAGCTCTGTCTGAGTTTTTGGGGAAGTTTTGGGGTTTCCTTCCCAGGGTGGTCATTTCACATGGGATTTTGGGCTGGAGCATTTATTTTGCTGGACAATTTTGAGTGTCTTTTCTTTTCTGTGGAATGGATTGTGGTTAATTTAGGCAGGCTCACACAATGCCGTGACATGGGCAGTAAATCCAGGGCAGGGCTCTGGTTAGTGAAGCTGCAGGAGCAGCCTGGGTGCTGAGCTCCCCCATCACAGTGCAACAGAGCAGCAGCAAGTGCAGGCAGTTTTCTCAGTGGGGCATGACTAAAAGCATCACTGTGCACTGGCCCAGGCCCATGTGGGCATTACCTTAGCTACTGGATCCTGGTTAGAGGCAAAGCTCAAGTAAATATCACTTTAATGGTAAGCAGCTCCTGCAGGGCTTCCTCCTTGAACCTGCTATCACAAAGATGAGTCTGCCCCACTGCTGCAGTGGATCTGCCTCCTGTTGCCCTGTGGGTGGGAATGCTGGGCTCTGGACCCTGACAGGCACCAGCCACACTTGTGCCCACTGCTGCCAAGCTAGCACCAGGGGACTGCCATGGTCAGCAAAAGAGCCCAGGTCTCCCAGCAGGGAAGGATCCCTATTTCCATGCCCTGAACTGGCACCTGGAGGGGCTTCTTGTTTCCACCCTTGCTCTCCCTCCTTCTTGAACACTCTCATTATTGACTAAGAGGAACATAAAGTAACCAGTTTAAGGAGCTAGAACATTAAATCTCAGAGAAGGCTGGAATAGAGGTCATTGAAACTGCCCCAGTTTGGGTGCAGCCAGATGTGTTTATCCACTGTGTTTATCTCTTCAGACAAGGGCTGGTCACAGCAGGCTTTTCCCCAAAATACCAGTGTTTTTTCTCTCTCTCCATGGCTTCATATCTTTCTACTTTACTTCTCGTCTTCCAAGCTTTTTATCAATTATTAGAACTCAAGTTATCATTTCCAAGCTCTGCATCTCTGAACTTTCCAACTCCCAGACTACCTGCAATTAAACTAGAGAAAGCCAATGCCAGCCCCCATTAAGTTATGCAGATTGAAGCTTTTTATGCTCAGGACTTCCATAGCACTTTTGCTTCAACGGTTTTCCAGTTGCCAAAGACACAGGAATATCAGGGACTCTTTCACAGCATAAACCCCTGCTTCAAACCATTTCCCTGCTCCTGGATGCCAGATCAACAACACACTGCTTAAAATTCTGTGTGGCCTGACAACACCCCTCACTCCCACAAGCAATGCTGAGATATAGGAGAGATCCTACTATTGGGATGGGAAATCTTCCCACCATCAACTTTTTAGGGCCTCTGTGACATTGTCAAGTGCTTGACTACTCTCTCCCTCTCTCTCCCCCCTCCATCCATACACACAGACTGTTTTCACTGCTCGCCTTTTAACTCTGCACTTCCTGACCCGCTTGTTTTGTGCCTGTCACACCCATGGCGCACCGACTGCAAGGCTTTGGTTCAGCATCCAGGCAGGCGGAAGCTCATTTCACAGGCGGCTGAGCTGTGCCTCGAATTATTAAAGGGGTGAAGTTGTTTACGCCACCCACTCGTGTTGGCCAAGACACGTTTATTTTGTGAATTTAATGACGGGACCGAGCGACAAAAAGCTCGTGTTTCTTGGAACTTTGTAAGGATGCTCTGTAAAATCAGGAGGGGGAAAATGTGTGGAAAAAAAAGGCAGCTTTGCTGCAGCCTTTGGTGTGACACTTGTTTTGCAAGCTTAGAAGGCGCCCCAAGCACACCTGATCAGTGGTTTCTCTCTGGCTTGTACATACCTTCCTCTTTTCTCTGAGGGCTGGTTAAATGCCACTTGTTTATTTGGCCCGGATTTTCCCCTCACTGTTGTTATTATTAGTGATCTAGAAATATCATCAACAGATATGAACAAAAAAAGCTGCCTTCCAGAAATGGAGAAGGAAGCACTGAAAAGATCAAAAGTTTTAATTAAAAAATCAGGAGAAAACAAAGCAGAAAGGGTCTCTCATTTCAATCTTTTTTTTAATTTTTTTTTTTTATTTGGGGGATCATGGGCTCAAACTTTTCTGCTTCATATATGGAGTGCAATGCCCTGTTAAAAATAATCCTCCAGCTGCCCAGGACAGCTGGAAGTTCCAGAGCACTGCGGGTGGGTCAGTGTGGGGGCGCCTGGGGTGGGGATGGGCGTCTCACACAGACTCCTCTGACCACAAAAAGCTCTCGCCCCCGTCTGCATAACTGAGTCCACCCATGGACCACAACCAGAATGAAGCAGCTGTGAGAAGCAGGTGAGTGGAGCATTCAGTGTAAACAGGAATAACAAAAATGCTCCATAAGGCAGCACCCTTTTTTCCTTGCCATCCTTGTCCTGTGTGTTAAAATAGGTCTGATCATGCTCTGCAGAAAGGTGCTTCAATCTGAGTTTTCAGGCCAAATATCTCACGACAATCCATCTATCTGGATGAAGCAGACACTGTTGCCTTGGTGATGGGACTTCTCATCCTCTTGGCTGCAGCAAGTACAGCACTCACTTTCTCCAGGAATGTGAGATAAGCCAAAAGGACAAGTAGGGCTGCTGGGACCTGTAAATGTTTTCAGGACACTGATCTGCAGTCTCCCAGCAGTCAGGAAGGAGAAGCTCCCATGCTTGATACATTGCAAGGCTGCTCATCCTTACAACAGCCTCCTGAAGTATTGGGAACTGGTATGCTGGATAAAAAGCAGCCGTGTCAAACTCTCTGGGGTGAAAACATAGGAAAAAAATTATCTCTGTATATCCCTGAGGTGGGCCTCTGCTGGAATACCATACTGATATGAACACATGAGAATCATTAGAAAACAATTCTCCTGAAGTTACACCCCTTTGATGTACTCTGTGGGGAGGGGTCATACCTGAGGGGTCTCACCAAAGCAGGGCCAGATACAGCATGGAAAGAAAACTGGTCCCATGGGTCACAGACAAGCTGTGACATGGATGGCCCCATGTGACATTTGACAAGCCACTGCAGTTGTATGTCCAAGAAAAGCACAGTGTCTAGTGTTGCTTCACGGAAAGAGAAAAGTTGCTTAACCTGAATTGCTGCTGAATAAAGAGTCTCAACTATAAGTTAACATCCAAGGCTTTATCCTCAGTTTTCTCTAACATCTCTAACCTCACTATGTGCAGGCAGTGCACATAATCATGTACAGCAGCTACCTTTCATTTCAGCTAAGCCTCAGAGCTGGTCCCAAACCCCAGAACTAAAGCTCTTTTCTCTCTTGTAAAGGACAGGCAGGCTTTACAAGGATGCAAAGGCATCTGCTGCATTTTTGAAGCGCACCTTAAACATTTGATGCAGTTCTGTTCTCAAGGAGCCTTGATGGGCAGCAGTGCTGGAATGTATCTGTATGCCAGAAGGAGCATGTCAGTCCTGGGCAAGGAAAGGGCCCTGGGACTCTGACTCTGTGCAGTGCACCATCTAAAATGGGGCTCTGGTCTACTGAACTGCAGTACACCCTTAATGAATGTAATGAAAAAGACAGTGTTGGTTTCTCTACTCCATTATTTGGAAACACTGATAGGATTTTGTGTGGGCTTTGACCTGACAGGGAGGTTATGGTTACCCCATGTACAACCAGAGGGTATACACAGGAAGTGGAAAATGGAGGTGTGAGGAGAGGTCAGTGTAGAGCAGCTGCATGAAAAGATCTGCAATAAATCACAGCTTAATTTCTACTTTTCCTGTGCATTCTCAGTGTGGATAGGGTGCTAACAAAATATTTGGACCTAATTCTTGAAGGAATACCAAGCAAGTTTGCCAACAACACTAAATTGAGTGGAGCTGTTGACTCCCTTAAGGGCAGACAGGCCCTGCAGAGAGACCCTGACAAATCAGAGGAGTGGGCAATCACCAACTGTAAGAAGTTCAACAAAGGCAAGTGCTGGATTCTGGACCCTGGATGGCGCAACCCTAGTTGTGTGTATAGACTAGAGAACAAGAGGCTGGAGAGAAGCACTGTGTGGGAAGGAACCTGGTTGATGGCAAGCTGAACCTGAGTCAGCAGTGCCCTGGCAGCCAGGAGGGCCAGGGGTGTCCTGGGGGGCACCAGGCACAGCAACACCAGCCAAGCAAGGGAGGGGATTGTCCTGCTCTGCTCTGAGCTGGGGCAGCCTCACCTCCAGTGCTGGGGGCAGTTTTGGGTGCCACAATATAAAAAAGATATTAAACTGTTGGAGAATGTCCAAAGGAGGACTACGAAGATGGTGAAGGGCCTTGAGGGGAAGCCATGAGAGGAGCACCTGAGGTCACTTGGTCTGTTCAGCCTGGAGAAAAGGAGACTGAAGGGAGACCTCATTGCAGTCACAACTTCCTTGTGAGGGAAAGAGGAGGGCCAGACACTGATCTCTTCTCTGTGGTGATAAGTGACAGAACCCAAGGAAACTTCATGAAGTAGAGTCAGGAGAGGTTTAGGCAGGATATCAAGAAAAGGTTCTTCACCCAGAAGGTGGTTGGGCACTGGAACAGGCTCCCCAGGGAAGTGGTCACAGCACCAGCCTGACAGGGTTCAAGAAGCATTTGAACAATGCTCTTGGGCACTTGAGTCATACTCAAGGTATGACTCTTGGAGCTATCACGTACAGGGCCAGGAGCTGGACTCGATGATCCTGATGGATCCCTTCCAACTCAGCATATCCTATGATTCCGTGATGTGCTGGCCATGTTTGCTGACTGCTTGCAAATTCTGCTCATGGATGTGTCTGCTTGATCCAGGAGCTCCTGCTGTGCTGAGCCTCTGGTCCCAGCCAGAGGCTGTGCTGGTGCAGTGTGTGAGCCCTCAGCTCTCCTCCCAGGGAAACCAGGGTCTGCCAAGAGAGGTAACTTGTGCTCAAATGCCCCTCACTCTCTGGGCTTGGCTCCTCATCTTAGACAGAGCCAGGGGAAATCCACACCATCACTGCAGGCTGCAGTGAGGAGGGGAAGCCTAGTGCTAGTGGAAGGGATTTCTTTTTAATGAAATATAACTTCAGAATCCCAGGCACTTGGAGTCACTAAAAATTAAACAGCATTTTGCCCAAAGTGGGTATTTGACCTAACAAAATTGTAAAAGTAACTGAAGGCACTTGCTTTGAGTTAACAGAGTGAGTAGGGCTTAAAAGGAATTAAACATATCACTCCTTGTGCTTTCAAAAGGCTAAAATAATTTATTTTTTAAACTTTTCCATATTACAGCTGTGCCCTGTTCAACACTGACCACGTTGCAGAGGAGAGGGAGTTCTTCACTGAACATAAGCACAGTCACTTGCAAAATCTCTGCAAAACCTCTGAAGGAGAGAGCACCATGTCAATGCAAGGCACTATTATTACAAAACAAGGGAAAGAGCTAACAAAGTTTCTTTGAGGTTGAACATTTTGAAGCTTTGAATGCCTGTTGCATTTTTGTGAGGATAGTTCTAGCCTATTTTGTCACATCCAGCTTTGTGACTTGCAATTTCAAGGTATAATAAGGAAAAGCAATGCCTACTGAAGGACAAGTAAAAATTGTGGCATTATGGATTATGCTGAAGAAAACCCAGAAGTTTTCAACAAATGTTTTGTTTTGCATGTGGGAAAACATCAGTGCCATCTGACAGTCTATATCAATGGGAAAATATTTCCCCCTTGATCTTTCCCAGAAGACAGTTTAAAACTGTAATTTTGAGAATTATCCTAGGAACTTCTTGTTGACATTTCAGAAAACTTGCAACACCACAGTAATTCCAGGGAGCTGTAAATAATGTTGTGTTACTAATAATGTGATAGGCTGGCAGTGGTCTTGGCCTCGTCAAGGAATAGCTGATGTTGAAGTCATATAAGCAAAATTAAAGGAGATGGAGTACAATCAGTGGCAATCATTAGGATTTTGGAGAAAATAATTGTATTGATAGTGTATTCAGACTTTAGTAAGAAACAGAATTTGGTACTGCATGAGATCTTTACACACATAACCCAGCTGAGAAATCATCAAAGATGCCAGTTTCTAAAGAGGACATACAAAGATTGGTTCTCCTCCATGGGACTGAACTATTTTTATGTCAGTGATCTGAAAGGGAACTTTAAACAGTGATTGACTGAGTATGGCACAGATGGCACAATGTCTGGAGAAGTGGAAAACAGGCTACTTGAGGAAGTGAGGTGAATAATCTGGTTTTAGTATGGGCATAGCTGGGAGCAAGGGAGATAAGCCATCCTGACAGGATAACATTGACTTTGTCCTGAGAAATTTGAATCTGAAAGACTTGAGGATTAAAGAGAAAAATCTGAGAAGAGCAAACCCTCATGTGATGCTGCAACCTGAAAGGACTTCAGCAGATCCTTGAACTGATCCTGATATATTATATATATACTTAAGAAGTATGAGTAAACACATCATGTAACTTCTGGATTTGTCCCTGGTCTGACAGTTTTGGAGCACTGGGCTCCATGGTGGTGTCCACATCTCTCCAAGGGACTGGTCTCAAGAACCATGAAAATGCTTAACAGATTAAGACTTTATAAGGAAACAGTCATTGATAACAGTCTGCTTGGCAAAAGATGAGAGTGGTCTGAATATTGCCTGTAGAGAGTTATATGAGATTTTTATATGCACAAGCAATAGTGAGATCTTGGCTCTCCTGGACAGGAGGGAAACTAACTCCAAAAAAGTAGAGACAGATCAGTGCTAGAAGATTTAAAATGTAGCTGTCTTTAACTGTGATGGTAGCTAAGCCTTGGGATGAGTTAAAAAGGTGGACAGAGATTTGCCATCATCACTTTCCAAATCAAGGTGGATGTGGAAAATAATAAAAAATAGGTCAAGCCCTAAGAGCTGAGGTCTGCACTGAGCTGGGAGTTCAGTGCCTGACAAGTGCCTCCATCTGGCCCGAAAATGTGCGACTGAGTTTTGGCTGTGACTAAATTTTGGCTGGCGCCCGAGGCTGCAGCGGAGCGGGGCGGGGCGGCCCCGGGACCCAAAGGGGCCCCGCTGCTCCCGCCCGGATCCCGCCCAGCCCCAGGGAGCGCTCCGGGCTGTCCGGGGTCAGCAGCGCTCCACAAATAGCAGCCAGAAAGTTAATGCTTCCTTGCTAACCCATTCAAGAGCGAGGAGAGGGGACTGAAGGGGAAGTCTAGCACTGTGCCTGTGTTGTTTGGGCTCTCCAGCTGGCAGGTTTGGGAGCCAACAATCCCTGTGTCTGAGAGAGCAGCTGGGATACAACTGTTCCCAGTTACACGTAGGTGAGTTGAAGAGGATGTCACCAACTCATAGACTCGAAGGATATCTTAGGTGGGTGGGACCTCAGAAAATCATCTATTCCAACCTCCTGCTCCAAGAAGGGTCATGGAAAGGTTTTTAAAATGTTCCTGCCTTTGAAAAAGCAGAGCCTCCTCTAGCTGTTTCTGGATCAGCCCTGCCAGAAACAACTTAGCTGAGAGGCTGGAACAGATTTTTGAAGTGGTGTATCATTCCCTTCAGATAACACAATATATATGTCGACTAACCTGCCCACATTTCTCTCCTTCCCTTCCAAATTTCTGATCAAGAACATGAGCTAAAGGTTTCAGAAACAGCAAAGAAGCTTAAAAACCCACTGGCTCTTCAGAGCAATTGCAAATGTCCATATCAAGTCAGAGCACGTGGATGATTATCCTGGGAAGCAGCATCCACTTGTGTTGAATGCAGGATACAGCAAATGCAATGGAGTACTTTCAGTGCCAGTTGATTTGCCCACTGGCATGAGGTGTTTCCTGGACTACTAGGATTTCTTCCACAATGCAAATGCACTGACCTCTCCTGTCAGCAAATTCATTGCCCTTCTGAGCCCAGACTGGGATACAGGGTGAGAAGTGGGGGCATAGAGACGTGAGAAATGTATTTGAGTATGGAGAGAACATCATTGAGACTGCTTTCTTTTCTGAGCTGATGCCTTTCACTGGGGCTCAGATAACTTGATTTGGCACTATTCACTGCTAAGTTTTCCATACCAACCGCAGCTGAGCTTTGTTTAAATGAGGTTTGCTGAAGCTGTGCTGAAAGTGAGTTTAAAGGTTCACGGTCTTTGGAGTGGATCCAGGCAGCCCTTTGTGCCTTCAACTCCCTTAGAAACTGTGGAGGGCTGGGGGCCGGGAGAAGATTTGCATGAGCAAGTTCTCCCCCTGGCTCAAGTGCAAAGGGGAGCAGTGAGCAACGGCAGAAATTGAACACCATGGGCCAGATTCTTCCTCCTCCTCCTCTGGGCCCTCTTATCTGTGTTTCTGCTATTTTGACTTGATAGTACTCAATATACATGTAAACGATGGTACAGAATGCAAGCAACAGGAATCAAGCACGAGCAGAAGCAGTTTTAGGATAAGAAGTTATGACACTGGCTTTGTACCTCAGGTTGTGGCAGTTGGAGAGGAGGATGCTAATTCTGCTCAGTTAATTTAAGTAGCAAGTCACCCTTAGCCCCATAAAGAGCTGCTACCACTTTAACCACAGCTGCACCTGTGCTGTTGAATGCCCAATGTGCTACTTTGCACAGTGCAGCCACTGTAGAGAATACACTGGGTGTCCCCCCGGCTTTCTTCTGCAGTAACTTCCTAGAAGCTGCTGAACCAGTGTGAAAGTATTTTTATTGTATCTATGGTCCCTTTGTTCTCCATTCTCTAAGGAGAAAAAGAGTCTGGTCACCCTGTGACCTTGAAGCCCACAGACAACTTCAGATTTACACAAGAAATACCACCCAGGCTAGTAACCGGTCTCTAGTCTGAGTAGGAGAAGGATTAGTTTAATAAAAGATGACTTTACCTTCCCCAAAGGAATCATCTTCTTCTCCAAGTGCAGTCAAATCTTCTTGGGAGTTCTGCATCGTGGCAAGGACACAGCTCAGGGCGCAGCCAGAGCCGAGTGCTTGAACCTGTTCCTGTGCTACAGCTCGACTGTTTCCTTTCACCAGTTTCCTAAATATTTTGGTGGTAACAGCTTCCGCATCTGCACTTACGAAAACTATCTCATTCATAGAAATGACGCCTCCTGTTTTTACAGTCAGCCTTTGAGATGAGCTTTGAGGTGGGGTGTCTTTACTGCTGAGAGAGAAGTTGATTTTGAGAGCAGAGGAAGCAGGACAAGCTTGAAATGCACCGTGCCCTGTTGCTGAGTGCCATAGCTGCGCAGCAGCAGCAGCTCTGTCAGCCCGGGGTGTTAAAAGTTTTGCATATGAATGGGAATGTTTTCTGGTGGCAGAGGTAGAGCCGGGGAACAGCTCACCCTGCTTGGACTGCAGAGCAACTCCTCCCTTTCACCCCAGGGACAGTGTGAGAGGAGGAAACCCCCAGGCTCTTTCACTGTCCTGTGTTGATGAAACTAATTTTTCTTTTAGCACGGTGGCAGTGACATCACTTTCTCACCCACGCTGGGGTGGCCCATAGCAATGGACACATGGACAAGCTGGAAACCATAGGTGATGGCAGTTGTCCCATGGGCAGATGCCTTGGCAGGGACATGACTCTCACAGTCACACTCATCCGAGTCACAGTCTGTGGTGCACTACCAAACCTAGGGAGCTTCCTGATCATCTGGTGTACAACAGAACACCACCAAAGTAAAACTTGCTGTCTGCCAACAATGGGCATATTATTTGAGTATCTCTGTCACTCCTAATTCGGCATCATACTGGTCTGTCCTGTCACTGTGCTTCTTGAATTTTATATAGCAAGTTGACTCCTTTGTGTCAGGTCCCTCAGTTTAGGAGAGGACCTTACCTACAAACTAATTTGCTCTAAACTTGTACAAAAACACATTTGGCCTTTAGGTAGTGTCTGAGCCTTGCACAGCCCTGCTGTCTCAGCAGTCCCCTCAGGGATATGTCTGTCCACTGTGGGGCCTAGCACAGGCAGCTCTGCTATCAGAAGTTAGAATGCTGTGACAGTAAACCTGAGCTGAGCACCAATTTCTCAGTCTAGTAACTGCACGTGTCACCACACCCTTGGAAGCGAGACTGCCGGCACAGCAGCCGTGCTCACTGCAGCTTCCGGCCGATGAGTCACAGATATAATGAGCTCCTCTCTAGTTATTATGTTGGGATTTTTTTAAAGCTTTCCCAGTGGGTGTCTGCAGGCCCTGCACAACTTGAACTAAAGATGGGACAAGTCCATTTGAAGCACCTGATTTCACCCTAGCCCAGTCCATGTCTATTAGCAAATCCTATGGCAACACTTTGGCCATCACAGGAAGGTGTAAAGACCCTTCCCAGCTCAGGCACAGCTTTCCTTTGGGTGCAGGGTCCCTGGAAAGTGGTGCTGCATCCCACCCGCTCATGCTTCCCCCTCGCTGTCACATCAGGGGTCTTGGTTGCACAACCTGTGAGTTGCTGCCTTGCCAGGGTTGGGAAGCTGTGTTTTCCTAGGTGGCTGTGGTTGAAGCCAAGAGCATCCCAGGACTGGTTTTTAGTGGGGCATTGTGGTTTGCCCACTGTGTTCTTCCTCTGCCACAGCGGCAAGATTCCTTAAGGAACGCCGTTCCCAATAGGCCCCCCTCAAACTTGGCTTTGTTTTAAAATTACATTTGTTCAAATCCCTGCAGACATGACAGTTTGGTCCAATGGGCAAGAGAAGAGGACTTGTTTCTGGCCCTGCTGGACAGCCTTGGGGAAGCCACTCCTCCTTTCCAGACATCTTCCCTCAGTCTTTTTCTTGCTCTGTTTATTGAAATTATTTTTTCAGGCAAGGACCATCTCTGATTAGATGATACTCAACGAAAGCATCCCTCTGCTTCAGTACAGCCCTCCTGCCATGGTCTTGAGTAGATGGAGAAAGTGATGAAAAGAGAGAAACACCATTATTGGGTGATGAGGGGAAGCAGAGAATCAGAGGGAATCAATGAGAGAAAGGTATGAAAAGAGGAATAGTAAGGGACATGATAGCTGCAGAGGAGAAGCATCAGTCTGGAGGGAAGGGATGCTGGCACAGGAGGCTGGGACCTCTCCTGGCACTGCCTCTCAGGGTCAGGGCTGGGAACCCCTGAGCTTGCAGAGGCTGGTGGGGCCAGCATGTGAAATGACTGCTGGGGGTCAGGGAAAGGAGAAGCGCTGAAGGAAAGACACCCACAAGGTGCATCTTGTCTTAAAGCTTCCTGGCAAGGCCTACTGCTGGCAATGGGCAGCCCTGCCCATGGTTTCCCTGAAACAGCAGGCAGTGGTTGGCAGAAATCTTGAGCCCTTGTAAAGTCAATGGTTAACCTGCCCCAGGGTGCTGTGGAGCCTGTCAGTCTCTGAGGACTGGGGCCAGAAGAGGCTTCTGCTCTCTTGAGGGAGGTTTCTGGGCTTGACTAGAATAAGTTGCAAGATGAATGATGCTACAAAGACAGATATGAATACTCAAATCAGAAGGACAACCCAGCAGAAAGAATCCCAGAGAAAATACTGCAGCTTTAACTCTCCTCCATTGTGCTACAACTGGAGGTCATTTGTAACTTGGGCATGGGAAGTTTTAGCCATTTGCTGCTTCCTTCAGAAATGAGAAGGAGCAAGCCACACTGTCCTGGTTATTGTGGCAGCTCCCTTTTATGCTGCATTTCCCTGGGACTTAAAGCTATTTCCTTACCCACTGTTTTCAGTCAGCCTCTCCGGATGCCTGTTACCTTGACAGCCCTTTTTTCTTTTATTTTCAGGAATTAAAAGGCATCAAAAGCTGTCCTCTCTCCTGAAAACAACTGTCACCAGAATTAACACACCAGTCGGGCTAGTGATGAATGGTAATGACTCAGCCTCCATTGCAGATGCACAAAGAGGAGTTGCTTTGATTCCTTCCCGTTTGCCACATCGTCCCTTGACAGCAGCCTCACCTGCACTGCTCGCAGCATGTGATGCTCCTCCAGAGACCTGTTCCCCAGGGGAGCACAGTGCCCTTTCCCTTGAGACAGGATAAATTAGCACAGACAAAAGCAGTCCACCTCACATGGATGCCCCGGTTTCCCTTCCCCCTGCTCCATCTTTGCCTTTGGGGCAGCAGGATTTTGGCCTGACAGTCTGTCTTTGCTGCTTACTGATCTCAACTATCAGCCTAACAAAGTGACTTCCTCCCTGCTTTGTTTTGTAGCATATCTGGGGTTTTTCCCTTCTGTACCCACAAGAAGTATTTTTTTCTCATACTTGTTGAGATGCTCTGAAACACAGTAAGTTCTTTTCACCTGTTGGCTCTTAAAGACCCACCCCACACCAAAAATAAAAGCCCCAATCAATTTTGCACCCACTGCAAAACTCTCACCTGCATATTTTTCATGTAACCACATCTGATGCTGTTCTCAGAAAAAGCCACCACCCATTTTCTAAGAACCTGTCAACAAAAAGCAGGGGAGCCTGGGGAAATGTCAAAAACAAGGGTGGATCAAGCAAAAAGAGGCAACTTCTACATCAGCTTCTTCAAATTACTCCAACATTACTCTTCTTCCCCTGCAACTTAGTTTATTAAGATTTCTAATCCAGGAAAAAGTCAAGCGTTCTGATGTTTTATCTCCAAATACTGAAAGCCATTCCTAATGAAAAAGAAGTGTAAAATATTGTGCCATTTAGAAGTTTTGGGGATGTTTTAATTCAACTCTACCTTAAATTACCAACACCTCCACAAGCAGCAGGAGAGATGAGTTGGCCATTTTCTGTGTCTGAAGCAGCTCTGCCCTATTCACATCTCCTCCTGTTCCAGCACTAGAAAGATTCTCAGGATACAGAAAGTTGCAGATCACAGGGGTGGTTAGTGCCCTGCTTTGAGGGCTCTAAATAGCCCCTCTGAGACTTTTTTGGCAGTGAAGATTACATTTGATGGGATAATCTACATGGAAAAAAAGGAGAGGAAGAAGTGATGAAGGAAGGGCAGATGACTCTGAGGTGGAGACAGTATGAAAGAGAACGCAGAAAAAGGTGGCTGACACTGGTCAGTTTGGGAAAGTGAGTGTTCATTTGCATTTGGAATACTTGAAAAGTTTTGCTCTGGATATTGCTGCAGTGTCAGTCCTCCAGCAAAACATGCTCCTCGGAAATCTGATAAATAGAGTTACAATAACTTATTTAGTTGTTAACTCATTTGCAAGTTACAGGGACTCCAGGGACATAGATTATGTTTAGACAGTCTGTGTCAGTGTCTGAGTGAGCTTAGTATAATTTTTTCTTTCCAACTCTTGAAACTTTTTGTACTTTTTTGCCAAAAAATCTAAGCACTTTTTTTTTCTAAATTTTTAAGTAGGGATATTCAGTTCCAGAGAAAACCTGGGAGAATTTCTCCCTTTTACTGTCCAGAAGGAGAGTCAGCAGGCCAGGCCAGTAGAAGACATGACTCACAGCACACAACCTCACAGGCATTAAGAGCCCTGTGCACAAATCTTCACAAGGCTGTGAAATATACACCATGGATTTTGGAGAGCTGAAAAAAGGGCTGGCTCCAGGAACCATTCCCACAGCAGAGAGAACAGTGGTTCCTTAGGACCCCTGTAGTACATCAGCCTTTTGCTCAGTTCCCCAGCAGACACACACTGCAGTGAGCAGGAACCGTGGCACACCTGTTGTTGGTGCTGTTGGTGCCCTACTGGTGTCCATTCATGTTCCCCACCCTGCTGTGAGCAGAGAACCCATGGCATGGACCAGGGGTGAGTGGCATTTGTGTGCATTCAAATGTCACAACACTGCAATCTACAACACCTAGCACATCCCACCAGTGCATCAAAGGAGACTTTGGCTTCTTCCAAGACAGCATTTTTTCATTCCAGTATCACTTGGCCTATTATCTCCTCATAGCAAAATATTATTTCAGTTCAAAGGGAGAAAGCAAACCGTGCTGGATGAAACCCCTACAGAATGAATACAATCTTGGAAATTGTACTCAGTTAAGTAGTTCCCAAGTGGCTCATTATCAAAAGACAAGAAAATGGTCAAGCATGATTTTGCAGGGCTCAGCCTTGGATTTGGTATTATTCAATATATACTTTAATATCCTAGATGATATTTAATATCCCAGAATAGATATGATCACACTCATTACAATTGCAGATGCCAGGCTTCCCAGCATATGTACACTGGAGGACAGAATCAAAATTCAAGCTTATAGTTCCAAACTGGAGAAGCAGTCTGGAAACAATTGAATGCAAGAGAATGATCTGTGAAGTATTATGCTCCAGCAGGAATAATCCTTATAAATGCAGGCTGAGAGATGGCTACTTTAGTAGCATTTTTTCAGAAAGAAGACAGGAGACAGCAAAAGGGGGTTCAGCACCCAAAACCAGCAGACAGCTGCCATCAGGTGTGATCAAAGGCAGAGACACAAAGTATTCAGGCAGCGTTTGAGGTTAATAAGGCCTCTGCCAAGGCAGGACACTGCGTTCAGACATCTCAGTTCAAGGAGGATAGAGACTGTTGGCTGATGTTCCTGAGGGGAACAACCAGACTGTTCTGAGGGCTAGGAAATGGGAAATGAGGGATAAGACTGGAGAAACTGTAGCTACTTCATTTGAGGGGGAGAGAACAAATACAGGAGATAAGAGCAGTACTCAAGCCCTCTTCTTCACCTTTGTTGTGAACAAGGTGTCAGGAAGTGAGGCTGCAGAATGGAGGAAGCAAATGAGGAGGCAGATTAGGTAGCAAACAAGCAGAAAATAGGAAGAATAAGTTTGGGAAAACCACTTTCCAACAGCCAAGACAGTGAAGCAGCAAAAGACAGTGCTTGGGTGAGTCAGTGCTGAGTGAATCAGAGTGCTGCTTTAACCTACAAAGCGCATCCAAGGCTGTTGAAGAACACAGCAGAAATGCAGCTATTGGGAATAATATAGGAATGATTGATTCTGAAGTCTTAGGGGAGGGCAGTGGGAATAGGGGATCTCTTGAGGTTAGACTCAGTGCTGTGTTGCTCGAGCAGCTATTGAGTAATACTGGATTTCTACTTGTTAAATTTATTTCTCAGTGACACTTAGCCAAGTGCTAAACTTTCCCACTGCTTGAGGGGTCCAGCACATTCCAGTGGCTCTTGACTGGGATGGGAATATTTTTGCTATTTCAAGCAATTTAAGTATCCCTGCTATCTTTCTCGTTCTGTAAGAAATCTTCATGTCTGGTTGCTTTTGTGTTCATTCTATTTCCTAGTTCCTTTGTTACCTATTCCTCTGTAATCCAGTGAGGTCGTTGTCATCAGCAAAGAATAGAGGATGGATTTTTCATCCTTAGATGATTAAATCCCATGGGTTTCTCTCAGAAGTACCTCAGGTTATTTCTATAAATTGTTAAAGAGAAGCAGTCTGAATACTATAATAACATGGGAGCTTGCTATCCCCAGCATAACTAACAACTTAATATGGGAGCTTGCTATCCCCAGCATAACTAACAACTGTGCTCAATCCTGCCAAGCATCACAACCTTATGTCTTACTAAAAGTCAGATATCAACTATATAATACTTTCATTAACGTGAACAAATTTTACAATTGATCTAAGAGGTCTAGACAATATTCTAGTGCCTATGCCAAAGCCACAAGGCCATCTCAATTTTCTCTACCATAATTTTTGGTTTTTTTCTCCAATACTAACCACCTTGGGTGTTGGAGGAAATACAGGAAAGCAAGTCATCTCATTGTTCAGCTGCATGTCTTCCATCCCAGGCAAACGATAGTGAAAGGTGATTCACAACATATTTTAGTAATATTTCAAAAAATATATGAGTTCCCCTTCTTTTCCTTTAGCTAGACTATTGGAAATAGAGTGAAAGCCCCAGGTCATTTATTTTAAACTCTCAGGTCTATCAAACAAATGATGTCTGTGGATGATCTGCCTTTCCTTCACATTAATAATCCTGCCTGTGGACTATTCAGTTTAGTGGCCTTTACTTCATAGTGTACATGATGTTTCCAGTTTCTCCAGCTACTGGAAGGAGTTCAGGAGCTGGTCTTCTCCCCTAGTCTTTGCTTCTTCCAGCTCCAACCAGCAGTGTTCTTTCTGCTTCTGGGAGATTATTCTTGACAGAACTTATCTTGGGTATTCTGCAAGACAGTGTGGGTCTTTTCCCTTGCCAAAGGGTGTTTTTTAAAGACATTCTCCCATATTCGGGCAAACTGTGGATGAGATGGGCAGCTTCAGTTGAGAGATGGCTCAGACCCTGCCTGGGGCTGCTCCCAAAGGAGCAAGAGTGCATTTCTCTCAGGCAGCTCCTTCCATTTCCAGGACACTGCCAAGTCTCAGCATTTCCCCCTTGCCTACAATGCATTCTTCTCATCAGTCCCTAAAATGCTATAAATTACTGTTTAACATCTCTCTTGCACAGCACTTAGCAGAGACAAGTGGACATAAGGAATTGCTGCTGCAAATAAAGCTGCTGGCATGCAGGAGTATGAAATTCAGGCAGTGTGAAGAGTGGGTGCACGGACTGTAAGGGTATCAAAGCCCAGGAATTCCTTTGTTTGGGATCCCCCTGCCCCCCTGGCTTGAGCTGTTATTATGCCACAGCACCACAATTAAATTACTCAAAGTCTGGGACTTTGCTAGGGGATACCTAGGATTGAGGGGACAAGGGAAACTTGTCTGTGTGAGCATGGTGTGTGGATGGAGTCAAATGGGGGACCCATTGGTTCCGTGGACTTCCCCCTGTGAAGGGGCTTCGGTCTCAGCAGTTAAATCGTGGGCAGTGGGAGTGTGACTGTCAGAGTGGCAGCTGAGTGGTCAGGTGGGAAAGTTTCACTAACACACATTCTCAATCTCCAAGAGCTGAAACAGCCCTAAACCTTGAACTTCCTCTGTTTTGTAGGGAGGCATCACTTCATTGTAGCTCACACAGATAGTGGCAAAGATGGTGTAACATCAGCTTCACCGGTGAGGTAGTTTGGTTTCAAGCCCAGTCCATTTTCTGTGAAACTTTTGCTGATACTGGCCCTGACTTAGGTGCTATCTCCCAGGCCAAGTGTCCCTGACACCTGGTGCCAAGGTCCCAGGGAATCTGAGCATTTAATCCTACCCAGTTCCAACCCATACACTCACCGCAGGTGGCCATGGCACAGTCAGCAGTAGGGCTGTATTAAAACTGGAGCACCTTGGCTTTGGAAAAACAAGTAGCTGCTTCCAAAGGATGGATAAGCTTTCATATTGCCTACTGTGCATGTATCAGCAGAGGAGAACACTTTCATTAAGGACAAAAAAAAGGTTAAATTGGGATGGGCTTATTCTGTTCTGTATTTCTGGTTGCTTTTTGAGAAATTGCCCTGAAAAATGTCCCTGTTTTGTGTTTGCAGCCTCTTGGTACATTGGTAACACTCTGGGACCGAGTTCTCTGAATAATTGCAACAGCAGGATTTACTTCTCCTTTATCTGAAGCCCTAGGAAAAAGCACAGCTGGGAACGGAACCTGTGGTAAAGGAAATGGCCCTGCAAGGCATCCCCGCCCTGTTTGCCTTCCTCCTTGAGCAAGTGGTACAGGCCATGAGCAGAGGCTGGATGTGCACAGGGCTGGTAATAACTCTCCTGGTGGGATTGCTTCATTTTTTCTCCTAAAAGTAGGGCAGAAAAGAGGATTTAAAAAAAAAAAATTTTAGCACACTGTCTCCCTTTTTGCAATTTGTTGAAGTGATTAGCAGCTCAGAAAAAGTGTAATGGCCAAGCACACTTATTTGGCATTTTTGGGTTTTGTTGCTTTTAACCAAAGAGCAACAGTCAGTTCTCCCTTCCCTGCAAACACAGGGGAGTCAATTGAAGGAATGTGGACTTGAGGTCCTTCAAGAGAAAGTGGTTCACTACTTTCCACATCCACATCTTTCAGGAAGAGGTTCTGGCAGCTGGGTGGACAAACAATGATAGCATTTCTGGAGTACCTTGGAATGAGGAAATCTCTGCAAACATTTGCATGCATCTGCAATTCTCTACCCTGAAAATATAAAGTAGTTATAGACAGGAAAACATTTTCCACCGTTAAATAATGACAGTTGTTGGCTATGGTATCCCAAACAGACTTCACTCATAGAAGGTACCTAAAACCTTCCATTGTCTGTACATGGCCAGGATTTTGGGTCCCTCCTGCTGCACTGCTGCACTAATGCTTAGCTGGCTCAGGGGAGGATCACCACCCACTGCATCAGTGATTCTTCAGCAGCCTTGATTTTGCTAATCAGCCTGTCTTTCATCCTGGCCCTGTTTGCTGAGAGAGCAACTTCAGAGAGAGCGGTACAACACAGAAAAAGTAAAAATAGCAACAAGAGTTTCTGCAAAATGTGGCACTTCATGCAATTACTTTTCTTCCTGTTTGCATCTCCTGAATTTTCTTTTCCTATCAAGTTTAACTCTTGTTTAGAGACTGCATACACACATTTTGAAGCCAGTATGAGATTCTTCTAAACAGCAGTGCACTGTGGAGTTAGTTTCTCACAGTAAACAGAAAATGGCTCAGTCTGATGATAATGAATTTTAGTATTTTACACAACAGGAAATTCAGAAATAATATTCATGGCTAATGAAAAATAACAAGCTGGCCAAAAAGAAGGAAAGCCAGAAACAAACAGCATGTCCCTGTGGGGAGGGTCTTTCTTCGAGGACAGGACAGTGTTATGGTTAATCTAATAGCCTCGACATAGGTTTCAGAAGTGCAGAAGAAACAAGAAATTTGTGATAACAAAGTATTGATCTACACTGACTGACAAAGGAGCTACTGTGGAAGAACACACCGGCGTGCCCTACTTCATGCTCTCTGCACAGAGTGCTGCAAAAAACACTGGGAAAAACTTGGGGGTGACGGGGGAGTATATTTTATCTCTATTTGACTTCACAGTCCTAGAGATGGGCAGAGAGATGATACTGCTCAGGAAACATGGCAAGGATGGAGCAGCAGAGTGAGGACTGGCAGTGGGTGTTGCCCAGGACACAGCAGCTTGCCTTTGCCACCCCTGTGGTGTGAGGCAGAGCCCCAGGAAGAGCCTCTCCCCACCTCTCACAGGGTGTCTGCCCTTTGCCACAGCACCCTTCCCTCCTGCCAGACCCTGGGCTGGTGTGCAAGGGAATGGTACCCCTCCTCCTCCCTGCTCCTCTGCAGAGTATGGCCAGGATGGGAGTAAAATCAAAAGAAAAAAGGAACTTTTTTTCTCCCTCATGCATCTTAGCAACAGCACCTACACAAAGATCTAAGTATAAGATCTTTTACCCCCCACCTTTCCAAGCAATTAGCATGCTGAAATGCAGAAAGAAACAGGATGGCAATGTCAAAACTGACACGTAGGAAGACCATTTCCTTTTTGCAAGGGCTTCACAGTGTGGACCAAGCTGGCTGAGAACAATTTCTGAACCTTTCTCCTCCCCGTGGAGAATTGCCTCTGCAGCAGCTTTGGTAAGCCTCCAAACCCGCCTGCTTTTGGTGACTGGCACTCTCCTGGTGGCTGATGCCCAGGTCTCACATTTTCAAAGTAAGAATCCCCAGCCCCCATGGACTGCTCTCCAGTGAAACTAGGTTGCTTAAAAACATCTGAGAAGGTGGAAAAGGAAAGCTGCCTGTTTGAAGTAGATAGGCTGTCTTTTGGAGCAGAGCAGAGAAGAAAGGCAGCTGGTGACATATTCAGTGCAGCACTGGCTCCGTCTGAGCCTTCTTTTGTCGGCCAGATTTTAAATTAATCTCAATCTGGTCTCTGAATCTTGCTGGCAAGTTTTCTGGTAAATTTAAGATCTAGAAGAGACTAAAGAAAGATGCTCGGCAGACAAACTTATGTTAGGGTTTCCAGGTGTGGCCAGCATTGCCTGGGAAGCTATTTGTGCAAACAGAGGCTGCCATGGGAATCGTGGGGGGATCTCCTCCAGAGCCACACAGCTCCTCTGTGCAGGGGGAGGAGGCAAAGCCCCCTGGCTGAAACACAGCCAGGCCTATGCAGCTGGCCATGAACCAAACCTGGTTACTCTCACAAGCTGATATTCAGCGCTTGCATTTTGAATTAAGAGCTGAGTGAATCCAAGCCCTTTGGTTTTGCTGTGTTTTCCTTCCTAAAAGCAAATAATGATGTTTTTTCCCCTCTTAGCATTTGAGCAATGTTATTTCCACCCAAAAAGTATACTGTTCCAGCCTGCAGATGATGATTGGAGCAGACAAGTTGCAGGGAGGATGTTGCTGAGGGCAATAGGGAACTGGAGGTGGGAAGGAAATACCTGAAGGAAACTTCTCATACATGTACGAGCCTTGCCATACATGAAACCTCCACAGAGTTTTAATCTTTATTTCTTCATATTTAGTGAGATTTTCCCTCTGAGTGCCTTGTCAGAGTGATAGCCTGATTCTGACTCTCCCTGCACCACAAAGCTGGGACACTGCCTAATGCCAACTCTCCCAAATACCTCTTCCCAGAGCACCCACTTGTTCCTGTGTCACACCTGGGGATTAGTGACTGATTGAAGCAAAGCAAAAGGCCTCTTGTGGAGGTTTTAATGAAATCCCCTCTGGTCCCCAGTTGCTTTAGCATTCAGTTAAGCAGTCCATCACTGCTATGTTTGCAAGCCCAGCTCTGTTAAGTGCGTCTGAATACAGCTGCTTCTGTTTTCTAGGCCAAAGGCAAACTTTTGAGGCAGGCTATAAGCCTCCAATTAGGACTTTAGAGTAGATTGTGTTTTAGAAAATGCAGTAACTTGTGGAATGAATCACTGAATTTGAAGTTGCTAGATGATTTTTTTTCCTTGGTGGTCAAGGTTAAGCATAACAAGAAAGAAACTCTGCGTAGGAGGATCACAAAATATGTTAACAGCATAACAGCAACAGAAGGACTGACCCAGCCCTGAGAGTTTGTGGATTTTACTTTTTTAATTGCTTTTTGAGAGTGAGAGCGAGCTACCAGAGCAGCAATACACTGAGCTTACAGCCCATGCTCTCCTGTTCCTTCATCTCTCACCTTCAGTCACAGTCAAGTGATTCTGCCTGGCTCTAGTGAGCTCCAGCAAGTGGAGGTGATGAATCCTTCTTGCTCAAGCCCTCTTTCCTGGAAACTGGGAAGGCAGAGCAAAGCTCTGCTGCCCAGGATAGCCTCCATCTGTCAGACCTGACTGTGGGTGAGCTGTCACCCCTCAGCTGCTTGCTCCCCATGAGCAGAGCAAAGCCACCTGAGGCAGGGACACGTGTTCCTCAGTGGCTGGCTCGTGCTGCTGGAGAGGACTGCTACAAGAGCTGGGAAGCTCCTGTGATCCAGTCCCCAGCCCAGACTCTTCTGGCTCTTAGCTGGCCTTTCCTAACATATACATGACAGTAAAATTACATTCATTTAAAAAACCTTGCACAATACAGAAGCAAAAAGGTCACCAAAACACTCCACTGCACACATTTGTCCCTTCAGGGATGGGAGGCAAGAATAAAGGGGCTATGGCAGCTGCCAGCCACAGTGCCTGCCATGCCCCTGGAAGGTGCAATTGCCATGGGGATGAGCCCAGCTAGAAACCTCAGCAGAATGCAGAATGCAGCTCCTTGCAGCCTTGCACTTGTATTCATTTAACCTGAATTTGAGGGAAGTATATTAAGCAGAGCACTTTGCATAGGAGTAGCAGCCCATCCTAAACATCAGGGTTCTCTTTACCTTCCATTTCATAGCCAGTGCTCAGGAGATGCAGGCATACCCTCTGTGGGCAGTGCCCACTGCCTGTGGATAGCATCACCTCCTGATCTGCATGCAGGAAAGGATCACAAAGCAGAGCTGGGCACTTCTCTTGCCTGAGCTGCGTTTAAGATGTTGCTTCCTGCACTTTGGAACAAAGAGGTTCCCAAGAGCACATAAATATATTATAAAGCAGCAGAACACTCAATAATTAATTCTCAGCAAGGAGAGGGTTTTATTTCAACTGGAATGACATAAAAAAGCCTTTTGGATTCTCACAGTCTGTAAGTGAAAAGCTGAGGTGATTCAGTCCACAGACTTGTGCAGAAGGCTCAGACAACATGACCCAATCCCCATACACTGACACCCTGACTCTATTTGGCAAAAATACAATTTTCTGTACAGAAAATACAGAATACATCAAGCAGCAAATAGCTTTTCAGTCCTTTGCTCTTACTTTGCAACTTGAATGGCCTTCCAGGTCTTTCATCCTTTTAGTCAGAGTTGCAGCATCCCAGAGGATCATCTCACTCCTTTCCACCAACAGTGAGCACTCTGCTCATAAGTGATGTTACTCCTTCATATCCAGTCGATTGGTAGTTGGGAAATATAATATTTGAAGTGTATTAAGGCAGGAGTGGTTGATTTATGGCATTGCTGCTATTTTGCAAGTGTTGGGAACAGATAAATAATTCATTTGATTAATTACCCAAATACAAATGGAAGTTTGTGAAGGATTCACTGTCTTGGGACAACTGACTCAAGTAACTCTAGCCAGAGACACATAACTCTTTTCACCAGTACTTTGGGAGGCAGAGGGCAATGAAGCAGCTCTGCTTCTGTCAGGAAGATGCCTACATGCCACAGCTACTTTAAGAGAACCAACAAAAGACATATGAGATTTGCTGAAAATACACCAAACTGTCACGATAAGGATAGTGCTACAAAGCTGGTTGCTATGAGAACTTTTCTGCATGCAAAGATATGTAGGATTCTCACTGAATGACTTACAAACTACTTATACTAAATTTCTCTCCTCATTTATTGACTTTACTCATTTCACTGCTCAAAACCCAACATCAGATAAATGACTGCCTCTACACAATGCATTAATTTTGAGACTGGCTTTTTTAGTGCTTCCACTCTGTTGTTTTGTCTGTCATCCCTGGCAAGTCCTGCCAGAGCAGTATAGATCAGCACCAGGGTGATGGGGCAATGCACACAGCAACTCTTCCTTGCACAGCAGCACCTCCCTGCACACCCCTTCCTCGGCTCTGCCCCACCAGACCAGCTGAGCTGCCAGCAGTTTGTGCCAGGGACAGACCCCTCGTCACCTAAGGGGCTGAGAGAGGCCCAAGAAAGCTGAAACAGCTATGCAGCCCCCAGATCACAACCTAAAAATACCCATAAAAGCCAGCTGCACTGGCTCCTGGTGCCACTGTTGAGGCTGAAGCCAGAGAGTTTTCATGTGAGCTTGGCATTCCCTCACTGATTTATCCAGCAGGTGTGGAAATTAGGGATAGAGAGGCTCTCTTTTTCTGAGCACACTGTAATTAAAGAGCAGCGATAAAAGCCCAACTATTGTGTGACTGAGAGCTAGCAGCTGGGTTGGTGCCTCACAGCAAGGACTGAAGTGAGCTCGTCTCCTTTGCCCAGCAAATCCAGAAGCAGAATGGGGTGTGAGGTGCTTCTGCTGGATCTCACTGCTGTTGTTTCTGTGTTTCACTTACAGCAGCTTTTTTTCAGTTGTTCTCAGCCTGCTGATGCTTCTGGTGGGAAGAAGCCACCTCTGTATCATACCAGCCTTCTGTGAATTTTTATGGCAGCTATTTTAGAACTCATTTCAGTGAGTTTCCTCGGATTTCTTGAGTCTGAAATGTTATGTGTTCCTGTAATAAGGATGCCACTCATAGCTAGAAGCATTTTTCCTACATTATTTATTCATTATTCTATCTGATGAATGTGGGATGTGTTATGAATCCATGGAAGGAGATCTGGAGGTAAACTCATTTGCTTTTAGTACTATGTGATTAAAAAGAGACTCTCTGCTTGCGTAGGCAATGAAGGTATTGAATTTCTCTTATCACCAAGATGGTGAAAAACTTGATTCCTTTAATTTCCTCCATCAAGGAAGCAACGACTGCCAGCACAAGCACATGCAGTGTGATCTATTCAGAAGATACAGAGTTGCTAGACTAGATATGTTCTCATCACTTGCAAAACGAAGAGCCAGGAAGTAGGCATTTAAAGGATCATATCAAATATTTAGGAGATAAAATCTGCACAGAGTGTAAAATGAAAGATTTAATCTGAGTCTTACCTTAAAGAGTTGGGTTTGTTTTCCTCTCTAGTATCTGCTGCTCAAATTCAAATGAAATGTTAGAAGATATTACATTTGGGTACAGGCAATAAAGAGTTCAAAATTTCCTGGTTCAGGAATGTTGTCACTCAGGGTTTTGTTTCTGTCTGTGACAGAAGTACAGGCCTTAACAACCAGGTGAGGTGGTCAGAAGTTTCATGCAGGTTTAAAAGGGGTTAAATGAAGAGATACATCTTTTTGGTTTCTTTGTAGTCCTGCAGCTTCACCCTACCCTTCCAACAAAAGACCCCAAACCAAAAACCCACAAACCTCAGCCCACTTGATAAGACAGCCAGCCCTTTCTGAAGGTGAGCATGTGGCTGGCATTCAGGAACTGCAGGGTGACAGACATGTAAAAATAGAACTGGTGTTTTTTTCAAGGAAGGTATTGGTACCTGCGGGCAGTACCAAGACTTTTGCCTAGGCATGGAAAATAGAACAAACAAAAGATGGTGTAGCTTGGAGCACTGCCAGGACCTGCACAGAATCTCAGAACCATGGAGACGGGAGGAAGAGTCAGATGGGCGTGACCCAAATAGCCAAGAGATGGCAACACTCTCGGGCAGAAGGCAGTTCTTTTCCAGACGGCTGATGCATTCATTCAGCAGTCAGTCACAGGCCCTGGGAGGCACTGGAGGTATTGTGCACCAGTGTCCCAGGGGACAGACTGTGTGAATATAGTGCTGGGAGCAGGGCTAGGAAATGCCCTGCATGCCTTCACTGCTTGCTCAGCCCTTCTTTGCTCAGCCCTGGGCTCTCCCTCTGCTCCTCACACCTCTGCCTGAGCCCCACAGCCCTGCTGTCACCTGCCCTGGGCACAAACACACTCCCAGGGCCAAGGACCCAGTGGTAGCTGTTTTTGCCTAGAGCTCTCCTCTGCTTTGCTTGCATGGTTTCACTTCTGATCATGCTCACCATGTTCTCTTTAATGCATTGTGGCACTTTGTTTCTCAAAGTATTACTTGCACAGCTATTTTGCTGAGTATCTTCGTGCTGAGGAAAGAACTGGTACAGGAAGATCCGAGAGTATAACGTCCTTTATTCAGTTGTCCCTGGAGGCTAGGAAGCCTGCAAGCTTCACATCCCAAGTAGCACAGAAATAGCTGCTTTTAATGGCCTGATGCACCAAAAATCCATGCTGGCTGCTGGAGCTTACGTGTCTCCTCTGCTCCCAAGCCATGGACAGGCCAAGGGACCAACACAAACCACTGCAGATGGAAACTGAGCAAACACTAGTCCCACCAAGAGTAATGCATGAGACACATTCTTGTCAGCATTTTGGTTTTGGGCTAGTCTACTGGCTTTCCCTGAGGGTGAGGAAGAAATCCTGGTCTCCCACACTCAGCTTTTGCCCCAAGTCCATCCTGACACTTTTGGACACTCTGCAGACAGCAAACAAATCCTTCAGCTGGAGACTTTCAACAAGGTGCCAGTGACATTCCTCAGGGCGGTCCAGCAGTGGTGACAGCTGGGACAGCCGCCGTGTGGAGCCTCACAACCTACAGCAGAGAGGAGCAGGTGAGGCTGCCGAGGGTCACGGAAGGATGGTGGCTCCATCCATCTCTGCTGCTTCCAGAGTAGCTTGTGGAAAGCTACAGCATCACACCCCAGCTGCAGCATCCACAGCCACTGGGTATGGAAAAGCCTCGTGGCTGCCAACAGACTGAAGGAGGGTGGAGAAACAACTCTTCCTCTTATGGCTTTCTATAAGGTGGGGAGGGAAGGAGGACAGCAGAAGGGGTAGGGATATATGTGTCTTCAATCACCCCAGAGAAATTGGGAACTGATGCCTGGCAATCAGCCCTATTAAAAGGAGTGAAATTTCAAACTGTGTGAGAAATAAAAGTATACTGGTACAGCTTTCTGAGCACAACTTCACCAATGGAAATTCCCTCTCCTGCTAACAAACAGTAGGAGGTTTCTTTACTTTGGTGTCAGGAATTGAACTCTGAAGACAAATTTTCAATTGTCTACATTTTGAAAGGATGTAAAAAAAAAATCCAAAACCAAAAAACCCCAAAAACACCACAAAAAAAACCAAAAAACCCAAAAAACCTCAAAATGTCCATGGTGGGAATACAGAGCTGTACACATTTTGGCATACAGTTAATAAACTTATCTAAGAACAGAAGACATAATTTTTCTTTTAAAAAGGTCAAGTTTAACTAGCATAAATATACTATGCTGGAGAGCAAATGCAAATCCAGTGAAATCCCTGTTAGCCAAACACCAGCTCCTACTGGCTATGCAATCTCCTAATCTGGTTATGGGCTGGAAATATTGTTTTCAGGAATACAATTTATAATTTGTAGATAAATCACGGGACTGCAGAACTGCAGAAGCAGAGTGAGAAAGACCCACAGGTAGCACAGCAAAATCTAGATATATCTTTGCCAGATTTTTCTGCTGAAGGAGAGGATGAATAGAAAGGGGACAATGAAGGAAGGAGTTTGAAGAGTTGGTTGTGTAGCATCAGCTAAATTAAGCCCCTGGCCCAGGTAAGCCTCAGCAGCTGTGTAGGAGGCCTGAAAGAGACACCTCCTGACAGAAAGAGATGCTGAAACCCTAAATGAAAGTTGTAGTTCACCTGAAGATGAAAATCTCTTTCTCAGAAAAGATCCCAAATACCTTTCTGACAAGACATTTTGTACCATCTCAGTGAAGTTAAGCAATTTAGCAGTAGAGGCAGAAATCACCACCAGTCATAATTTCCTCTTGATCTGAAAACTGGGGTCATGTGTGGAACTGGCAAGGGCCATCTCACCAGCAAACACTCAGCAGTCATATAACTCTTTTGTGAATATTTGAGAGTTGAAAAAGCTCAGGCACAGATGAGGAACAGGTTTACCCAAAAAGGTTTGTTATCAGACAAATCCATGGTGTTGAATAGAAGAGAGTGATTTCTTGCTGAAGCTACTTGGCAAAATGTCCTCTCAGGGCTGATGCTGAGCATGGTGGTGCAGTTGCCAGGAGGTCACTGCTCGACAAAAAGTTTTTTGCCACATGCAAAATTCTTTACTTCTCCTGACAGTAAGTTGGTCTTTAAAGAGGAGGAAAAATATTTAAAGATGGCACAATGAAATAAATACAAATTATTGCATCTTGTGCTCAGTTGCCTTATGCAAATCCCAGGGTGTGTTCTACATCGTGTGCACTCGTTACGAAATAAACCCTCAGCAACTTTCCTCATCAGCAGAATTTTGGCAATTCAGGAAGATAAAGTGCACTAAAAGCTGACAATCTCATACATAGAGTAACTTAAAAGAAGAGCCCTTTGGCATTTTTGTTTATTTTCCTTTTAGCACAAAAGCCTGATTGTAGAAGCCACAAAGCCAGGTGATGAAGACACCAATTGATGATGATGGGGATGGAGTCCTGGCCTGTGATGTCTGTTGTGGAGCAGCCACACCGCCTCAGCAGAAGATTGTGTTTCTGCCTCCATCACCATCCCTGTGGCTCAGGGAGGAGATGAGCTTCTGGAAGCTCCCCTCCTGGCTCCTCCTGTATCCCACACGGCATCTATATCCCACCTCAGCACCATGCTGGGAGCTGTTGCTGGCTGCTACCTGACACTGAGTGGGGGCATTTGTTAAGGACAGAGGTACAAAAGAAAAACCTAGAAGTCTAAAAAATTAAAATGGAGTCGGAAGAGACAGGATCACAAAATCACAGAATTGTTAGGGTTGGAAGAGACCTCCGGAGACCATCTACTCCAACCCCTCTGCCAAGGCAGGGTCACGAAGGGCAGGTAACATTGGAATGTGTCCAGGTGGGTTTGGAATGTCTCCAAAGGGGACTCCATGACCTCCCCGGGCTGCTTGTTCCAGTGCTCTGCCGCTCTCAATGTAGAGAAGTTCTTCCTCATGTTGAGGTGAAGCTTCTTGTGATTTAGTTTATGGCGATTGCTTCTTGTCCTGCCACTGGCCACCACTGTAAACACGCTGGCAGCATCTTCCTGGCACTCATCTTGGAGAAATTTGCATGCTTTAATGAGATCTCCTCTTCAGCCTTCTCCAGACTAAACAGGTCCAGCTCCCATGGTCTCTCCTCATGAGAGCGATGCTCCACACTCAAATTACCTTTGTGGTCTCCACGGGACCCTCTCCAGTCGCTCCGTGTCTTTCCTGTACTGAGGAACGCAGAACTGGGCACAGCCCTCACCAGGGCTGAGCAGACAGGGATGATCACCTCTCTTGACCTGCTGGCCACACTGTTCCCAATGCAGCCTAGGATACCACTGGCCCTCCTGACCACAAGGGCCCATTGCCAGCTCATAGCCAGCTTGTCACCCAGCAGGTGACCCAGGTCTTTCTCTGCTTTCTGGCACATCAGCCTCCAAACTGTGATGGTACGTGGGGTTGCTCCTCACCAGGTGCAGGACCCTGCAGACCCTGCATTTCCTCTTGTTGAATTTCATTAGAATATTTCTCTCCACCCAATTCTCCAGCCTACAGATGCTACTCCAGACCTGCAGAAGTTACTTCTTCTGGCCCAAGGTGAGACCACTCTACACAGATGTTTGCTAAATTGTTCCCTAACACCCTGGGTTATGGGGTTCTTGGCCTTTCTCAGCAGCCTGTCCCAGTGCTCTGTGGTTTCCACACTTAAAAAATGTTGCCTAAAATCTAAACCAGCTCTGTCCTGCTGCAGTTGAAGGTGAAACATCGATGCAATGTTTACTTTTAGCAAGTATGTTGAGTTTATGTACATTTTAAAGGAAATATATTGATTAGGGATTTTTCCCCCTATTTTTCTTGAGCAAGATATTTAGGAAGCTCTTACTTGCAATAATGTCAAGCCTTCCCCTCAATTTTGTTGACAGTCACTTGTCAAAGGGACAACACAAGAGTTAAATGAATGTTTGGTTTCATGTCCCAGCCTCAGCTTTACAACAGAAATGGACTACAGAGCAGAAACTGCTGGGTTTGTGCCAGGGGGTGGATGCAAAGTGTTGGTCAGACAGATTCACTGCAGACTGGCTGGCTCTGGCACCCCAACCAGGTGGGCAGCAGGATGATTATCATGCATGAGCAGCCCCCTTGGTGAAATCAAGGCACGGCTGCTCCCAATCCCCCAGGCCAGTACCCCCACAGGCAGCTTTCTCCCTCTCTCCAGTGCCCCTCTGTGCCCTGCCAGGGGCTCCTCCCACGATGTCCTGTCCTGTCCTGACCTCACAGCTGGGTCTGCACACACAAAAAAACCCAACAAACCCCAAAGGAACCACACCTGATACTTGTTGCTGCCAGAAGGGGAAGTTTGGGATGCTTAAGTGTTGCTGCAGCCCCTGTGCTTGGCACTGGTTCAGCTCTGCTTGTAGCTGGCCACTTATGATAGCAAACATATCTGATATCACGTTGTACATGAGCTGTAACAAGCACACAAGCTGCTGGGAGGTACAGGGCATGGCAGAGACCAACTATGCTTGGATGAAGCACTTTTGAGTGGGTCTTGGTGGGAAAGCTCTGCTTGTACATGACATAGAGGAGCAGAACATATGCTATTTTTGGCAGGGAATGAATTGGTTAATTCAGCTGAATAACATCACTAATCAGCTGCTGCCGGTAGTTTCCATAAGAAAAGAAAATACTTTACATAAGTAAAAGCTTACTAAAACTAGCAATAAAGAAAATAGAAGACAGGGAGGTTCATATGTAAGCCAGCCCACATCCTGGTATGTGCAGTGCCCAGCTGCAAGTGCTAGAGCTCTCCGAGTAAGTGCCGAGATGATGCTATTGCTTTCGCTATTTGCTGCTTAGAAGTGTCTCACTGAGAAAATCAAGGGGAGTCATAAAATAACAGTGAGTTGTTTATTTGCATGACTGTCCCAGCAGGAGAGTACTGGTTTGCATGCAATTTGAAGTCCCAGGGAGGATGGGATATAAACCAGGGAATGCTCATCCAAGATTGCAAAGTATGTTCCAGCAACCCTAGCAGCTCCTAGGGGAGAAAAACTCTCATAAATGAATGTTTTACTTGTCTCACTAGCATCACATGGAGTTTTTGACACAGGGATTTCTGTGCATTATCAAGATTCTGGCTGATGTAAAACATTTCTTACAGCTTTTTGAAAGCCATTTCTCCATGGCAATAAGAGGTAGGATTCAGAATGACTATTAGGACCCCACTGCTGCTGGCTTGCTTCATGAGGGTGTGAAGCTCACTTTCTGTAGGAGATGGGATTAGTTATTCCTCATTAGCACATGGTATGGCAGAGCTATTGATGTCCAACTGTGTTTGAGTATTTTCTTTAGCCTCTCATTCAGTGCCTGGTGGATCATGCAGTGCTCACCCTGCCATGGCACAGTGTCATCAGTGCCCTGGAGCAGCAGCCTCAGCTGCTCCCAAGGTAGGTAAATTAGGCACTCTGAGCTTACTCTCTGCTTTTGTCTGTGACCTGAGCACGTCACATTCCTGCCTGATCCATGGGATAGTCAGAGTTGCCAAAGTTCCTCTCCTAAAGCCAGTTTTCCATTGGTTTCTGTTAGTCTCTGCCTCCATCTCCCTCAACATATCTACAAAAGTACATTTTGTGCAAAATGCATCATTTTTGTGTGTGAGGTGTTTCATTGATCCAAAATACACTATGGATGTTCAAAGAGTCATACTAGAAGGTATGCATCCTATCTTGTATGTCAGTCTGTAAATTTAACTCAGGATGTGGAGTCTCTGAGCATGTGAGTGCAAATGAATCCATGGATTACAGTGCCTGAGTCTCACCAGGATTAATGTGTCTTCCATTGCCATGCAATGTTCTCTCACATGTGAAAGCCTTGGTGTCCAAGAAAGAGGGCAGAACAGCAAGCAGTTAAGAAAAGGTGTTAAAAATCATCAAACTTGTAATCCTCCTGAAGTACACAACGTTCTTCCCCATTAAGGAAGAAGAGCCCCAGGATCAACACAAAGCTTTGGGCTGTTAGTTACATGATGTTCTCCATCTCTGAGTTAATCTGTGTGCCAGGAGCGAAGGCAGCGCAGCTGTGCCGGAGCTGCTGTGGCTGGCAGGCACCGAGCAGTGGAGTCGTCTTCAGCAGCACAGCTGAGGATGGAAGGCAAGGCTGTGTCAAGGGATCTCAAACCATCGACGCCCTTGCTACGCAAGGCAGGCATTCCAACAAGCACTGAAAAGCAGCTGCTGGTGGAACTCCCTCAGGACACCCCAGCTCTACAGAGAGCTTTCAGGAATCAGGAGAGGACATTTACTACCTATTTGTGCTATTGCATCATTTAGGGACACTAGTCAAAACTTCTTCTCTTTTATGCCTGTGTCAGCTTGGCTCTCTTGGCAGAACTTTGCAGCTTTTAGACAAGAAAATTCCATAATTGGTTATAAAGATTTACACTCCAAACCAGATAAAGTTAGAGGGGGTCATCTTTATGTGTAACATGTGGTATATTAAGGTTGGGGGAGCCAGATTCCAGCAGCTCAAACTGGAGCTGTGAAATCTGTGCCTCTCCTCAAACTGAATTTCTGGAGCAGTCCAGGTAACTTTTTGCTCAGTTTTCATTAAACAAGAGAGCTCTGGACGGCACGGCCTGTGTTCACAGATCCTGAGTGTAATTGTATGTAATTTCTGACTGTGATAAAGAATCTTTAACGGTAAAGTGCACTATGGAAACAACAGAGATAAGATCAAAATAACTTGAAATTGGAACACTTGAAAACTTGGCAGAGAATCTGCTTAGGAAGTTTACATGGCAGGAAGGAGTGTGATCCCCCAAATGCTGGGGATTACATTTCCAAAATTACAGCAGGGAGATGCAATAACAAATCCATAATATTTTGATTAGGAAGGAAGAAAATAACATACTGCAGGATGCTGCTGTCATAGCACACCCCTCAGCATCACCCTCTTTCAAGGAAAAAAAAATAAAAAAGGAGGGGAAAAAACGAAATCATCCCACTGGTTAAAGATAGACAGGGGTCAATGCTTGGAGAAGGCATTTGCAGGCTTTCCTTCCCTCACCACCATTTTCCTCTTTGAACCCATCAAACAGAAATCCATGTTTACCAAAACCCAGTTGTAGCCAAGTAGAAAATCTCATCTTCATGTTGGCTGCAGCCAGTGACAGTTTCTTTGGGATCTAACTAGTCTAACAGGCTTTCCTCCCCTTTCATGGAAATTCTCAGTGTTCTTCATTTCTGATCAATCTCATTAACTCAGCACACACCTTTCACTGGCTCCAGGCTCACACAGTGATGTGCAGAGAAGAGAACTCAATAATAATGATCACTTGTGATAGTTTTGGGGTTAAGGATATTTGAGACTGAGGCTGAAGATGCAGCTGTGGCAGGAACTGTTCTGGCTTTGTGCACTGACTTTTTCTTGAAACTGGGGTGTTAAAACAGCACTATCAGTTCCTCTCTCATGAGTGCCCACCACATCACCTAAAATAGAAAAATGTCCCAAAGCCCATGTGTCTGCCCAGGGCACAGCAGGAAGCTGATGCGCTATTCTTTCCAACACTGAAATATCAGCACTCTTTGCATCTAGGTTCTGTTTTCATCCTGCAGAGCCTTTCTTGATGCATGTCATGACATATCTTAAATATAAAAAAACCCCTAATGTAGGTCCACAAAACATTTCCAAGTACTAGACTGGGAAATAGAAGTCATAGTTCTACTACTATTAAAAAAAATAAGAAATGCAATTGAGACATTGATTTTGTAGCAAACAATAATTCTTCTATGTCTTATCCCAGTAAATCCCTTAACATGATAGTTTCCTATTTCTTGACTGTATGATGGAGGCTAATGATTTAATCACCCTTTTTCTGTCTAGCATTCCCCATTGCTCCATGGTTACAAGGCATGCTCTTCTCTTGAGATATCTAAAGGATTAGTATTGTTAGGATAAACTCTGCAGTATTACTCAGCTCCCAGTACACATGACTTGGTTTTAGTCTGCTGCTTCACACCCGAAGAAGAGCGTCTGTGCCCAAAAACATGTGTTCTGCATTTTCAATTTTATCTGCAGGCTGAACAGAGAAAGTCCCCTTCAGTCTTGTCTCACTGCAAGATATTAATTTGATACTTTGAACTTATTAACTAGCATCATTGTTAGTGCTGAGCAGTTTTAATGTGGGAGTGAGAATATGTCTTTCTCTCCTGTGAGGAGTCTTATTTCAGACAGAGCAACCACCTCACAGAGTGAGAACAGACTTGGAAGATGCCAAAATTATGAAGAGCTGGGTTATATTCATGACCCCTCCATTATACAGTTTATATAATTAGACATAATGACAAAGTTAGTGCTTGGTATCTGGCATCCGGTCCTCCCACAGATTTCAGCAAGTGTGGATTTGTGGCTTTCCAGGTTCTCCTCTCTAAGTATTCCTATTGCTAAATACTGAACATCAGCAGTTAGCAAGTAAAACCACTCACAGATATCCAGCAGGAAGCCTTGCAATCCAAACCAAGCATTTGGTCTGATTTTCAACACTTCAATACTGTGTTTTAGCCATAACTAATCTACTCGTAGTAGGTCACTAGATAATACACAGGTTACCAATTATGCTGTCTTTATATCATCCTCCAAAGTAAAAGAGGCTCCAAAGTTAATTTTACCAGTCCTGAATCCCTCATGGCTATTGTTGCAATGCTGATGAAGTGGCAGAGGGAGCAAAGGGGAAAGAATATTTTCAAAATCACAGGAGTTGTTACAAACATAAGTTTAGGCACATAAAAAGAAAGTGAGTCAAGTGCAGTGGAAGCCTATTGATCTCAAAAGAGATCCCAAAGATCTCAAAAAGTGTTGTGAAATCAGAATTTCACTGGCTTTCTTGTGTTGTCCTCTGTGCTTGCGCATAATAGAAAGGTTAAAAAAAAACAAACACCAAACCCAAACAAAAAAGAACAAAGGTTGTTTGACCTACAGTGCGACTTTGGTGGAACCTGCCTTCCTCAGTCCCTGTGTAGCACTGAAACTCAGACGAGCCAAAGCTCCTCAAGGGTTATAGGCACCGATATTTTCACCAGTAAGCACACCCCCACAAGGTTTCATACTGACTTCCAGAGAGGCTACCAAATATCTCAGCACCCCTCAGACATGAGAGCATTTTCAGTGCAGCAGCCCGGTGTCCCCAGGCAGCAGGAGGAGGCTCCCTCACTGGATAACACCATTTATAAGGACCTTATGGTAGTCCTGTCCACTCTGCTGTTGACACCAGCACTCATCTTCTCCCACAAACAGTCCATTGAAGGAGCCCAATCAGGAAAACCTAAGCTACAGAACAATTTCCATGAGCAGCTGGGTCTTCTGGGTGGGTATTTGGCCTTCTAATGCACGCACCAGCTTGTGCGTATTGCACATGTACAAAGCAGCTGTGCTACTTTTGTTATTCAGCATTTACATATGTCAGGAATTTTAGTCCCACCTAAATCCTTTTGTAGCTCTGGACTTTAATTAGACACGTGTTCAAAATACTTTGAGTGCTTCTGGACGATAGCTATAGGTGCTTAGAGACAATGCTGCATGGTTCCAGAAGCCTTGTTCTGTAAAGAGAAATCTAGCTGGGTGTTAATGAGTGTCACAGGGAATTAGGCTCACTCAAACAATCAAACAAATTCTTTTTTATTGACATCTCCATTTATAGCTTCTCTATGTACTTAACAAAGGAACATTGGTGGTAAAATAATGATAGAAAAACACTGGATTTACATTAAACTATTGTGGCTAATGTGCATGAAATCAGGAAGTGAAGGAATGAGACCAAAGTCAGCTTCCTCCAGATCATGCCAAACCTTGACCATAGTAACGAGGAGGTACAAATTGCCCAAATGTGGAGGAGCACTAGTGTGAATAATTCCAGCTGCATATCCGAGTGCATTTTCTCTCCACTTGTGTGTAAAGCTCTTCCCTGTGAAGGATCAGGCCAGTGCTAACAGAAAACCACTGACCCTTTCCTAGTACCCAGTGCTTCCCTCATGCTTGTCATCCTTTTCTGCTTTCTGAAAATGGGTATTTCCAGGGCATGAGCAGTGCCTGGCCTGGCTGCCTGCATGGGTACAGAACCAGCATAGAGCACCCACACGGCAGCTACCAGCAGTAGCCATGCTTCTGCTCTGCTGGAGAGCTGTGCTGTTATAAAAACCACAGCTCTCAGGAAAACATCTCACACAAGATGACAAATGCATTGCTTACAGGCTGACACACTATCTAAACAAAAAATATGTTTATTTAGCCTATCTTGCACTTTAATTTGATTAACTGCAACATCCCAGCATGGCTTTTTGGCTTCAGTTGATAATTGTGCTAATTTTTCCACCTAAATTAAGCTATGTAATGCTTAGGGACAAAAACAGTCACATTAAGATGTGTACTAGAATCATGTTGTACAAATACTATGAGCAAATCCCATTGTAATAATTTTCAGCAGCCTTTCTTATAGCAAGCAAATAGGAAGGCACTGGAAACATGGCAGGAATTTTTTCTCTGCAGAATCAAGAAAGGGAGCTGGAACTGGTCCATCCAGGCACAGCAGCTTGGAGGCTCATTTTTTGTAAGGCTGCTGATGGCTCGTCCTCTTGTTTTCCCTAAATATGTTTCTCTAGACCCCATTCAATGGTTTTGGCAGGGTCTCAGAGAGACAAACTTGTCCCTCAGAATTAGTGGGCAGGAGGTCACGTCATCTGTGAGGAGGTGGGCATGAGATTTGAGCCCAATAGGGGGTGAGCTTGTAGTGAAAGTGGTCTTTGTAGGAGCCAAACTTTGTTGATCCCTCTCAAGACCTATGGCTCAAAGTCTACGTAAATTTTGAGAAAGATAGTTACCCTTCAATTTCTTGTTTCGTGTAGCTGCACAGGAGCAGCTGCACCTAACAGAGTGCAAAACTCTGGCAATAACTACAATGACTGCATACAAAACTAGCAGGGTTTGGCTTCACCTGAGAGAAGATCTGGATCCCCTGTCAGTGGGCTTGAAAACCAGGCTCCTGCAAAGTGGTCAACTGTGATTGTTACTAAGGAGGTCACAGCAAGTTTAACCTTCAGCAGACAAGAGCAGGATGTTTTAGTCCTTTGTCCTTTTATGGCCTCATCTAAACAAGGGATGGGAGAATTACACTACTCTCCCTCAGCTTCACAGGGTGGTTTGTTTGTTTTGGGTTCTTTTACATTCAAGGACAGAAATGCTGGACAAATTGTACCTAATTCTACATAACCTGGGGGTAGCTGAGCACCAGATAAATCACACTGAAAATCCCAGCCCCCAGAGTGCCTTATTCTCTTCCCCCTCAAAGGGGGAAATATTCCTTTGGGACACTTTAAGATTTTGTGCTGCATTTTTGATGAGCCAATTTTACGTCCACCAGTGGAGAAAATAAGCAGTCATGGTCTCTGGTGGGACTCTCAGGGACTGGAAGGAAAAGGTGGCAGGTTTATCTCACAAGTCAGGGAGCATGGACCATTCAATCCCCTGATTGTTTGCTGTAGCAAAAATGTGCCACCAAACAGCCATGACGTGCTGTACATTGTGTTAGTAATTCAAGTGGATTTAGCAGCATATACAGGTTTATCATGCATGCAATTGATTTGCATTTACTGAGCCTTATCCTGCTTCCAATTGGATATCTGCAATACCAACCTGCATATTTCTCTTCAGACATACTGTTTCTATGTGATTAAACAATTCTCATGAAGTAACTGAGACTAAAAAACAGCCTTGTTGTTGGCCCTTTTTATGGAGAGCTTCATTAGAGAGGTCTGGCATAAACAACTCAGCATCTCTGCCCCAGCCACACTGTAATGTTTCCACACAAATGAAATCATAAGTTGGACACACATTTTTGCCCTGAAGGAATAAATGCCCCCCAAATCCCATCTGCCACCACAGCAAGGTTTTAAGCTTCTGCTTTTCAGCAACAGCAAGAGCAAAACCTGCAAAAGAGATGAAAAATCAGAGAAGAGAGCAATTTCAGGAGGAGGATTCTCCAGGGCTGTGCAGAAGGGCAGCTGCCCCATTCCTCTGCAGGGGGAGGTACAGTACCCCCAGATCCCCCACTCTCACAGGTGTGCCCACCACAGCAGCCCTCAGTGCACACACAGCACGGCCACCTTGCTGATGTTACCATTGTACACACACACCAAGCCCATGCTGGAAAAAACAGGCTTAGAAGAGCTTTGAAATCTGGTTTTGCCACTGTTTGTTTTTCCTAAAGTAAATTATATTTAATGAAAATACCTGGACACAAAGTACCTTGTTTTCATCTTAATTAGCAATTATGGTTGCTAATTAAGGCAATACCAAAATAATTGTGTCATAGTACAAAGGAAATGCCCGTGTTTCTCTGTGCCAGGTAAACAATATTATGATCTTCAGCCATAGCTCCAGAACAGATAATACTCTGCTAATAATTTTTGCAAGGCTTAATTTAACATGTGTATGAGAGAGAAGAATTGTGTAGCTTTTGATATATAGTGAATGCCACCATGTCATACAAAGATGGAGGGAGAAATCACAACAGTCCCTTGTCTTAGAGTTGAAACATAATTAGCCAAATAATCATCTTCAAGCAATGTCACATTCCTCATCTTCTATAGTTTTTAAAATATTCTTTGTATGTTAAAATAGATACACTATCTTATATTTATGTGTATTACATATTATCTATAATTCTTTTGGTATTAATTTTCTTCACCTTGTGCCTTCACATAGACACATCTTTGACCATTTACCCAGGGAAGCACTCACTGAACAAGACTTATTTCCTGCAACCAACTAAATGGTCTTTTTTTTAAGAAGTAAAGAAAAGCATATCCTCCACAAAAGCTAATTCATGCAGCATGACTCTTTGTAAAAATAGTGTAGCAATACACAAGTGTTGGAAGTAGCACAAAAGATCCTTTAAAACACTTCTAATTGATTAATTCAGCAGGGTAGCACCATGGAAATGATTGATTTCAGACTACCAGACCTCCCTCTGACCTTTTTAGAGCCTCTGTTGATGGGTACTTGAATGGAAAAAATTTAAATACAAATGGCAATATAACAATAGCACCCAAATTCCCATCATTTTAATATATCAAATTGACTGCAACAGGTTTAAGATGCCAAAAGACCAAAGCTTTTTTCCTAAAATGTATCTTTAAAATAGTGAGAACTTTAATGTCAGTAGTAATGACTGATGTCAAATGACTGATCTGACTCACAAATAATACGTGACTGTGTTGTTCTCAGCTAATGATGAGGTGTAACAAACCTGGTGATAATGACTATTAGAAAGGGTAGAAAAAAACACTGGTACATTTCTCTGAGGTCATTAAAAAATTGAGGTCACCAGGCTAGTTTCCTGTATAATTGTGATTTATTGCAAGGTTTGCAAACCAAACCAAGGGCAGGTACCTTACCAACACTTACTTAAACTGAAGCTGCCCTTATTTTGCCAATCAATGTAAAAATGTAAATAACATGGGCTGATATTTCTGCCACTCATCTGGAGCCTGGGGACAGGTGATAGCTGCACTGAAGGCACACAATTATGAAATACCAAAATGAGAGGGACTATTTCTAAGTGTTTGATCCTTCAGACTTGACTCAGGCAAACTTCCACTCCAGCTCCAGCCGACCTTCAGAAACCATGTGGACCTGCTGCAAAGGGAAGTGTTTTCCCTGCCCTTCCTTTGGCTGAATAATGTTTGAACACAGTTCATGGGTTTAGAAACAAAGACAATTTTTAGAAATAACCACTTCATTGCTCTTCCAGAGTACTCATGTGAAATACTGGTGTGCTGATGACAGAGGAGGCAGGCAGTGGCTGTGAAGGAGACCCTTCTCCATGGGAGAAGAATCACTGCTGTCTCCTGCCCTAAAGTAAACCTCTTCTTGATGAACTTACAGCTTTTTGGAAGCTCCTTGGCTTCCCTGCACCCCTGTCCTGAGCCCGGGCTGTGGGGGTGACATGGATTTCCTACATGGGTGTGTGCATGGACAGCTGAGCAGTTGAGGGCTCAGCAGGGCAAGCAGGACACTTCCCAGCCCCTGAATTGAGAGAGAAACCAACCTTTGTCCTTCCTGGCAACCCAATCTGATGTTAAATACACTTGCTTGGTCATATGCTTGGTAGGACCTGCCTAGATTAGCAAGGGAAAGCATGCAAACTCACAGTCATCAAAAGTATGTAATACCTTCAGAAGAAATTTACAAAGGGATTTTGGTTTTTTGACATCTCTTTAGGCTCTAAACCCACTAATGTGATTTCTTTTCACAGCTTCCAGTGGTGGCTGGCTTTGACCAGCTCAGCTGTATTGTCAGACCCAACCTGTGCCATCAGGACCTGCAACTGTGGAAAATTTCACTAAACAAGTTACAATTGCTTTTTCAGATGTCATGGCTGGGACTTAGCAGGGCCTCAGTTTTATATGCACGTGTTTGTTTCAAAATCTACTAACTTGTTTCCTGCAATCTCAGTTCTGATTTATATATGCATTCCAAATCTCTTGCCCTTGTGACTGTAATGCAAACTGTGAAAATTATTCACAGTGTAACCAAGCAACATCTGCCCAAGCTCCGAGCTGCTTGAGAAAGTGTCGATACTGATGTTCCCTGTCATCTCTTCCCTGTCCCCCAGAAAATGCATGGGGAAAAAGGGGAGAGTATTACCTCCTATGCACCTAAAAACATTTCCAAGCAAATGTCCTAAGCAGAAGGCATTTCAGTTTGAATTGAGGACTGGCACCTCCTAGAGAAGTCTATCCTTCCCTTCTACCAGCTGGCCCATCAGCTAGGAGGGAAGTACAGCATGGCAGGCTCACAGGATTGCCCTGGACTGCGAACCAAGCATCTCCTGTGGAAATTCCTCCCTGCACATTTGCTGCCTTTTCTGTGGCTGTTGGTCACTGTGCAGGGAGGGTCCACCAGCTGGCAACATGCTGTGATGCTTTTCTCCTCATCCTTTATCCCTTGACAGCTTTCCAGCTGCATGTCAGAGAGCTCTGCATCCCACCTGCACATTGCACAGAAATGGGATTTTCCTGTGATCCTCCTTTAGGTCCTTGCTCTTGGGGGCCATGGCACGACACTTCTCAATATTCAGCAGATAACTGTCTTCTTGGGGCTGCAATAATTTAACTTTTTTTTCCCAGTACAGGTGCATAGGAAGCACAATGGAAGTATGTGCCTGAGTCAAGCTCCCAAGTCAGTCCCTGTCACACGGGCTCATGAGATTGTACAAAGGGCAATCGGAAATGGCTTAATCAAGCTTACTACCACAAGCACAGCCTTAATGAGCAATAAATAGTTCACTCAAGAGCTGTGGGCTTACCTCAGGACAGCTTTCATTACAGAGATATCATCAGCTAACACTCATCTTAGCATCAAGAAGATGGCAGTGGGGTTGAAACTAGGTCCTTTCCAACCCAAACCATTCCATGATTGAACCAGAGGGAGGTCAGGCACTGGAACAGGCTCCTCAGGGAAGTGGTCACAGCACCAAGCCTGACAGAGTTAAAGAAGGATTTAGACAATGCTCTCGGGCACATGGTGTGACTCTTGGGGCTGTCCTGTCAGGAGTTGGACTTGATTATCCTTATGAATCCTCCCAACTAGGATATTCTATGATTCTATAATAAAAGGTGGTAGTTTCTCAATTGCAGCTGAAAAACTTGATGCAATGCTTCAGTGTTTCTAAAGAGCATCTGAGTACATTAAAAAGCCCCCATAGGTATATGTAGGTAAACTATTAATTAATTAAATATTAAATTACATTGCATTTATCTAGCACTCTTGCACTAGAAGAGCAAAGGAAATACAAGCAATTATAGGCAAACTGAATTGCTCTGTCTACATTCTTCTTAGAAGTTTATTTTTTTCTGCTTCAAGGTGATTTGACATTTTTGGGTTAGATTTTAGGAACTCAGTGCAAAAGCCTGGCTTTGTACTGCCGCTCCAAACCAGAAACTATTCAATTATGCATCAGCCCATCCCCTCCCCAAAACTAAACCCTCTCAGAAACTGAACTCCCTTCAATACAGGTTTTAAATAGAAAGGGTAAGTAGGGTAAAGCTGGTTGTGGGAGTTACTTTATCTTCCATATTTTCCATAAGATGGTTCCTCTGACCTGGCCAGACTCTGAAGTTTGTTCATCTTATGAAAAGTACATTACGTACTCCTACTAAGCAGTTTTGCAAACTTGGTGACAAGATTATTGCTATTATTTTACTGCAGACTTTTTCCTTGATAATTGGAATATGTTCGTCTTTTTTTCCAGTTTTGTTCTGGTTTTCTAAAATCTGTATGTTAAAACAAAACTGGAAAATTGAGCTTCATTTCTGTATTGTTTTAGAATATGCCAGTTTGCATGCAGAGAATTTGCCCAGCAATCTGATTTCAGAGCAAGCAGTATAACACTTTTGGAAATGGAGAGGTTTGCTTGTCACAAATATGAAAGCACCTTTTGTTTGCTGAATTTTCTTTGTAGAATAACAGATATGAAAATTAGAAGTGAAGAGCTCACTTCAGAAAATTTGGCAACTCTAAGTAAAGTGAAAAATATTTTTCAGTTTTAATAGCATGACAGTAGTATGTCACTGAAGGTCTGTATTCCTCCCAGAATTTGTGTGATGCATATTCCCTACAGCTGTCCATCAGTTAGAAAGTAGCTGCTTTCCATTATTTAATACAATGCTTTACAAATACTTCTGCAACTTGGACTCTCCTCAAGAGGAACAACCAGTTCTTGCAGAGGTGCAAGAGTTCACCTGTGGGTGACTGCAGCCCATGCTGGTTTTTGAAAGTGACTTGCAAAGAGGACTTCAGGATCTGGTGTCTTTCTTGGAAAGCTGCCACCAGCACTCAGAAGCTTTGAGGAATGCAACTTCTACCTATGACACAGGATCTTAATCCCCAAGGTGTTAAAAACTATTTCATCATAAACACCATGCCACAGCGTCTACACCAGTGACACATTTATGCTGTTTGGGTAAGGCCTAAATTTTGTTCTTTTTCATATTTTAAAATATAAGTTACATGCTTTTACCTGGGCTTCTCAAACCAGCTGCTCAGTGTAGTAACCACTGGTGACTGCATTAATGCTTTTAAGGCTCTTAGGTGTCCTGAGCATTTCTTCTGCCCTGATGTCCTTCACTCTGCACAGGCATAGCCTGTTCCTTCTCATAATTCTGTGTTTGCTTTCCAACATAGTTTTCCAATATACCACTCCTTACTCTGATCAAAAGGATTAACAGAGCTAAAAGGCTTAACAAAAGTAGACATTATATTTGGCACAGAGTCACTGGTGCCTGTGCTGTGGACACTATAACCACTCTGTTTAAATGACAAGCTGTGGAACAGCTCACTATTATTACTTTCAGGTACATCCTTACCTGTTTTGTAAAAAATGTTGAAACCCTCTTTAGAAGATCACTGCAAGAGGGATTTATCTTGACTAATTTTATCCATCTAAATTTTGGGACTAGATTAGGCCCATACAGCTCTCAGGGAGGAGGGCAGCAGCAGTGATAAGGCGATACAAAATGTCCAGATTGATCCATTCCCTTTGCATTCAGAGCAGGAGCTGAGGGTGTTATGCTCACACCTGGAGGTTGTGCTGTGCCTTCTGCCTGGAGGAAGATGCTGTGGAGGCAGTTCCCATCTCCCCATGTAGTGCAAGGCTCACACACCACCTCTAAGTACTGTCTAAGAGGGATTTAAATGGCACTGGCCCTAGGCCCACTCAGGGATTTATTTCCTTTGGATTTATGTATGCATTTTATTTTACAAAAGCTATTTAGCACAAGGCATTAGGTAATGTAGCCTTCTCTGGAAATCTAGGGCTTGTGGGTTTTACTAATGTCCAGCAGAACAGTGAAGTCCTTACTTTATGAACATAGCAGTTTTAATGCAAGGAAAAAGGGAAGCATTTGGCTGTTGGACAGACAGAGTTATATCCTTGCAGTTCCCCTAGTGTTTGGTTTATTGTATAAAACAATATATTGTTTTATACCCAGGTGAAACTCATCATAAGACCCACAAGTGCTGGGAGAAGGTTGCTGATTGAACACCCTCCTTTCACTCAGCAGTTGCCTCCTAAGGTCAAGGCATCCTTGACAAGGCTTCACAGGACACCTGTAAGCTTGTGTTGTATGAGAGTGAGGAGCAGTAGAGCCATCCCAAGAGAGCTGTTTTTGCCCCAGCACAATACCTTGAAACTGATGCTGAGTATGAGATCACTACTGCTCTGCATGAGAGGTACCAGATCTGCTGACAATTCAGCTGACAAAGGCTAAGGTTTTGTTTATATGTTAAGCATGTAATAATAAGGCAGAGCATAATCCTCTAAAGGAAAGGGTAAAGCACAGCAAATAAAATAACTATTGTTACTGGTTTAAGTTATCAAAGGTTTTGTCTCTTTTCCTCAGGTAATTGCAGTCATCACCTATTTCCTTGGAAATCTTAATATTGGTACCTGTGAATTATTGCATGTTATCAACTACATTTTCATCACCAGCTGCTCTGCCAGGGGACTGGTGCAGACTCACCATTAAGCTCTCAGGTTCCCCAGTTGCAATGAATAATAACAACAAAGTTCCACCTTTTCTGAAATGCGCCAAAAAATGAATGGTCGAGGGGCAACACCAAGAAAAGCAAAACAAACCATGCAAATGTTCTTGAGGTTGTTTTGAAAGACTTACTGATGTGAAACTCAGTACTTTAATCATTATTCAAAATCTTGAGTCCCATTATGATTTTCCAGTCATTGAAGGATGGAGTCTAAGCATTGCACAGGTAGGAATTAAGAAAAGCTCTGTGGGAAGAGGTTTTTCACAGCCTTGGGTGAATATTACTCATACTTGCATATTCTTCTTTCCACATGTCAAAGGTCTGACGAGACAAAGAGCTGTGCCTTGGATGGTTTTAAAATCCATCAATCTCCACTGGTCCTGAAAGGACCCCTCTGAGGAAAGGTTTTTTGCCCACACAAATATCACAGCACTTCAAGGGGCCCATGCCTTCAGGTACATAACACTGTGTTTCAAAAGAATATTTCCCTGAGGTAAGAAGAAAAGTACAGCTGTCTCACATTGCATGAAGTCTACCTACTCCTTTGCAGGTGTCCTGGTTTGAAAAGGAAGTGAGTTTTTTGGGAGTTTGGTGGTCAAACCAATAGGTGCCCAGATTTGAATATTGGCACCTGGTGTGGCCACTGAGGACATGGATACACCTCTGAGAACACAGGGGGTTAAAAGCAGAGAACTCCCAGGAAAGCTCTCTCTTGGTTCCGATGAAAGAGGTCGGACCTCCCCTGCCCCGCTGTGGGCTGGGCGGGGAAAGGGAAGCCATGTGGCCGGGTGAGGTAGGCCGGAGCCTTGGACAGAGAAGGGAGGTGAAGGCCCCTGCAGCATGGAAGGGTGGAGGAACACTGAGAGGCATCGGGCAGCCCCCACAGAGAGAGAGAGAGAGAGAGCCTGTGCCTGTGCCACCATGAAATTTGGTATCGTGCTGGCAGCATGGCCGAAGGAGAAGGGGGGGTGTGGCACAGCAAGGGGCCCGGCAGGGCAGCGAGGGAATTCTGGACAGGCAGAGCCTGAGATTTTAACCCTTTTCTTGGATGATGGAAACCTTACAAATGCTGATCCTCCTGGAGTGGAATGAGAAGAGAGATAGAGATGAAATAGGAGGAAATGGGCCAATGTGATGCAAGTTTGTGCAAGAGAAAGATGTCCGAGAGAAGTTGAGAAGAATCCCAGGTGGGAGGAGATGATGGAGTGGCCTTTGGTAGGACTTTTCTTGTATAGCCATGGATAGAACCATTTTTCCTGTGACACAAAGACTGCATTTAGGGGGAGGCAATGGCTTGGAGCCAAGAGAGTTCAGTGATGCTATGTGAAGGAGTGCATGAACACAGACGACCGGTGAAGAGGGTGGTGGTGTCCTCCGTCTTCAGTGAAGAAGAAGATGGAGGACACCGTCTTCTCTGTTCTCGAGACCCCTCAGCCCCAGGGGATGAATTTGGGGGGGGACAGGTGTCCCGAAAGTGAGAGACTGTTGCTTTTTTGGAACTGGACAAAGCACCCTTAAAAGGGGAATGCTAGAAGCAGCTCCGGTCCATGTGCAGTGGTGAGAGCATTTGGCATGGAAGGAAGATGTCACGATGGCAAATGTTCTCCAGGCAGTGCCACGTGAGACATGGAAACACAAGAGGTCTTCAACTGTGTTTCCAGGGAAAGGCTATGGCACAAGAGGGACTCCTCTCTCCTTGATGAACTGAGAATTGATTATCTGAAGTGTGGTGATGGACTGAGAGTTGGTGATCTGAGTGAGGGGTGGTAACTGAATTGAGAATCCAAGGTTTTGTCCTACTGTGATGTATTTGAAATTTGGTGGGGGGACAAGGAATGTTTTTGGGGGGTTTTCATTCTGAGTTCTGTGTGTGCTTATTTTTACATATAGTTGTAAGTTAATAAAGTTGATTTTTTTTTCTTTATTCCTAAGATGGAACCTGCTTTGCTCTATTCCTGGTCACATCTCACAGCAGACACTAGGGAAAATATATTTTCATGGGGGCACTGGCATTGTGCCAGCGTCAAACCATGACATTGTTGGTTCCCTGACCGGGAATCGAACCCGGGCCGCGGTGGTGAGAGCGCCGAATCCTAACCACTAGACCACCAGGGAGAACAATCTCCCATTTTTCCAGAATAAAAGCATAATTCAAAATTATTACATTATTACCAAGAATGAGTAGGACAAACATGACACCTTTTAAAAATTACTATTCAAGTGTAGTTTAAATCCAGACTCATCTATTAGCTTATAGATTATTTCCATTTATGAATACAAACAATATTCTTGCCTTCCTTCCCTAACACCAGTGACTCACATTTTGGGGTTTTTTTCTATAAACCAATACCATATATCACAAGATAAGGTAAATTTTTGTATTGTGAGGCTATGTAGTTCATGTACAAATTATGCTTTTGCCATTTTTCTTTTAAACATGACATTTTTGCTCCTGGTTTCTCTCTTTTCTCAGATTTTTCATGGCAATTGATTTTTTTTTCAGTTGGAAACAAATTGAAATACAAAGCAGACCTTTTTCCTTCTAAATTGCACAGCAGTTTGGATCAGAAAGAATAAAGGACTCCTCACAACATTACTTTAGTAGGTCTTGCTGGTGAGGAGAAAATGTGCCTAACGATGAATACTTGATGAGATTTTATTAAAGCTTGCCATCAATTCCTTGCCTTAAATGTTACAGGTTGTGAAAGCACATTAACACCAGAGGATACAGCTTCTAAGGCTCACCCTGCACAATAAACACTATGGCTGGATCCCAGATACTGGCAGCACTCCAAGATGAGTTTCTGCTGATGACAGTCAGTGCTGGCAAGGGCTGGACCCAGACATGGACCTGGACCCAGAGCCAGAGCCAGAGCTATCAGAGTGCCGTGGGTGGCCAGTGCTCATGGGATGAGCAGTGGACAAACACCCTGTGCCTTGCCCCACAGCCTCACCTGGGGTTATGGCTCTAAACAAGTCACTAAATATTTCCGCTGCGGCTTCCCCAGCTCCTGCCTTTTCACCAAATGCTTTCAGCAATATGTGAAGAGGTACAGATGGGCCCAGCCCTGCAGAATTGCTGAGACCACTCACAACCAGAGACCTTGCAGCCTCTGAGTATTGGGCTGGTATGGCAGGACAGCAAAAGCCATCCAAAACAGCCCTGGGCCACACAGCCAGCGCAATTTCCCTATTTGCTGACCGGCATCAGGGACATACAATCCTTTTTCTCGGTGTGAACTCCTAATATTTTCTGTGGAAACCCCATCTGCTAAGGTTCAGGCAAACCCAGAGAAACCTCCTCCCCACAGATCCCCAGGGCTTTAACATGCATTGGTGGCCAGAAGCCAAGTACATTTTGGGGAGTAGCAGCAAACAGCTGCTTTTCAGACTCTTCACAACAGTTTTAAGACCTGTTTCATGCAGTTATTACTAGCATGATCCAAGCTCAGCTTCCAGCCTTGGCATGAGCAGGACCTATTAGCCTGTTTGCCTAAGGAAACATTATGCAGAGTGATCATTAATATTTTTTAACCCACTGGCCAGCTTCAATCAAATTTGGCAGCCACACAGCAGTCTTGGAGACCTCAAGTTCCTACAAGGTTCATGAACCATATATGTGGCTGGGACAGTGGAAATGGAAGGAAAAGCAGGCCAACCTGTATGAGACCTCAGAGAGCCCAGTAAGACTGAGATGCTGTGGATGACCTGCTCCAGGAAAGCTTCTCAATGTTTTTCCATCTGCATGGACACAGGAGTGTCCAGAGGAAAAGCAGATTTCAGTATTTCCAGCACCATTTTTTTACAGCAGTATCATGAACTTACACTCTGTGTCCAATGTCCCTCTACTGGAACCAGCCCTTGCTGCGAGATGAAAACAGAATTAATTTTGTGAATGTCAGAAGCCTCTCAGAGGGTTTCTCTGGTGCCAGCTGCAGTTGCTTCCCCTTGTTTGGAGGGACAGCCACATCCAGCCAGGCAGTGAGGAAAATGAGGAAGCTATTGCTCTCTGCTTGAAAACGTGCCTTTGTTCAAAGCTGTGTTTTTGTCACGAGCACACGTGCCTGCAGGGAGCTTCCTTCAGGGACTCGGCTGTAAAATGAGGCCACAAGGGCAGGCACAGACGGCCTGCAAAGTCCTCCGGCTGTTTCTCTGAATGGCTGCCTTAACAAGGAGGTACAACGACAGCCTGTGCTCATAGAGACTTCAAAACCCAGCCAGCAGCAGCTTCCTCACTAGGTTTTTTTTTGGTTGGTTTTTTTTTTTGGGGTTTTTTTTTTTTTTTTTTTTTTTTAAATTCTAAACGGCACATTTTAAAACAGAAGATTAGCATGTCTCCTGTAATAGCAGCAGTTTTGCTTCAGTGCCTCAGCAGAAGGCAGCTAAAGAGGACAAGCTGAATCTGGACACAAGGAATTTGCAATGAGCAGTCCTTCCTCAGGACTGGCCTCAGCACAGATCACAGAAAGCTGTGCTTCTTCACTGATCCAGGCTAAAGCAACCTAATTAAAGATGCCAGAAGTTATTTCTAGTAACAAAGCCAACAAACACTCTTCTGAGTGATTAGCATTTTTCTGACTCATTAAGAAATAAAAATAAAAAATCTTTATCCCATTCTTTTGGTTCAGTGCTGCAATGTTTCCCTAAGGCACAGGCCAGCTAAAAAGAGAGGCTCTGAGAGATGTGCAAAGATAGCACCATTGTCAACCAAAGAAACCTCCTTCAATTATTCAGAGCATCTGCTGTTCTCGAATTTCTCATTCTTAGAGCTCCAGCTAAGTGGTGCATTTGGCAGTTGTTCTTATTAACTCACAGGACTGCACAACTAAGGAACATATGTATTCACAAGATAATTGATGCTCAAAGTGAATATTGTGGTAAGAAGTTTCCACACACATTTGCAAACTATCTGCCAAATACATATTTTTGAAGAGTAGGGAACTTCATATGGAAAAGGTGAATGTAATCCTAAGTAGACAGGAAACAAAACTGTCTATTTTTATACTTCATTAACAGCCAGAAAATTGACCAAAATACTCACAAAGGCGCAAGCATTGAAAACCAGTGAACACAGCCTACAGACAACTGACAACTAGGAAAATCAGCCTTACTGACATCTACTGGTAATATTTTGCATCTGAAAGGCACACTGGAGTTGATTTCATGGCAAAACAATATTTAAGAAGGTAGTTGCGAGAGCTTTGTGTCTCTACTGCCATGCTATGAATTAGAAAAATTCAATCAGACCTTGTTATCTCCACGACTAAACTAAGATACTGAAATGACATGAACTTCACACAGAGTTGACAGACAGCATGCTCATTTTATCATATTAATTCATCTGGAGTGTATTCCTAATGGCATTCTAATTCCAAGATCCCTTTCACAAAATATCCCCTTGATGGGAAGAGAGGATGCTTCATTTGGCTGGCCAACCCAGCCCATCCTCCCAAGCCATTGCATTTCATCTCCTCAGGAGTGGTTAGACACTACAGTTGACTGAACCAAAGAAATCCCCTCTGTTTCCTCAGTTGTCACAGATACACTGCCCTTTCTGTGTCTCTGCTGGCAGTATTTCTTTCCAAGTTGCCAGCTGAAAGGGAGCCTGAATATATCAGCTAGAAGTGGCTGGATCCCCATATATATGGTCTGTCAGGGAAGACAAGCAAACTACCTCCAGTAAAACCATGGTGAGATGGTGAATAATATACCCCAGCAACCTGCAGTAAGGCTATATGTACATTTATATACATGTATGTGTATGTATATATACACACACACATCTATACATCAGTGATGTGCATGGTTTCTAACCAGACAAAGGAGTGGGCAGGTTCAGAGTGTTGTCTGCATTGTGACTTCACAAATCACCAATCTGGTTTTGTTCCTTTCAATCAGAAAGTTTTTGATTCCTTCAGCGGGTAAAAAAAAAAAAAAAAAAAAAAAAAAAAAAGAAAAAAAAGAAAAAAGAAAAAAAGAAAAGGATCGGGTATTATAGTGCATTTTCCTTATTCCCCTTTCACCGCACAAACCGTCCCGTCTTCAAACTCTCTTAGAAAAGTGGAAAAGTGTTAGGCAGGGGCCCTTTCAATGCATCCAGTCCTGGCGACGACCCCGCAGCCGCAGGAAGGTGCCACAGAGCCACGGCCGTGCCCTCAGCAGCCAGGCCCCGAGCCCTGGGCCTGGGCAGGGCAGGTGGGCTCAGCCCGGCTCAGGGTCTCTCCACGGCGTGGGATGGGCGCAGGCTCCGAGGCCAAAGGCAAGGGGTGAGAAGGGGTGCCCGGGGAGCTGGGACGCGACACTTACTGCAGAACTGCCTCCGCCTGACCCCGCAGCGCCAGAGCCGCGTCCGCACCCAGTGCAGGCACGGGGACAGGTCCATGGCTCCGCGGGCCGCCCGTCCCCGGGGCCACCGGGCACGGCCCGCTCCCCGCCGGGCAAACCTGCGGCAGCCCCCGGCCAGCCTCCGGGCCGCCGGCAGGATGCGGCGGGCGGCCGCCGAGGCCCTGCCGTCCCTTTGTCGCCATGCCATGTTTTATGCATGAAGGTAATTTCATCCCGATTCTCCGCGCCCGGTGTCTACGTGAGCTCCTGCGACGTGCAGGAGGCACGGCACCAGTCCCTAGGGAGAGCGAGCGTCTCCCCTGGGCCGGGGAAGGCGCTCGGGGAGAAACGGGGCCTTGCCCAGAAGTTTACACGTGTAAGTCTGCAGGTGCTGCAGGTGCTGCGGGCACCCTGGAACAGGAGAGGTCCGAAGGTATTAGGGAGCCTTGCAGAAACCCGTGTGCACTTTGGTCACAACATCATGGCCCGCGTCTGAAACATCAGCCCCGTTGCTGCCTTCTGAGGAAACAGGAGCGTGAGGACACTACAGCTTTAGCATGTCTGTGTCAGTGCTGCACTGCCAGGGGTGGTCAGCATTTCTCACATTCTAATTTCACTTTTGCTATATACAAAATACAATTCCCAAAGTAATTTCCACAGTGACTCTTGCAACACACTCACTGCTGCCTGAGGCACTTGTTTTATAACATAACTAAAAGGCTCCTTCTCTGTTGAGTTCACACCACCACAGAATTTCACAGAATAATCTGAGTTGGGAGGGATTCACAAAGACCATCAAGTCCAACTCCCGGCCTTGCACAGGACCATCCCCAAGAGTCACACAAGGTGCCTAAGAGTATTGCCTGAGCACTTCTTGAACTCTGTCAGGCTTAGTGCTGTGACCACTTCCCTGGGGAGTCTATTCCAGTGCCCAGCCACCATCTAGGGGAAAAAATATTTTCTCAATATCCTGCCTAAAGCTCCCCTGACACAGCTTCAGGCCATTCCCTGGGTCCTGTCACAGAGATCAGTGCCTACTGCTCCTCTTCCCCTCATGAGGAAGCCATACACTGCAATGAGGTCTGTCCTGAATCCCCTCTCCAGGCTGAACAGACCAAGTAACCTCAGCTGCTCCTCAAACAGCTTCCCCTCAAGGCCCTTCACCATCTTCTTTGCCCTCCTTTGGACAATCTCTAATAGTTTAATATTTTATATTGTGGTGCCCAAAACTGTCCCCAGCACTGGAGGTGAGGCTGCCCCAGCTCAGAGCAGAGCAGGACAATCCCCTCCCTTTCCTGGCTGGTGTTGCTGGGCCTGGTGCACCCCAGGACAGGCTTGGCCTTCTGGGTGCCAGGGCACTGCTGACTCAGGTTCAACTTGCCATTGGCCAGAACCCCCAGGTCCCTTTCTACAGCACTGCTTTCCAGCATCTCACTCCCCAGTCTGTATATACATTTGGCAATTTAGGCCCTGCTGTCACACCTTTAAGCTTTGCCTCAACAAATACATTTGTAGGGTTTACTTTAAATGTTCCCTGTATCACAAGAAAGAGGTTACTCCCTCCCACACGCACGTACTGCACGCCTTTTGCCAGGAAAGAGCAAATCTAAGATGTGGGTCTGGAGTACATAGGTTGTGTTGTAAATGTATAGGCTGTATCCTAGCCAGAATTCCAGCAGCTTTTCCATTGCCACATGCAGCTGAGACCACTGAAGGCTTCACTCGAGGACAGCAAGGCCTGCCATATGCGCCAGTGTAACTGGAGAGTGGTGGATGGCCAGGTTTCAGATTTCCTTGTCATTTGAATCTCACAGCAGGGTCATCCAAAGGGCCATCGTTGATTTTTTGCTCTTGACACAGGCAGGTAAATCTTGTGCTCTCATTGTAATGATAAGTACAACCCAGCAGATGCATTTGAGCTTTGTTTTAAAGCTCTTTTGATTAATCCTGATCTGGACTAAATGTAGCATTTTGAATCCCTATTGGGAATATGAAAACTCAGTGTTATTTGCCCCTGAAGATTACATAAAATCCCAGGCATAAGCCCATAGCTGATCCACACTGGGAATTCACACCGGATTCTGCATGACAACCCCAAGCAGCCTAGAGATTTACAACCAAACCCACAAATCACTGTCAAATCAAGATACGAAATTCCACAGACACTCATTACATTTTGCCAAGCAACAGTCATGTCAGACTATTCATTTGGAGCTGATCAGAAACTTAAGAAATGGATGGTGCAGAAACACTTTGAAAAATATGAAGAATCCACGCTGAGTCTTGTGTCACTGTGCGTTTGGAGACTGGTCAGAGTGATTTGGTCACATACTGTGGTGGGCGACACTGCAGGCATAACAGGGAGCAGCTGACCCAGGTTATGTTCCCCACTGACTTGCTTCCAGTATTTCAATGGGCACTGTCACCTATTTCTATCAAGAAAGACTCATCCAATGATGCTTGAATGAGCTGAAATTGTGGCTGTCTGTACCAGAGTGAAAGGGATTCCTGGGTCACCATGTCCGGCTTCAGCTACTTTGACAATCCCAGCATATTTCCAGGTCTTTAATAAATTATATCTCAGAATTAGCCTTCCTGTCCTCTTTTACTTGAGGAAGAAGGAAATAGGAGTGCAGGGGACTTTAGGTGGTGAAAATTCACTTCTTGATTAGAATTCAGCACAGCTGTGATCTCAGTGTCATCAGTTACTTGCACTGATGCTGATGCACATAATTTACAGCAATAAATGAAATATAACAGCAGGTATGTGTGGGCTGGAAATAGAATTTAGACCTGAAATGAGAAAGGTATGACAGCTTTGGTGTATTTTATGCTTTAATAGTGCTTATAATTGTCCTTTTAGAACTGTACAGACAAATAGAATAATGTAAGAGATGGGCTAGGTAGGATTCAATTTTGCTTGTTTAAGGAAAATACATTACAATGACAAGTATATTTGTGCTGATGATAGCTTGTTTTCTTCAGTATTTGATGTTTGTCTTTGTATTTTTTTTTTTTAAACACAAAGTCACCTAAGCTCAGAACTGGCTATTTGTAGACATATTTTTACCTTAGAGTAGGCAGAAGTCCTAATTTTTACACTTGGTTGGTTCCAATTCAGTATTATTTTTTCATAACATACTGCACGATTTACGTGCAGTCCTGTGGCACCAGAGTGCAAAGGAGAGATTCAGAAAAGCTTAATTATGCACATCATTTTTGACTCCACCACCCCTTCAATTTTCCTCCTGTAAATGAATGATGACATGTCAGAGTCACAAGGCAGGGCACTCAGCATGTGTGTCTTTCTGCATTTTCCTTTAAAACCTTGGTGGAGAGGAGGAGACATGCAGTTGCACGGAAGAAACAGGAACTGTTGAGCTGGTTTGCATCCAGTCATGGCGCTCCTGTAACTCCAACCTACAAGAAATACCTTGGCAACTGCTAATGAAGGCATCAGCCAACAAAGGCAACATCTTTTAGTCATCACAGAGTTCCTAAGGTTAAATATAACTGCTCAATCTGATGCTTGCCATTGACCTCCCAGTGCAATGTGGTTGTCTAGCAGCTGCTGCTGTTCCTCTGGAAAGACAGAGACCTCCTGCAGATCATGACAACCACAAACTGCTGCCTCAAGCCCTGACACGTGGCTCTACTATTTTCTTCTTTAACATGCTGCTGGTAAACAAACACAGTGCATGAGGCCTTTTCCTCAGCAGAAGGGATCTGTTGTGTGGCTATACTCCTCCCAACACTCTGAAAGGCTTTGAGGCGCTCTGACTGCAACGTAAGCAAGAACTTTTCAAGATAGCAAACCATAACCCTGCTAAATGTTGGAGCATTGTACTTTGGCAGGTCGAACTTCTGTTTTGTTATGCAGTGGTTTTCAATCTTGTTTAATACTTGAGAGTAGTGATGTAGTGACGTTAGTGGATGTCAAGAGTACACAGTGCACTCTGGGATGGAGTAAGGAGCATTTCAGAGAAAGCTTCCACTTAAGCCCCTCACTCCTTGTGCTTCACTGCAATGATTCAGTTAACTAAATCACTGGCTAACAGGGTTTATAAATACTGCAAGGGGGGAGCTGCGGGAAGGCAGGATTTCTGGCTCGGGATACAACCCTGGCCGCTCAGATCCCATCCTGCAGTGCAGTGCTGTGCTCTTCTTGTGCCACCTACTGACCAGTTCCTCCTGGCTTTCGGTTCGGAAACTGAACATTTTCCATTTTTATTTTAAATGCAAGTATCTGATATTGCCTTTTGCCCAAGCAATTAATGGCTGGTGAATACAGTCAGTCTTCATGCCTTGATAACATCCTCTAATTTAGAGCTGAGCCACCCTATCCTGCGCTAGCTGGCTCAGTGCAGGGAGGGATGGGATGGGATGAGATGGGATGGGATGGGATAGAGCTACCCTGCAGAATTAAGATAATACTTTCAACGATTTTTAAAATTAAAAATGAAGGCAATGGCTAAATGGATGTGTGTTAAGCTGTAGGCTAGGTTTAGATGTAGGTTTAGCTGTACAGCTGCCTGTTTACATTTATCTTGGGTGGATGATGTTGGCCTAACATTGTGAATTGTTCTGCCAGAGGTGAAATGGGGCCTTAAACAATTGTAGTGGGCTCAGTGTTGGTATTGCTCTGCAAATGTTTGTGATAGCCACTGTCTTCCTCACTCTGACTGTGGCAGTTTACCTTCTGATGGCTTCAGGTTGAAAAGAGTGATTCCAGCCCTCATCAAGAGCTGACTGAAACCTGTAACGAGCAGCACATTGATAGGACAAGACTGGGATTGGGAAGCTTGTATGACTGTGGCATCAATAAGTAATTTCTCCACAATAGTACCATCAGAGGAGTGTGCAGGCTGTAGCGTTTGCCCATCAGAACAGGTGGTTGTTGTTCTAGAGCTTCTCACTCTAGGAAAAGTGTGATCAGAATGACACTTTTTCCTACATATGATTTTAAATGACCACTTTGTTCTCGGCCCAAAGCAGCCTTGACCAGGCCAAGGCGTGATGCTGGAGAAATTGCTTCCAGCTGCAGTTATTTCCTCCCACTTGTACTCTCCTCCAGCTGCACATTTCAGAGGGGCCATGACATCAATGTGTATTTTAAAACATATGTGGAAAATAAGCTTTCAGTTTTCTTCATTGCTAAATGGGCTGGCTATCTCTTGCAGCTCTGTATTAAATGAGAAGATATGGCAGGATTGTTCACCCTATAATAAAAGCATGATGTAAATTTCATATACTCTTTAAAGGGTAGACCATGGTAGACAGAGAGAGACCATGGATAAATTTTGTATTTGGGGACACAGTATTTTCTTTCTAATTATTTAAAGCTCAGTATGTGATCTTAATTAATGCTTTCTTCTTGCATTTTTCTTGTTGGCCCGCAGGCAATTTCTTCTAAAATTAATTGGATTAATCATTCCAGAAATCTCAACTGGATGATTCCATATATATGAAATATTTTTAGAAACAATTTCAAGGATTGGCAAGCATTTGGATTTTGTTGCCAATAAACTTGGCACACCACTGTACGCAGCGAAGTTTTTTTAGGTAGCTATAGGAGATTTCCTGTTCTGTCCTCAACTATCCTGCAGGACCTGCCACAATGCATAAAAGATGCAGGATTTAGAAATCATCTAATGCTTCCCATGTGCATACATGGATTTGAGTGAGAAACACTGCAGGAAGCTCACCTCTGAAAAAAATAAAAAGCCTTCAAACTAGGTTGCTGGCCCAGAAAAACGGTGGGACACGTGACAGTCATACCTCTTGAAATATTTATCTTAGCTTTTTCTCATCAAACATTGAAAATATAGCTGCACCACTTATGGGTCAATAAATAAATACTGTACTTCAGGCAAAATTCTGTTGTTTCCTTAATCTTTTCCTAAACTTCCTTTTTTTCCACTTGCAGAAAGTTACCCAGTGCAGTGAAACCAGTCCATTAAGCCAGGCTTTCTGGCTATCCATCCTTTCACAGGTGTGAGAGCTAAACCAGCTGGAAAACCCTTCCAGATGCATAAACTCATGGTCTATAGGGCTGTGTTTCTGCAAAGGAGGAAGCCTAAAATAGGAGTTGCTGTGAGAGTGGGGTTCAAATGGAAGCTCCCAGTATGACTTTTCTGTAGTCTTCCTCTTTGAAAAGATGCACCCAGACAGAACACCAGAAAGTACAAATTTGTGTCTGTTAAGTAACCTTTGGAACACTTTATTAGAATGCTTTTATTAGATAAGTAGGTCACTCTAAAGGCCTCTTAAGAATAAGTGATATCACTTAAAATGATTTTAAGTGATATTCATTCCCAAATTTATTGAGCTGCTTTCAGTCTTTTCCTTTGAAACCTGCTCCCTTACTTACTCTTTTAAAGTACCATTTTTGATAGCCTTGTTAATCAACTCGCCTGTTAATTTCATCTCAAATTTTCAGGGTTTAGTTGTACTCTTTATTCTTGTAACTATTTTTTCTCTTCTTATTCCTTTTAAATATATTCTGATTGGTTACAGGTTGCTGCTTTCTCCACTATATTCTCTGACTATATTTTATTATTCTGCATTTTTCTCTTTAAAGTTACCTTTTGGCAATTATGACTCCAGTAGCAAGCACAGCACTACAGGAACTTCACAGGCCAGAAATTTATGTCTTTCTTTTTCCGAGTTATGCTCTTGCAAGCACTGTGGTATATAGTCCTATATGAGGGACTATGAGGAAAGCTCCCACCCTGTTTGCATTTCAGTCTTCACAATTGTCTTTCTATATGTAAATTTACTTCCTCGGATTCAGATTTCATATTTATATAATGGTGATTATTACTGTGCTTCCAGAATTTTTAATAATATTCCATAGAATAAGGAGTGGTTAATTATCTCCTATAATTATAACATACTTGGTTACCTTAAACCAGAGAAAGAGATGGCACTTAGTCTAATATTTTTAAAGATGAGTTACTATTTACCTCAATTATTCCTTAATATAATTTGTCTGTCTTAATAATCGTGTCAGAAGGTGCTGCTCACCTCTTGGAATGGACATAAACTAAGAATCACCACCTCTTGTGGCTAATATTATATGGAGTTCCAATGCAGTAATTTTCCTTCATGATTTCTGACTTTATAAATCTGATGGAGACCCTAATGGCATGACTCAAAGCTAAAGAAAATCTAAACCTGTATTCTAACCTATTGTATTCTCAAACTGAGGTTGCACAAGAGACCAGGTAGCAGGCAAATGAGTTCAGATTTCTCTATAGTTTGATAGAAACTTTTCCTTCTACTGGCTTATGACCCAGGTGCTTTTACTAACTGACTGCCTTAGAAAAGCATGCCTGATTAAACATTTCTGAGCCCATTGTTTCTGCCCCACCTTGCTCCCCTCTGAAACAAATGACTGTATAAAAATAATCTTTTAGGTTTATTGCAGAGAATCAAAGACTTGAACTCGGTGCACTGCTGTGAAGGGACATCAGTGGTCATCCAGAAAATACAAACAAATCATTGAGTCTGAAAAATCGTGTTTCAAAAGTAGTTCGCCCCAGTCCACGGGCACATTCTTTTCCTTCTGAAATTCAGGCTTCAAAAGCTGAAACTTGAAAATTGTGTTCCAAATATTTGTAATAAAATTACAAAAGGAGGCATCCCACGCTCCAGCAGCATGATAGCACTTGCATCATTATGTAAATAAACTGTGAATTAGGCTTGAGTTTCTCTTCAAAATGAAGGTCTTGATCACAGCTTTATGGACAGCTTTCTGGTCCGAGACTTGGTTGCTTGCTCAGAGAGCAAGACCACAGCTTGCTCAGAGAATGACAGAAAAATTAGGATTTGAAGGGACTTCTGGAGGGCATTTAACCTAACTCCATGTTCAGATTGGTTCAAATGACATTCCTCAGGGCCCTTTCCAACTGTGCTTTGAAAGGTTTGTGTATCTTGGAACGGTATGTGATGTCCTAAAGTGTTCCTGCCACAAGCTAAATATTCCTTCAAAGCATATTCATCCAAACTGAGAAGTCCAGAACAAACATTGCCCTTTGCTTAGGAAAGAGGCTTGGATGAGTCTTTCAGCTCTTAAGTTCATAAGGGTTCATTAAAAGGTGATCTTAAAGCCCCAAAAGCAACAGAGCTCAAAAATCTGGGTTTTTCTGACTTCATTTGTTGCGTGGGTTAAAGTGTCGGATGTTGTCACTGTGGACAAATGGCCATTTACATCTTCATAATGGTCACACATGGAGAAGTCAGTGATCTCTTTCCCCCGACTGTTGTACTTTGGGAGAAATTATGCCCTCTGCAGAGGCAAAACAGACTGAGCTTGAGTCAGGTAACGCTTTCATTGCCAGTCTCTGGACTATCCCAGTGAACTTTTCAAGAGCAGGAAGATAATTTGCATTGTCTTCCTCACTCTCTTTCTTTTACTTGGGCAAAGCTTTCAGCCGATACCCGAAGAAGTTAGACATACCCTCTCCGGCATCTCTGCTCAAAATTCACTTTTCTTATGATGAAGTACAAATCATTCTCATCTCACATCACTTAAACTCAATGGATGAGCAGAAATGCCTGGTTTTTTCCGTCTTTCACTCTTGTCCTCCTAGCACACATCATCAGCTGTAACCCATTTTGCCTACCTGATACTTCTTGTCCACTTTGTAGACACAGAGGGCATGAGGTGATGTCTAATTACCTTTTTACCTTTGAATATTTTGTTAGTACAAAGCCCAGCACACTGAGTTCCTAGGAGTTGGTGCAATTTAAACAATAAAAATAAATAACCACGTAGGAAGAAATGCCAGGTTGGAGTGAGGGGTGTTTCAAGCCCATTACAATTCCATTTCCTTGAACTAAAAAGGTTTTGAGCCATGTTTTTTGCTAGTAGAAGGACAATTAAGAAACCAGTGATTTAAAGAGAATCTCAAAGGTTATTTGTTAAACTTTATGGTGGCAGCAGAAACAATATGCTGAAGTCAAAACTCATCCTGTCCCCAGATCAGGATGGCACTCTCACACATTTCTTCTGCTCCCTAGGCTAAGGTCTGCCCTGCAAAGGTCTGACAGGGGGCTAGGGGACCAGGGCTAATAATCTCAAAAACGTCTGCTGGGAGATCACCCTACTCCTGCTTGGCCAGTTCTTGCAAATGGTTTTATGGAGAAAAATTGTTCCTCCAATTCCACAAAGGACTAGAAGTGAAATCTCCCAATGAGATGATCCTTGGGCTAACTTCTCCTGAAGGATAGTCTGGCTGGTTTAAAAAAAACCTGTGTCTGGCTGCTAGGTAAGCAAAGCCTCCAAAGCTATTTTCTCTCCCTGGGAGACAGGAAGTTTAATTGTTCTTAACCATATAAAAACATAAACGAAAAAGCCCAAACCCATATTTATACTGATATTTCTTTGGCTTCTCAAAGAAATTACAGGTAAAGAAAACTTTGCCCTACAGGCAATGGACAGATGATTCAAAATGTAATTGGGTTATTTTTATTTTGGCACTTTGCAGCCACAAGGTGTCATTCCTTACTCACGAGAAGAACCAGTGGCTGCTATACTGCTCCCAAACAGATCTGAAGCAAAGTTTATGGCTCCTCCAGGAGCAAGAGCAGTTAGGGAAAAAGAGAACGAAAAGCCAGTAAATGCAAAGGACAATCATAAAACTCAACTGCAAAATCTTCTTTCACCTTGTGAGGAGATCACATACATGCTTTGTAATATTAGATACAGAGCTCTCCTGAATAGCTAATGGATGGAATAAAAACTGAATGCCATTGTTATATTCCTTCAGTATTTCATTTTTTATGAGATATATTAAAAAGCTGCACTCTCCTCAACATGCTTCTATTTAATGAAGATGTGATAAAGATCAGCAAAAAACAAGAAAGCTTTGGAGACACATCCAGAAACACTTAACACTTCAGAATAACAAGTGACAGAAGAAAAAAACAGTGACAAAAAAGGAAAAGTCAGGCTTTCAAAAAGCTCAGCATTTACACTGTCTGTTAAATAGCCAGATTTTTCAACTGTGCTTCAGTAATGAAACACCTTCTTGCCAACTGATGCTTTATAAACAGCATTTCTGTCCTCAGAAATCCTAGCAGAGCACTAACAGTCCAGATGAAACATAGCAAAGACATTTTTCCCTTTTACCCTATCTAATGGACATTGAATTCCCTCTGGGTTCCCCAGGTGAACTCCATGTGCTCTGAGTGGTCGTTCAGCATTCAATACTAACACTGAGTGCTAGCAGGCGAGATTAGCACTGATTTGCCAAGGAGGAAAAATACACATTACATGGCATGTGTAATTTAGTGGGATTCTGAACTGTCTCATTCAGTGCTGCTATATTTTTTTTCACCTGTAAGATTGTGTCTGAATATGCATGAATTTATGTTCCATGGTGTCATACTAGGGAGGAGGAAGGCATTTTGGTCTTCCTTTTGGAATTTCTTATGCATTTGGAAAAAGCTGTAAAGGGGAGAATTTTTTTTCTGTTCTGTCCTTAGCAAAATAGTCTTTTAGTGCATTCACACTCTGAAAATTAATTAAAGATGGTGTGTTTCCACTTGAGTAGGTATCTCCAGATCTTAGTCTTAAGTGCTTTTCCTGCCTCTTAGCACCCCTCTGCAGCACGGGCCGCCATCAGCTCTGCTGGCTTCATTGCCGTGGGTTGCCCCGTTGTCAGAGCCACCAGAGAGAGCAAGCTGTCACTTAGAGCGTCAGCTGGTGGCCGCTCGGTGACACAGGCGCAGCCGGAGCCTGGAGCTTGTCAGCACGACCCTTGATTACCAGCGTCATTCCAGCTTAAGGTGGAAGGAAGCCAGCTCAGCTGCTGGAGACTTGACTGAGCTGGCAGCTCAAGGAAACACTTTCTCTTTCAAATCAAGCCTATTTCATGGGGAAAGCATTGGTACACAGGAAAACATTGCCAGCTCTGTGAAAGGTCTCTAGGGAGAAGCTGCACTTCACAAGGGAATTAGCATAAACTAGGTGGGTCATCCAAGGGAATGAGAAGCAAATTATCATTTTATGCCCCTGGAAAAAAAGGGAAGGAGGATTGTAAGTCTGGTGAAGCAGGAAGTTGCTTCAGGAGAGATTACTTTGTGTAAGCACTACAGGGAACTCAAAAGACTTCACTGGGCAGCTTCCATCCCCTGGGGTGAGCATCTCCTGCTGTCTCACAGCTCAGCAGCTTTGGCACATTCTGCACTCAAAGCACTGGCATGTGTGGCATTAAATACATTGGCAGATATTGCATCTCCCCAAACTAACTGGTGTATGCTGTGTGCTTGTCTCCAGGCTCGTCCCTTGTGCAGCAAGGACATCTGGCACATTTTCCCTGACAAAAAACCCAAAAGTTTTATGGCTGAACATCCTTGTTTTGGAAATAACAGCTTTGCGGGGGCCTAATTCCTTTGCTGGGAAAGGAAATGAGTCGATTGGGTGTGTGCAGCTGGGAAGAGTGAGGAGGAGTGAAGTCTTTGTGTTTGTGGCAGTTTTTCCCCTCTTTTTGCTGAATCACAGCTGAATACTTAAATCCAGCAGTACAGAACAACATGGGACAAAATCTGAAGATCACTCTTAGGTGCAGGTAGAGCATAAAAAAGGTCTGCCAAAGGTCTGAGTATATTTGTGTTCACCCCGAGATGATGACAACACACATTTTACTGTTTATTAAAGAACACTAATTTCAGATGCTGCCTGATGTAAAACTGGAAATAGATACAGTTACTCCCAAGGTAGCAGTAATAAAATAAACGTTCACAGAGCCCCTAGTTTCCTGGGAAATGTGCCTACAACACTGCTGTTGGAAAGGAGCAGCCAGCCTGATTTGTGTCAGACTGTGCTCAGCAAGGGGCGGAAGGGCTATACTTCTCATCAGGAAGCCCTCAAAACTCCCTGGAGAAGTGTGAAGCAATTGTGGCTGGCACATGGATTAGAAGAAAGCTGGATCTCCTCAACAATTTCAAAATATTAGTGAGTTTTTTTCTGTCACCCACCTCTGCCCCAAAGGAATAGGTTTCTCTCTCTCAAATGCTGTCCTTTGGGTGTCCTGCTATTGCTGCTGCAGATCTCTGGAGTCTTTCTGATTTCTCTGCCAGGGCCCTGACAGTACTAAGGTGAATGCTGAATTAGCTCTTCAGCTTCTATTTTCACCCAAAACCACAGTCTTCTACCTCAGCTTCCTCCCAGCCCTATCTGCAAATGTTGCAGTATGCATATTTTACTGCATACTCACGATATAGGATATTTTTAACCAGGTTGTTTCCATCTCTAACTCTCCTTATTTGGTTTCAACTTATTCCAAGTGCTACAACTAAAAGAAAGGTAGGAAAACCCCTATATCCATATATCTGTTTGCAGCACAAGGAGCATCACTGCCAGCTTCACGTGTCCTTGAACTGAGCTGGTCAGCTGGGCTCTGCTCCAGTGCCTGGGGACGTTGGCAGGGTCAGCACAGCCTCTCAGTCTCTACAGACCCCTCTGTCTGCTGCCAGGCTCATTTCAGGTCCTATCACCCATCAGAAACACAACCGTGCTCACTGAACAATTTAATGCAAGTTTTCTGACAAAGACTTTCAGCTTCTGCTACACTGAATGCAAATGAGTGTGTGTAACACTGACCAAGGTTTCCTGTGATGAAGCTACCTGTGAATAAGAGAAGTCACTTGTCTACCCAGATAAGTTCAGCTGTATGGGAATCTGAATAAAGCCATGCCATGAATACAGAAAGAGATTATATCTTCTCTGGTTATATATAAACTCAGATTCTTGCAACTCTCAAAAAGCCTACGGCAATATTTAGTTTAAAACTGTTTTAAAGGTAGAAAAACAATGCCAGGAGCCTCTGTGTGAATTTCAAAATGAAGAGACTTTCTCAAGAGTAGGCCAAAAAAAAAAAAACCAAAAAGAAAAGCAAGCAAGTACCCAAAGTAATCAGCCAGGCTAGTGGTAGACTATGGTTCTGTCTAGGAAAGAATTTTAGCTGCTTGTGTCACTTGGTGTCTCACCAAGCAAACCCTCTCTTCCCTCTGTGCCAAGTGAGGCAGCAGCCTAGCTGTTTGAAATCACAGAGCAATGGAATTTTCCAAAGCACAAAATTTAATGGGTTGTTACAAAACAAAAATAATTTTTGACCTCTTGCTGAAGAATGGGGGACTAATGCTTTCTATCAGCAGAGAGCTGTTAATGTGTTGAAAAGATGACGCTGATTCCTTGATGGAGGCACGAATGAATTAGAATGAGGGAAGGAAAATTGTCATCTTGTACTGAGCACCTCATAATTTTGCTGTCAGTTGAAGAGCTAAGATTACTGCCAGCAGCAGATAATACACAGTGAAAGGAACCAAAAGCATCAAGTTGCAGGGAAAAAAAAAAAAAAGTGTGTGTGCAGTGAGGCAGGGAAGGAAGAAAGGGTAATAAAAACCTGTTCTGAACACTACATTAACCACTTAGGGGCAGACTGAAGGCTGCTAAATGGATCCTTTCTGTTGCAATGAAGAAGAGCTTGTCCCTGACACTGCTTTACTGCACATAATCATAATAATCCAATTTTTTTTTTGAGAAATGGTGTTACAGAAAATGACAGTCAAGGTTGGTAACTGGGAAAAATGCTTCCAAAAATCCTTAACGAAATTCATTATTCCCCCGTGGAAGTAACCAGTAATTATTTTCAGAGATCATTTAAGCACTTGAACTTGATGAGAACTGGTGCTCCTATGCCAAAAGCAAACTTTAGGCTGATTGTGAAATAAGTTGTTCTTGTTGTACTAGTTTGTTATGTAAATTGTCCAGAGGGGGAACAGTAATAATACCATTTGACCTATACTGCTGACAGAAAAACACAGGTTGTAAACTGTGAATATTACAGCCAGTCACACAGTTTTCTATTTGCAATCTTTATGTCCTGCCTTAAATAATGTGGTCTTGTTTCTGCTCCCCTGACTGGGAGGCTCTGCAATTGAGATCAAAATGTGGGCTGGAGATTAGAAACTGCAGATAGTTACTCATAAAACTTGTGATTTGCAGATCACTGATTACATTCTGAAGACCGATGTGGGTAATTCTTTCCTAATAGTAAATACATTTAGTTAGTGTGTGGCCTTTCCAATGGTGATTTGAGATCAGAGAAATGGCAGAGTAGTCTAAAGCATTCACAGAAAGTTAAAAGATGATCTGTGATTTTCTGGAATGTCTGCTCTTTATGAGTGTGATCTCAATATCATGATATACTGATTTGTTTTTGATGTGGATTTTCTCACCTGGATTTCAGTACAGCCCTGCAAAGAGTTGTAACAGCCTGGTTTGTGTGTCAGCCCTGATGGGCAGCTCAGCCCCACACAGCTGCTTGCTCACTCCTACCATGGGTTGGGGAGAGAATAGGAAGGGCAAAGTGAGAAAAGGTACGGGTTGAGATAAACACAGTTTAATAAGTAAAAAGGGAAGGATACTAAAAAAGAAACAAACAAAAATCCACCACAAACCTACACACACGCACACAAAAGCAATAACAAAAAAAGCACACAAGAAAGACAACTGATGCAAGAAATAGCAACTGCTGTCCTTGAGCCAACTAGTGCCTGGCCAGTCCCCAGCTTTTATTGCTGATCATTATGTTGTACAGTATGGGATGTCCCCTTGGTCACAGAGGTCAGCTCTGCCCTATGTCTGTCCCCTCCAAACCCGCCCACCCCCAGCCCACTCACTGGTGCATCAATGTGAGAAGTAAAAGCAGCTTTGACACTGTGTAAGCAGTGCTCTGCAGTAGCTAACACATACCCATGTTATTATCAACATGATTTTTCAGCAAAACCCTAAAAGATAGCACCATATAGGCTGCTGCCAAGAAAATTAACTCTGCCCCAGCCAAAACCAGTACAAACCAGTCAAGTGACTATGAAATGTGGTAATAGGGTGAGCAGAAACGTCTTAGGCTGTTTTTGCTGATGGCATTCCATGGAACTTCACGGCAGGCTTTCCTTCCACAGCCTCCTCATATTTGTGGCTTATCTCAGGAATTTTACAATTGTTTTTCCTCTTACTGTTCTCAAAGTGTTCCCTTGGTGCTGCTGGCTTCAGGTCACTGCCTCTGCAGCAAAATGTCCAGTGATTTCATGGTACTGGAGAAGTTCTCTGAGCACCCTTCACCATGCAAGGGAGGAGAGACTGAGCATGCTTAGGCTTAGTGTAAATTCCAGAAATAAAAACTGTGCCAGGGATGCCTCTCAGCCCTGGAAAGCAAACATTGCACTAAAAATCTGCTCCTGGATTTGAGCTGCCAAGTGCCAGCTAGCAAATACCTCTCCATCACTGCATAGTGACCGAGGTGCTCCACAGACCCTTTGAAGGCTCAGGGAGCTCATTAGCACAGACACAAGCCCCCACATGCTCATCATTCTTATCACCCAGTAACCCAGGTTTGGGTTGGAAGAGACCTTAAAGATCATCTAGTTCAACCCCCTGCAATGAGCAGAGATGCCACACATTTAACCAAGTTGCTGAAAGCCTCAGCCAGTCTGGCCTTGGACACTTCCAGGGATGGGGCATCCACAACTTCTCTGAGCAAGCTGTTTCAGTGCCTCACCACGCTCACAGTAAAGAATTTCTTCCAAATATCTGATCTAAATCTACCCTCTGAATGTTTAAAGCCACTACCCCTTATCCCACTACATGCCTTTGTAGAGGTCCCCCCCTCTCTGGCTTTCCTGTAAGCTCCCTTTAGGTACCGAAAGGCTGCTATACAGTCACCCTGGAGCCTTCTCTTCTCCAGGATGAACAGCCCCAATCTCTCAGCCTGTCTTCATAGCAGAGATGCTGTAGCACACTAATCATCTTCATGGTCCTCCTCTGGACTCACTCCAACCTTTACTGCATTGGGGATCCCAGAGCTGGTCTCACTACTCATCACTGGGCCATTCGAGTCATTAATAGAAAAACAGCCTTTCTCTTCTCACATGTGGTGTGGCCATGTTTCTCCTGCTTTTTTAAAGCTACTGATGTAAATTTACCTCTCTTTTTTTTTGCTGGTAGGCAGAATTAGGTGATGTGAAGTAATACCCTCAGTCATTGGTCGACTTCCTTGCAGTACCCTGAGGGCCACCATAAATGGCAAGAACTGCTTCTTGCCCATTTAACAAACCAAAACCTCTCAAAACATTTGATTCAGTAGTGGCATTAGTCCCCAAATACCAGCCCTCTTAGGAATTAAAAATAGGGCTTGGAATTAATAGCTTAAAGATACCATTTTTCACTGAGACTGAAATGGCCATATGTGGGAGCAAACCTACTCAGAGGAACATATGCGTGTGTGCTGATGAAAGGAGGTTGTGTGTGTTGGTGATAATCCTATTGCACAGGATTTTTCTTCAGGCTTGAAGAGTGATGATTTGAATATGAAAAAATAGCACTTTTAAAAATAATTTTCTCCAAGTCATTGATGAAGTATATCCATCCAGAAAACATGATGTGACCTCAACTTTATTGTGTTAGTCAACTCTTATGTTAATATCCTGTTATGGTCAGACCCAGAAATGGAAATCTCATTTTGCCAGTAAATTCCTATTACATTGCAATACCACATCGGATGCTGTTTTATATTAGAAACATGCAGCTAGGACATTCTTGCAGTTTGTTCACATTGCTTTCCCTGCTTGCTAATTCCCCTGTATTTTATTTGTAAAACTTTCATAAGCTGTCCAGAGATGACCAGAGTTCCTTGTTTTATTTTACAAAACATCTAGGACAACTCAAGCACTCTGGAAATGGCAAGGAGAGCTCTAGAAAGATCTCATCCTCACAGGAAGTTCTCATGAATCTGGAGATAACTGTGGATTTTCAAAGTGGGTGCAAAGATGAGTGCAAAATAACCCCCAAAAAAGAGTTCCCCCCACATAGTACTGTAACAAGCTGAGCAATTCTCCAGACTGTGAAAAAGATCAAGACAATTTCAGTTTAGAACACTGTTCTGCAAAAGTTCTGTAAATGGTTTACCAACATAAGTGTGCAGAGGTTCTCAGACTGTATTGTGCAAGCTCCTCCATGGGAAGAAGCTTGTGCAAAGGGAGAAGTACCATACCAAATATTACTGCTACAGGACACATCAGAGTTCAGGTCTAGTGTATGAAAGGAAACTCCTGCATGTTCTAGCCACATGCCAAACTTTTCATAAAAGTGGCTGAAATTCGAAAGGTTGCTAGCTCAGTGTACCTAGAGAGCTTGTTTTGCACTTAAAATTCACATGTAATTGCTGCTAGTGTTCTCTTTAGTCACTATATATTCCACCTTTTCTGGTGCCAAAGCAGTATGGTTGAAGATAACTTTTCCTATACATTTCTCACCCTTTCTCCCTGTCTCTCAGGCTATCAGAGTGTGAGAAGTTATAACTCACCATTTAGGCTTAGGATGCTCTCTTAAAGGCTCTTGACACACCATATGGTCAATGACCTCTCCAGAATCTGCTGCTTCTGAGAATGCTTTTTGAGATTTAAAGAACATAATTTTTGCAGCAGAGGTTGCTAGGTTGAAAGGAAGGTATTGGTATTGATGGAAGGACTGTTAGTAGCTTCTGCAGGGGAAGAAGTAAGAATAATAAAGGCTGAGAGAGAAGCTCAAACTACTAAAAAGGAGAGAGAATTATTGAAAGCAAAGGGAGACGACCCATCCTTTGATCAGCATCGAACTCCTATTTATTGATCTATCAGGCACTTTTTATAACAGTGTTAATTAAGCTCATACATATTGCAAAACCCGAGCTCATCATAGGCTACAGATAAAACATCAATCCCTCCTTTTGTTTTCAATACCTGTGGTTTGTTATTGAAACCAAGATTTGTGTTCTCACCCTGATATGAATGGTTCTCAAAACCTCCATGTCTGTTCCCAAAACAGCCAAGGACAGAATGTTTACCTGTTATGAGAAGACTGCCTGAGAACCCTGCTGTTTATAAAAATGTGCCTGAGAACCTAATTATTTACAGAAACAGGCTTGGGAACTGCTGCTTACAACTGCCTTTTACTTTTCCATCAGCTTTATATTTTCATGGCCTTTTTTCCTTCAAGCCACGTCTGAGCAAAATTCTCCAACAGAGAATCATGCTCAGTTTGAAATTTAGGTCAGAACTACTTCAGATTTATTTTTATACAGGTTCATTTCATCCACTTCACTGCTACAAAGAAAATCTGTCTTCTTCAGTTACCTCAGCCAGTACAAATAATTTCTGTGGAGTTTCACCACCTCAATTACAGGTACTAGTTAATATCACAGGGCTGGAAACCAATCAGGAAGCATTGATTGATTAAGCTGGAGTCAATGGTAAGAAAAAGAGGCTTGCCAAGACATCTGACATCCCTAGTAGAGATGAGATTTCACATACCCTAAAGCTGATGGAGCTTGCCTTGGGGACAGGTGACCCAAGTAACTGCAATGCTCACATACCTGTTTTAAATGCTTTAAAATGTTAAGTTTCCATTCAGTATCTCACTCAGTGTATTTCACGTGTTTCTAGTAATACCTTGTACAGAACAGAGAAAAACAAGATGCCAGTATAGACAGCTCATTTAGGAATGATCTGCTTTTGCCCCTAGTTCAGCATCTCAAGTTATACAAATTCTAAGTGTCTAAGTGTGATGGGATATGCAAAGGATTATGCTTTCATGAAAGAGAGCTAAGGAGCAGAAGCAAATGGGCTCTTTAGCAACAAAGATCGTGGTTTTACACAAATATGCCAGCTAAAAATGTTAGAAGCAAGAGGAATATGGAAATAGATGATAAAATAATCATAGAATCATTTAGGTTGGAAAAGACCTCCAAGATCATCAAGTCCAACAGTTAACACAGTACTGCCCAGTCCACAACTAAACTGTGTCCCTAAATGTCACAACTGCATGCCTTTTAAATACCTCCAAGGAGGGTGACTGCATCCCTGGGCAGTCTGTTCCAATGCTTGACAACCCTTTCAGTGAAGGAATTGTACTTAATTTTCAGTCTAAACCTCCTATCTGCCCAAGACAGGCTTCAGCTATCACATCATCCATCAATTCCTCTGCCAATATTAAAAACTATCTGCCCAGCAGGTACATTCCCTAGTTGCCTTTCTTTCCAGTTTTGTCTTCCACACGCTCCAGGACCCTCCTAGACTATTTTCTCTTTGCTGTATTTCCAGCAGTCATCTGGTGAGTTGAAGTCTACCATGATTACAAGGTCCAGTGATTGTGAGATTTCTCCCAACTGCTTACAGAATATTTAGTCTGCCTTTTCATCCTGGTTGTATGGTCTGTAATAGGCTCCCATCAGGATATCTGCCTATCTTCCCTCTGATTCTCACCCATAAACACTCAACCCTATCATCACCATCACTAAGCTCCAGACAATCAAAAATTCACCAACATACAGGGCTACCCCACCACCTCTCCTTCCTTGTCTACTCCTCCTGAAGAGTTTGTAGCCTTCCATTGCAGCACTCCAGTTGTGCAACTCATCCCACCATGTTTCTGTGTTGGAAATTTTCTTGCTGCACTGTGGATTCTGGTTCCTCCAGTTTATTGCCTGTGCTGCATGCACTGGTGTAGATGTACCTCAGCTGGGTTATTGGTCCTGCCACCTTCCTAGAAGGAGAAGCCCTATTTCCTGCCTGGCCATTGCAGGCACTTTTGTGGTTTCTGACATATCAGTGACCCCTTACATGGATCTCCATCCTCTCTCCGCTGAGACAGCAGGCAAGGACCTTGCTAGTGCTCTGTCCCTCAAACACTGGCATGCTCCTCCAAGGCTTATCTCCAGTGAGCCTGGTTTTACCCCTTTCCCCCTTCCAAACAGAGGAGTAACCAAAATTTTTCTGAATAGATTTTTTAGTTTTTAGAGTTTCATGAGGCATCAACTGCTCTTGGTAATTCTCTTCTTAATGCTACCATCAAAGTATGCCTTATCAAAACATACATCTTTACTGCTGCATTTATATTCACCCTATTTAAAACCAAGGCAAAATAGTTTTTTTCGAGTGCAAAGTACTAAAATAATCATAGGAGCATACAGAGGAAAGGGTTTGAAAAGGCTCAGTCACAGATAAAAACAGGAGACTACTTACAAAGTCTGACATTTCCTTTACCAAACTAGGACTGATGTAGGACACACATTTCTCCCTATGAATGTTGTATCAACTGGTGAAATGCAAAGAAGGCCTCCAATCACCAAGCAATACAAGACATATCATGCAATTAGATAGCTGCTTGTTTCCTGCTCTTTTCCTAACTAAAGGTTCATGCCAAAAGATACCTAAGTCCTGGAATATCTACAGGTTTCCAAACATACGTGATCAGTGTGAGGGGCCTAAAGATCACATTTAATATTATCACCACACATAAAAAATGAACAGAAATATATATATTGGGTAAAAAATTTAACAAACAAACAAACAATGGGAGAGATCCCAAAACTGGAAGTGCTATAAATTATTTTCAGGCTGACTGGAAAAGCCAGCATGAATGAATAGATTTCATTAACAATTGGGCTCAGAAATAATTGCAAGCATATGTCTTAATTGTGCTTCATATACTTCCATAGAATGGCAGATTAGCTGCCTTTTGGTCTTCAAATGCCCCTAATTATTGCAGTGACTGAAAAGAAACACTTCCTTAAATGACACTACTCTAGGAAATGCCTGGCTGGCTAGTACTGTGGCATATGAGAAAACATGGCCCTGTTCTGTCTGCCTTCAACCAGGGCAGGAAACAGAATCTATGGGATTGCACAGGCATAACTGGGAAAGAGTTCACCCCTTAAAATCTCGTAGAAATGCAACGGGCACACCTGAGTAGTTTATACCTACAATTATTTTTTATGAGACATTCTGTCTTTTACAGGATGTTCCAAGCTTATACTCCAGGCTGCGAGGCAGCTTTGCAAATCAGATTGGATCACCTGGTTCCTCCCACCTTGATGCAGCAGGATGATTCCAGGGTGTAACCTGAATGTCAGTCTGACACCTGCTGTTGGCATCTGAAATCTTTTCACTGTCTTCAGGAGGATCATTCAGTTGATCATTTCCTGATGTTGATACTATCATTCTACTGCTTCTCAGGAAAAAAAAATTAAATTCTTCAGTGCTGAAGCCATTATACAAGGGCCAGAGAAGCTGCCAGGGAGGACATGCAACACTTGAGACTATAAATACCCTGCCTTATGACAGTGTACACGGCTTGGCAACAACTCATATTGACACCTGCCTTATCTGCAGGAGATGACAGGATTTAGGCTGAGAAGGAGGACAAGGGCAGCAGACACACAGGGAAGCAGGAATTTGTTATCCTGTATGTCAGTACAGCGTGTAAGGTTCCATGATAATATAGACCTGCAAGAGGTGGAGTCAAAAGTCCATCAAAAGTTACTTTGTTCAATTAATGGTTAATCTGATGCATAAAGGCTGCAGTTTTAAAGACATTTCCCCTCCACAGCCTTTTCTGTGTCAATGTCTTGCTGATCAATGTCGTCTGAAGCTCTTAGTGCCTCCCTCCCCGCTCTGTTACTGTCAGTTAAACACAAGCTCTGAATGCTGCAACATCCCCTGCAGCCATCTAACCCACACACAATACAGCCCACTACTCTTGTCAGCATTTCTGTCATGTCAGGAGCTACAACAACTTGAGCAGCCTTTAGAGAAAAAGTATCTTCAACAAAACCACACACATCCCATTCTTTTGGCAGACAAATCAGTTATCCTCTGAAAGACTTTTAAAATTACTTCAAAGATCTCCTGTTCTAGCAGAAGATCATGTAGTCTCTTTCCATCTCCATGCACCTGCTGCATGTGTGATGTAAAACATTGCAGTGCTATTGCACTGCTCCAGCTACCTGAAAGGAGATTGTGTTGAGGTGGGAGCTGATCTCTTCTGCTGTGCCTACAGTGAGAGTACTAAAGGAAATGGTCTTAAGCTGAGACAGGAGCAATTCAAATTAGAGATTAGAACAAAATTTTCATTGTTAAGATGGTCAGACTTCAGAATAGGCTAGCCAGGGATGGTGGAGTCACCATCCCTGGAGGTGCTTAAGAAGCGTCTGGATCTGGTGCTGGGTGATGTGGTTTCAGTGGTAGTGCTGGACTGACAGGTGGACTTGATGATCTTAAAGGTCTCTTCCTACCCTGATCGTTCTATGATTTTGCTGGGGTGCAATCCTAACTAGGGCACCTACCTTGTGATCATTTGCATCAGTGCCCCTAAAGTGAGGTTATGAGGTCCTGCAAACATAGCCAGGACTGCTTGGGAACAGCCAGGGCACAGATTGCTCCTGAGAGTTGGGGGGAATGCCACTGAGATCAGACAGGAAACCCATCTGCAGCTGCCTCTGTTGTTGTAGTTTAAACTGGGCACCTCCTCAGCTGTGCCAAGGTGCTTCTATTGGTAGGCAAGGAGGAATAAAACACAATTCAGTTTACTGAAATGACACAAATCCCCTTTCTACCCCCTTTCACTAATTCAGGTTATGAGACAGTAAAACAATTTCTCACACTGGCACAACATGGAAAGTGGTAAAGTCATCACAAGTGGTTTCAGATAACTTGCCATAGGGGCTGAACTTCTTCAAGCATCCCTGCCACTGGGAAAGATGCCAGTGACACCTGCATCCCTGCTGAACTGACTAGGGAGAGTAAGGGTCAATGGAAAAGGATGAAAATCACACCTTCCTACAAAGCCAGCAAACTCTCCATGGTGAGGCTTTGCCTGTAAACTGCAGAGAAGAGTCTCTGGAGACTCTGGGAGTTAATTGTTTGGGATCTCTGCAATGGTGGTCCAGGCCTCTCTGCACTAGGACATGGACCCCTGGGATTAGAAACATCCTTGTATTGACAGGCCAGACTTACACTGTGATAGTGTCAATACCCAGGCATTACTGTAGCTGGAGGAGCAGGAGCAGCAACCTGCCTAGGCAATCATGCTCTACCTCCTGACTAGGGAACAAGGAATGGTAAACCATGCACTTTGCTGTTTGAACCTAGTCTTGGAAGCACTAATCTGCCTGAGTTTAGTTTGCACCTTCCCTACCTCAAACCAGGTCCAGTCTCCTAAGCACTAAAGCAGGAATTTTACAGTAGCCTTGGCAGTAGTGCTACTTCATTGACCTGCAGTGCTGCTAATTAAAAAATACACACACACACAAAAAAAAAAACAAACCAAAAAACAAAAAAAAAAAAAAAAAACCAAACCCAAAAACACCTGTTGTCCTCCTACTGCAAAAGTTCCACACTGTTGTCTCCTAGCATAAAAGTTTCATACCTTCTTGGTGTTTCTCAAGAGCATTCTTCTTAACAAAGCAACCAGCAAGCTCCCATCACAACCAGCCACCCCACTCTTTTATAGCCCTCTTCTTCTCACTGGTTACAGCTGTGGCCTGTTAAAGTCAGGCCTGTTCCTAATCTTTGATAATTGGCCCAGCTGCAACTCCTTAGGGGTAAGATTACTTTCTACACTATCTTTATTTTCTTATATTCTGTCCCCCTACAAAAAGCCCTGCCTTGCTGCCATCATTCATTCTTCTTTTCTTTTTTTCTTTACACAACCTGGACTCACCATATGTGTCATCTCATGGTAGGAAACTGGGGTGGAGGAGGTGGTAGCAGTATTCCAGCTGAATGCTACAGGCAGGCATAGAAGGAGCTCATTATTTTTGCAGGTAAGAGGCGTGTGGATGTCTGGCAGCAGCCAAAGAGGCAAGATTCATGCTTCAAATACTGTGTCAGAAGCAAGACAGTGGGGTAATAACATGGGAAACTGTCATGCTTAAGAGGTCATAGATCCAAAAATTTATATTTTTTGTAGAGCAGGTAAATAGAGATGAAATAAAAGTTGTCTTTCTAGAAGCTGATAGAGAATTAGATTCAATACATAAGTAACTATATGAAATTTTATGGCCTTTCTTATGCAGACTTAATGGTCTAACTTTTCCCTCCTTGGTCTTAGAAAAGATATGAAATTTGCAATTTTTTTTTTTTTTTTTTTTTTTTTGCTTCTTGCCAGGACAAAGAACCCAGGCCAGGTTCATTGGTGGAAGTAAGAATATGTGTATCCAGTGAGCAAGAAATGCAGTTTTCTGCTCAGCCCTGAGGAAAAATTGGCAGAAAAGGAAGGAAGAGGTCAGCAGGTATTCTATGTCCATCATAAATGGATTAAAAGGATGCAGCTACAGCAAGGAAAAGAGAGCAGAGGAGAGAAGGAGTACAGTGCATTTTATTGAGAGATATATATTCATATCCAGATAAGATTGGTTGACATTGCTGTATGTCAAAAGCTTACTTTATTCTTTTACTAATGCATTCATTTTTCATTTATTTTCTTTAAAGGATACGTTTATTCTATACATGTAAACAGCAAACTGTAAAGACTGCAAATCGTATCCATCTCAGTAGTAATGGTATCTGTGGTGGTAAAATCACCCCTGACAATTTAGAGATCTGGTTAGTGTCAAGAAAAAACATGATACATTTATTTGGTAAGTGACACCAATTTCAAAGTGGTCATGTTTCTTGTGAAGGCCATGGTATACAGTAGTCCGTGACACACAGGAGTGCAGCAGCGTAGTACTATACCAGCAATATAACTCTTACTGGACTCACATTGTTGCTCTCACTGAAAGCATTTCAGATTTTTTAACGAGACATAAATGACTTTGATCTCCCAGATCCACCACACACTTGTAGAGTGCTTGAAATATGAGGTTTATGCAGTAATCCACCCCTTTAGGATGGAGGGTGACCAATCACGGTCCTGCTGCAGTGAAAATGATCCTTCACTGAAACCAGGCATCGCTACCAGAAGCAAGCCACAGGATTTCCAGGGCTGCCGAGCCTCTTCCTTTGCTCTCATCCAATAAGCATCTTTCTGTGCTTATATTTATGAGTGCAATTAGGCAGCTCACGTGCTGTGTTTCTATAATGTGGCTATTACCGCATGACAAAAACCCTCGATGGCAAAGTGCAACAAGCAAAATGCTGCAACTTGTGGATTTTAATTTGGTCCTGAGAAAGGAGGCATGTATCCCTTCAATGTAGCACAGGCTCAGCAGCACCGAGGCTCCCTGCACAAGGAGTTTGCTAAGCCGTCCCCAGCCATGGCGCTATCTCACAACAGGTGCCGAGGCAGCCGCCGTCCCCATGGAGATGAGGTGACGGAGCCAGGGAGAGGCAGATGAGTTCTGGACCAAAGGTTAGCCTCTTCCAGGTCTCGAAGTGACCCAGCGTTTCTGGAAAGGAACTGGGCAATCCCTTTCCCAAGGGAAGCCAGGACTGACCTGACGATGACAACCACCCCCCTCGTACCTCAAACCCGTTCTAATGAACCCAGAGGATAATTCCTGCGGGGCAAAGGCTGAGGGTGCAGCTGCGGACGGCACGGTCTGCTGGGGAGGGCCGGCGCTGCGGCCGCCTCAGGTGGTGCCCCGGCGGCGGGGCCGGTGCAGCGCCGCGGCCGCCGGCAGATGGCCCCCGCCGCAGCGCCGACCGGCGGCATCGGCCGAAGGAGGGGCCGGCGTCGCCGCCGCGCTAAATCCCCGAGCCCACTGCCCTCCTCCTCCTCCCTCGCCGCGATGGCTTCCTAAGGGCGATGCTCCCGGCCGCCGCCGCCTCCCCGCTCTGTCGCCGGGTGCTCGGTGGGCGCGGGCGAGCGGGCGGCTCCCGCGCGGTTCGGGGGCCGGGCCGGGGCCCTCCCGGGGCGGGGGCAGCCGCCGCCTCCCGCCGGTGCCGGGCGGGGGAGCCGGGCGGCGCGCAGGCGGGAACGGGGGAGCCGGCGCGGGGGCCGCCGTGAGCCCGCAGCGCCGCGCCTGACGGCCGCCTGCGGACCCTCCATCCCTCCCGGGAAATGCCCCTCCTGGCCGGGGGCGGCATGTAGCGCGGGGGGAGCGGGCTCCGCGGGGGCGGGAGAAGCCCCTTCCCTCCGCCCGCGCTCGCAGCCGCGCACACACCCGCGCTCCGCAGCGAGGCGCACGGCCGGCCCTCCTCCTCCTCCCCCGCCCGCTGGGTGCATGCCCGCCTCGCCCGGCGCAGGGACGGCGCGCCGCTGAAGCAGCCCCGCCGCCGGGCACCCCCGGGCGCCGGGCAGCGCCGCCGCCATGGCCGAGGAAAGCTCCGACGTCCCCAAAGAGTTGATCGGTAAGGGACGGGGCATGGCTGCGGGGTCCCGGGCGAAGAGGCTGCGGGGGCAAGTTTGGAGGCCGCCGTGCGCGGGATGCAGCGCTGCCGGAGATGGGGCTGGGGGGAATCCGGGGCTGGGTCTGTGGAGCCGGGGAAGCGCCGCGGGGGCTGGTCAGGGAGCCCGGGGGCTCCGCTCGGGGCTGGAGGGACTCGAAAGAGCCGCGGGGGGCGGCGAGGCCGCGTTGCTGCGTGTGGGCAATGGGCGGGCGGGGGTGCGGGGCTGCGGCGGGCAGGGGAGGCGGCCGCGGGCAGGGACTGAGCCCGGGGGCCGCGGGGGGCACGGTGTGTGTCCCCCCGGAGCGGTGTGTCCGGGGTGCCGGCAGGCTGCCCGCGCTGGCGGAGACGCGCTGGGAAGCTGCCCCGGCCCCCCGCACCGCCGCCCGCCCGGGGCACGTCCTCGGTGCGCCTCAGCCTGGCGGCACGGGCTGCGGCTCCGCTCGGTGCTGTTTTATTTATCCTCCCGGGTTTTGCCTAGTTTAAGTCTCGTTTTCCTCTGGATGTAGGAGGGAGTGGAGGGTATTTGTAATTAAAGTTTTATGGCCCCGTGCACACGAGCCTCCATCCTGCGTGGTTTACGCTTAGGAACTCAGTCACAGGTGATGGCGAGGACCCTGAAAATGCTGTCACCTCTTTTGGGGAGCTTCCAATAAATGGATCGTTACACAGGCGGCGTGTGTGTAACCAGTGTCATTTGGGGATAACCGGTCTGATGCTCCAGGCCCTCAGCTACCTTGTTCAGGCCGAATTTCCTTTGGTTTTGCCTGTTGAAGAGCTATCTAGAGATCTCACCGGCATTGTAATGATTTAAAGTGTTGTCTTAAGGACAGATGGAAACAGAAATTTGTCAGGCAGCAAGGTATACGCGGCGTTGAATACAATCCTTCAAACCTTACTTAGGTAATTTACATTGTTCCATTTCCTTCAGTTTCCTCAGCAAGTGGTTTTAGCATTTATCAAATACTGGTAAAGTCTGGGTGGGCATTTGCAGCTGCTGCAGATATTTTTCTGTAGAGTCAAAATAGCTCTATTTTGCAGTCCTCTTGGTCTCCAAACCATGTGGTTTACAGAGAGGCCGTAGTCTATAGCTTGCTGCTAAGAAATGATGAGATGGGAAGAGTTCTAGGAGTAGCTATGGTTAAAACCATGCAGTTTTCCTATTTTAAAGTGGCCAGGCATGTTTAAGTGCTAATACACAGTATTTCTTACTCACCATGGGTCTGCAGTCTAGTGTTGTAGGTGAGGTGTGCTGCATACTACAGGGAAGAATAAGGTGAGCATCTTCACAGCCTCCTCTGTGGCTTTGAACCATCTTAAGAATTACCCCTCAGCCATGGTGCCCTGCACTCACTCAGCTTGATTTGTCAAGGGCTATTCTGAGGTGTGGGGATCTGTTCATGTAGATTGGTTTAATTTCTAGCAGTATTTTGGTGTCCACATGTTAAAATTTAACCTCTAAATAGGCTCTTTGTAATAACCATGTTTTGAGAGCAGGATGAAAGGATGTGCTTTAATGCAGAGTGATTGGAGTGTGGAGATTAAACTGGGGATAGGAGTGTTTGAGTTGCAGTTTTTGTTCTGTTACTCACTTCCCGTGTGACCTTTGTCAGGTCTCGTAGGTCATAGTCTTCAAAGAAACCCTCTCTTACTGCTGGCTTGCCTGGATCCACTCCTCCCAGGTGTGGATGTCTGAAGCCTCCAGCATGAGAAAAGTGAACCTTAATGTTATATTTCCATCTCTCAGTCTGAAAATTTATTTTGTGAGTCCACCCAATGTCAGGGAATTCCCAATGGAGGGAATTGTCTTCAGTTCCATGCAGAGTATCTATGAAATCACTATCTTAGCTCTTTGAAGTAGTGCTTTTAACCCTTTTGGGCAGATAGAGTCTTGTGAGGAGCTGGCATCCTGATGATGCTTTGTGCAGTCTGGGGTCCCAGGCCCCTTCTCTCCCTATGGCTTGTTGGAGTAAGAGTGCTGGAGCTGAGGGCTTGCAGTCATTCCCATTTCTGCTGTGTAGGACCCATGGAACAGCAAAGGGAAGTGCACCTCTACATGCAGGTGTGTCAGGAGGAAGTCCCCTGCTAGATGCAGGCACTTGGAGCTGTTTGTGGGAGAGGAGAAACCAAAAAGCACAGGCTGCACATGGAGGTAAAGTGGCAGAGAAGCCGCAAGACCACCTGCAAGGAGACAGGACTCGATTAAATAGACTCTATGGTCAGCTCGCTTCTGGGTTCCCGAGCAGGGGCAGAAAGACCGGAATTGGGCATTACCCATGGGAGAGGAAGCCTTGGGAGGGCAGTTCTCATCGGGCTGGACTTTCCCCCGGGTTCCGCTCACCTGGCTGCCCCGGGATCTCGCAGCCTGGCCCCGGCCCAGGCCGTTGCTCCGGGAGCCGGCCGCGCTGGCTGCCTGCCACCGGGGCTGCCAGCCTTGGGACAGGCTCCTCTGGGCCGGCCGCTGCTACCGAGGAGCTTTTGTGTCCTCATAGCGAAATTAAAATTCCTGGGGAAAACACGCCGATTCTGCAGAAAGAGCTCTTTCGGGTGAAGAGTCTCTCTGACCGGCCACGTTTCTGACTTGCACATCCTTCTGCCCCGCAGGCAGAACACAGTGGCCTGGGTTAAACATCCAGGCTTAATAAATGGTGTGTTGTTTGTGCTAACGTCTTCTGACTACCGAATGAAAATTGTGCAGAAAGCGCTATACAGAGCACTATAATTAAAAGCCTCAGGAATAGCCTATTATCTTTCATTTTTGCTTTTAAACTTAAGCGTGCCCGAGGGCAAAGTGTATGTGTCAGGGTGGAGACTTTCCTTTTACAGATGCCTGTTGTTGGGCTGGAAATAGGTTAATGTGTTTAAAAGACTTCTTTCTCATTCTCTTTCAGTGGGGGCTGGGGAGTGAAACTTACGGAAGGTGCCAAATTGGCTCTTCTAGATGAACTCCTCTGTTTATCTCTCAATTACATCAGTGTCAGTAGTTGTATAAGCTTTCTAGACACAGTTCCCTGTGTGTCTGTTCCCTTCAGGCCAGGGTGCAAATGTTCAGGGGAAAAGCTGGTTCGTGTCATAATTGGCAGAGACTGTGTAATCATGTGTGTGCGTGTACATATTAAAGCGTTATGGCAGCTAAGGTAGCTTTGGTGCTGGCACCATGGAGTGGCTACGTTGTTGCTGGGATTTGGACCAAGACCAAAGCTGCCTCCTCTGCATAGCTGCCAGGTGTTACTATCTGGAAGTCTGCTTGGTTTGCTTCGCTACTTCAATGCACAGAGTGCAAAATGTGTGAACAGTTGCTCTTCCATTGCCTGACCCATTTAGCCTCCTTGATATTAACAAGAGGTGGAAATTTGTGCAGTGCAAGAAGCTAATTTGCTTTCGTAAGCTTTTCAGGTACAAATAATAGCAGTGAGGAATTTGCTTTATTTTCCCAGAATGGAGCTAAGCAGTGCTGTGGCTTGTCTTGGGAATGCTTTTGATATGTAAGTAGTGCTGGGAAAAAAATACCAAATTGTGTTTAGAATCCAGGCATATGACATCAATAATGCTATCATAGTAGACACAAATTATTGTGTAGATGGCATACTTAGAAAATAGTACTTGTGTTAGGTTGTGTTTAGTACTGGTGCATGTGCATGAGACTTCCATGAGTGCAAGCAGTTGGACAACATAGCTCTGAGTCTTTCTGTAAACTCAACAGTGGCATCTGTTTCCTTCTTGTGTTGACACTGAAGGTATTTAATGAAGATATTTTCTTTTGTTTCAGAAAGTGTCAGGGATGTTATTGGGAGGAAAATCAAAATTTCTGTCAAGAAGAAAGTAAAGCTGGAAACCAAGGGAGATAAAGTGGATAACAAAATATTGGTAAGTACAATAGAATGACTCAGATTACAAATGCAGAGGAAAAGCCAGTATCTTTTCAGAATGCATTAAATCTCCTCTGGAAGTATTCTTTGAACTTTCTGTGTGCCATAAGATGTCCATGTGATTTATTTTCTTACTTTTTCTTGCTTTCATGATAGCCTGCATAGGGTTGGTGTGCAGCTGTGCATGTGTACACACACTTGTTTATCACTGAATTATTTTTCAGAATTTTGGATATTGTGTTGTGGACTGATGATAAAGCAAACTACTATTGGAACCTGTTCTAAAATATTCTGCTGCCTTTGCTGGTTAGGTTTCCTGTTTATACCCATAAGAGTTTTAAGTGGCCAAGAAATGCAAAATGAAGTGTGTAGAATTAATTTTGAGAATCTGAAGCTGTTATGCAGTGAAGAGCAACAGTAAAACTGTTGGGCTTTTTGAACTCAAATGGCTGTTTGTGTTTTTTGGTATTCTCAACATGTTAAGTCTTACATCTGCATTTTAAAATAAATGCTTAATGTGTGGGATTGTAAATTGTTCTTAAAACTGTAATGGAGGAAAGTGTCAAATTAATCTCACTTAAGTATGCTTTCCTGTTTTCTCAAGAATAGTTTTGCTGGTCTCTCTTGATAGGAAGAAAGCTGTGGTAATGAGCTGCTACATTTGCATACTATCTTGAACACACAAAAAGACATGTGACTGTATTTCCTTGTTCTTTTGATACATTTATATCAGGAGAACTCTTAGAGTAAAAAGCACAATTAAGTACAGTGCTGCCATAATATTTTGCAAGATATTTGAAATTTGGTGTCTTGTGTTCATGCTGTTTCATATTTGAAAGTTTTGTTAACAAAGCTGTTATCACAGATATTAGGTATATTCTCCATGGAAATGTGCTATTTTGTCTTTCAAAACCACAAATTTTTAATCACTTCTGAATTACCTTCCTAAAGTACAAGTTGCTATCCTTGGGCATTACGACTGTAAATAATGGCTCACTTTTCTGTGAGAGCCACTACTTAAAGAAACTTGAAATATTTTCTGTTTAATATCTACCCATGTTATATGTAGTTCCTTGATTTACAGTTTCTGTACTGGAAATAGATTGAATATGTGAATGGTGATTGATTGTCTCTATTTATTTGAAAGCCATGTTTATAGGGAAGGATGACAGGTTTCACTGAAGTAGTTACACTTGATTGGCTTTTGGACTTATATGGAATCAAAACTATTATCAATAGTGAAATATATTGTGGAAATACTGAAATACTGTTCTGAACTGATGGGATCAAGAGAATGTCAAGCTTTGAATCATCAGTGAGGTTTCTGAGGGATGTCCTACTTGGCAGTAAAATGCCTAAATGTGCCTTGGGTGTTTTTTCTCTCTTTAATCTCCTGAGCTCTCAGGTGGGGGACTGTCACCTTCCATGACTGAGGAGGTACTGAAAGGGAGAGAACATTTCAGAGGTTCACGATTTAGTGAGCTCTACTTATGTACATACATGTAGGTTTCAGTGCACAAGATAAGTGTTGCAGGGGAATGATTTACTGGATGTTGTCTGCTATAACCACTTGTTCTTTGATGCAGAAATGCAGGGGATTTATATTGGTGGGGGAAAAAGTTTTTATTCATAGAGAAATTGATTATATTGATTGCTGGAATTGGATTTTGTGTTTTCCTTTGCTGTGGAAGGAAACTGCCTTTTGTGAAGCTGCAAATCACTAAAGATGCTTTTTTTACAAGGTTTCTCTGAGTGTGTAAATCTTTATATCGGGTCGTTTGGTTTGGTTTTTTGTTTGTTTGGGTTTTTGTGTTGTTTTTGTAGTTTTGGGGAGTTTATTTTTCTTTCTTGCAGAGGTGCTGAATGTTGTCTGCTGTGGCAAAGGCCTGTAGAGACTGTGGTTCACTTTGGGGATGCAAAGTTCCATGAAACATAGAATGCTCTGAAAAAAATTACACCAGAAACACTTTAAGTTTGGTACCTCAAATTAATGGAGACTTTTTGGCCTTACTGTGTCAGCACAGTCTCACTTCTCACCTGTGTAGTAGAGGACATACACCCTTCTCTCATTGAAACAGTGACACTGAAAATAAATAACCTTACTTCAGAAGTGACTGCTTAGTACTAAACACTACAGGAAATCTTCCTGGAAAACTAAGCAATTTTGTACTCTGAGCTGGAACTGAAAGGTTTTCAGTAAATAATGCGTATGGCCACGTTCTGACCAGAGCAGGTAAAACCAAGTTGCTGTGCCTTGGGTGAGCCTGTCAAATGCAAGGCTGAATGAAATGCTGGCAGCAAAAGCAGCTCAGTAATTAAAGACTGTATCCTTAAGTGAACGCACCAGTGGGCTCAAATGTGATTGCATGGGCAACCTTCATGCCAGCACTCCTAACTCCTGAGAGCTTGGTTTTGAAACATTAATCTTCTGAGTACTGTCTCTTGAGTGCACATGTGGCAAATGGATTGTTTTGAGATTTTGGGTTCAATTTCCTTAGTTGTTGGGTGTTTTTAAGCAAATTAGGTGCCATGCTTTGGGTCTAGCACTTAATAGGGAGAAAATACTAGTTGCCCTCATCAAGGTAACCCCAGAGCTGTTGTGAAATGTGCTCATGGCTTTAGAGGAGGTTGATCACAGAAGCTGGCACTGAGCCCTGACACCCAAATCTGTGTTTTAATTAAATGATCCTTTCTTCCTGGGGAAATTCAGCAAAATCACTTTGAGCAAGGGAGCTTATTTAAAAATGACTGCACTTGGCAGGTAACTATAAAAACACTTGACTGCTGGCCCTGTTGTTCACAGTGTATTCAAGGTACAGACTACTAGAATATGAATGTAACCATCTGCTTAAATCACTCTGTTATAGGAAGTTCCTCTGATAATTAAGATGGAAATTAGAATCTGAGACAACAGAAAAAACAGTGCAAAGCCCCTGGTGTTGCTTGCAGTAGGATCCCAGTATTAAACTGGTGAAGTTGGAGGATAAAGACCATGCTGTAGGGGAATACAGTATGGGTAAGTGAAGGTGGTATAGAATGTAATCTTATCCCCTAAAGAGTTGCAGCTGGGTTAATTACTAAAGATTAGGAGCAGGCCTGATGTTAACAGGCCACACCTGTAGCCAATAAGAAGAGTGTTATAAAAGAGTGGATTGGTGGGAACTGGAGTCAGTTGGCTGCTGTGAGGATAAGAATCAGTGCCTAGAGGAGCTGCCTACAAGATACATCAAGGAGGTATGAAACTCTAGTAATATGGAACCTTTGCAATGTAATGATAATGGAGCTCTTGCAATATAATGACAACACCATGCTTGCCTTAAGATGCTTTGGGATCCCAGATTTAGGTGCCAGAGTTGGGAAATTATGTCTAGGAATTTTGATATAAACCAGATTTTTTTCAGTCTGTACAAGGAGTTTGCTGCCTCAGTAATCTCAATCTGCAGTTATTTAGTTTTTCAGTTAGTCATAATGATGCAAAACAGTAAACATCATGAGCTGCTGAGCTGCCTCTGGTCTGCTGGCACCAAATCTCATGTGTTTGGGCAGCAAACGGGTATCCAGCCCTGAAAAGGCAATAACCAGCTTGAACAGGCAGAAAAATCAGTCCTCAAGTGATTAAGGCTAAACCCCAGTCCCATCTGGGTACTCTGGCAGAGCCAAGCTGCATTGGGGAAAGTGAGGAAACATACAGGCATATGGGAGGCCTTGAAAGGTGCCAAGCTGCCCCACAGGGTGAGCAGAACAGACATTGTGGGGGCTCCCCAGTGGGGCACAGTCCTACTGTGGGCCAGGGAGACACTCAGCAGGACTGGGGTGGCAGCTGAGCTCCAGTGGTGACAGCACTGCAGTGACCCACAGCTGGCTCAGTGGGGTGGCCTCAGCTGGGAAAGCGACTGAGTGCAGGTGTAGCTGTGGTGCTCTCAGGCCAGAGCTGAGTGCCAGAGCTCTGAAGCAAGGTGGGGAGCCCTGGTCAAAGCTTGTTCCTACCTTTGGGGTCACATACCTGCGCTGTGTCGGCTGCAGGCAGCCCAGCTGTGGCAGAGCCCTTGAGCAGGTGGCTCCAGGTGGCCCTCAGCCAGAGGCAGAGTACTCCTGCAGGAGTGGACCCAGCTGTATTTTGCTTCAATGGGATGCTCATCACAGTATTTTGATTGGGTTAAAATAAATAGGGATGTCACTCTTTTCTAAGCAGCAGAGGATTGCTTTGGTTTTGTGTGATTGTTTTTTTCAAACCTGTTTTTTTATGAGGACGAGGTTGAAGGCATCATGCTGAGTGCCTGTGATGTTTCTCCTCACACTGATAACTTCTGACCTTCTCTCCAGTTTCAGCTTAAGCTGATGGGTATGGAGAGGTCTCAGTTGTGATAAGAGGGGAGTGGGGGGAGACAGCCAGAAAAAGAAGAGAAATTTTACACCTACTCTGTCTTCTGAGGCCTCCACCTTTTGCCACCATAAGGGATCAGGCAGAATCCCTGTTGGCGTCTGAGATACTTCAGTATTTTCTTCTTCCTCTTTTTTTTTTCCTTTTTTTTTTTAATCCAGAGGCCTCAGTGATTATCAGGTTATCACATGCAAACAAATGCTTTTAGGGACTGGGCTTCTTCTTACTTTTGGTGTTTGTGGTGCTGCTTCCCCCACCCCCCTCAAAATAGCTGAGGTATCTGTATATAATTTTGCTGATTATTTCCTTCTGCCTTTTCTTTCTCTCAGATTTTTGTAATTAGCAGCAAACTTTGAGAAGTTAAAATGTGAGCTAAAGTCAATATGTGCAATAAATGTGACCAACTCAACTCCTTATGAAATATTGATGTTTTTAAGAGTGGTTCATGAAAGGTTGGAATTCAGGATTCATCTTATTTTTTGTCTTTGCTATTAGAAAAAGAGAATATTCCAGCTCTAGTTGCCTTTGAGATTAGTTTTCCTTTCCAAAGTAGTACTATTTTAGACATAAAAGATAAGGAGATACTGCATAGTGACCTTGTTGTCTATATATTTGGTCAGGCTTCTTTGCTTTGTTGCTGGGTTTATTTTGATTTTTTTTTTTGTTGCTGTTGTTTTCCTAATCTTAAGGCTATAGAATAGTGTGATACCATGTAGTGACCAAAAGCACTTTATTAGGAAATCCCATTGAGGAGTCTCTGTTATGCTTCTGCCCTCAGTCATTTACATTCTCTTTGTTAAAATATCACAGTGTTACTTCTGAAACTGAGACAGTTGCTTTGGCAGGTGGCTCTCCCTAAAATTTACTGTATTCCCAACGTAAATTCACTGGGAGCAATTCATATGTCCTTGTCACTTTTTCTGGGACATATGTTTCCATGGGCTTTTAAAACAAAAAACTGAATTGACTTCTGTCAAAGAAGTTTATATTTTTTCTGTGCACATGGTCTGAGATTTCACGTTCTGCTTCTAAAGACTCTCTTATAAAGATTGGAATTCTATTGAAAAAATAAAATCTATCTGTGTTTACTTTCAAAGGAGCAATTATGGCCATTTTGTGTGCTCTCCATGTGGCTTCTGAACCATGCTTGAACAATGTGGCTGACTCTTGTGAAGCAACAGAGAAAAGCCTGAGCTCCTGTGCCTGTTCAGCTATCAGGATGGCAGTCTCTGGATGGAGGCAGTAGTTATTTTGCTCTGCCAAAACTATGTTGGGATTAAAAGCTCTGGTGCTTGTTTTCCATTGCTCATCTTTTGTCTGTCTTGATCCATCCATGATATTCAGTTTGAATAGAGATGAATTTCACTTCCTGCCTTAAAAAATATGCACTTCTTTTAAACCACTAAGAGCATGAAGCTCACAGGGTTGTCTAAGGTTGGTTTTACATAAAATGTGTGCAATCTCACACGTTATATCATGACAGCTGGTGTGTGATAATGATGTTAAATAGGGACATTCTTTAAAAATAATGGTGTTTCCTCTTCTCTGCCCAGAATATTGACTGTTATGACATCTATCTTAAGTGTGTCTTTATGAAGATGAAAGGAGGTAGGTGTTGGTACATCCCTCATGTCAGGAAATCTAAGTGAAGTGAGGTAGGGTTATCAAAAAATACTTAGATGTGAAAATGTATCTTAATGCATTTAAAGGTGTGTCTTAGAAAGCAACTGAACTGTGGCCTGTAAGATTGCTACAAAAAACTGAAATAAGAAGAGTAGTACAGGAAATAGAATTATTAATTCAGTCATGCAGTTGCATATGTTTCCAAAATAGGAAACATGTTAGAAAAATATACATGTGCAAGTTTCATTGAAATTTACATTTCTGCTATACATGGATCCATAAGGTTACTTTTAACTGGTGGGAGTACCATGAAGATGATCAGAGGAGTGGAGTACCTCTCTTATGAAGAGAGACTAAGAGAATTGGGGGTTTTTCAGCCTGGAGAAGAAAAGGCTCCAGGGAGAGTCTACTGCAGCCTTCCAGTACTTAAAGTGGGCTTATAAGAAAAACAAAGTCAAGTTTTTTAACAGAACCTGTTGCGTTAGGAAAAGGGGGAATGGTTTTGAACTAAAAGAGGGTTAGTTTAGACTAGATGTAAGGAAGAAATTTTTTATGATGAGGGTGGTGAGGCACTGGAACAGGTTGCCTGGAGAAGTTGTGGATGCCCCATCCCTGCATGTGTTCAAGGTCAGGCTGGATGAGGCTTTGGGCAACCTGGTCTGGTAGAAGGTGTCCCTGCTCCTTGCAGGGGGTTGAAACAAGAGGTCCTTTAAGGTCTCTTCCAACCCAAACTGTTCTATGGTTCCATGATTCAGTGGTTCAATGAATTGCTGGTAGTACATGCAAGTGTAGAAATTAAGGATGATTTCTTGCACCTTGAGTATAGTGTGTTCTTTCCATGCTTTGGGAGGACAGAAATGCAGCTTGTTCTCCTTTTCTTTAGCTCTGGATAACTGGTACAGGCTGGGAAAGGAAAGAAAAAGGGACTCCTTTTTCAGTGCCCTTAAAGCACCTGCTGTTGTCCTGGCTCATGTACTTTGCATTTACACGTGCATCTGCAGTGTTCTGGAGGGAGGAAATGTGGACATGATCTCACTCAGCATGTTCTGGTTTTCTGTGCACAGCTCTAACAGTTGTAGGGGTAAAAAAAGTGGTGGGAGGCAGGAATCCACTGTGGCTCTGAACTGATCATGGAATCTTTCCTCCTGTCGATTTTTTTGTAGCCCAATTAGAAAGCATTTCCTTTTTAAACTGCCATGCTCTTTCTACTTCTCTTGCTGAATATATAATGTACCAAAGTGGTTTGCTAATGTGCTTTTGCTTTGAGAGGGCCTGACTCCTTGCCACCATTATTTATGAAATAAATCTTTGCTTTCAGTAAAGGCTTATCACTGAAATCTGTGCAAAAAAGAGGCAGAAGACTGATTATTACATACAATTTCTCTAAAGCTGAAAACAAAAAAAGAGAAAATGAGCATTGGTGTCAATTTGTCTCACTCACTCTTTGCCATTGGTGGCTTTTTTGCCCAAGAAAGACAGGACTTGGAAACAGAATGTGTTATTTGGTAGACATATATGTGTGTGGGGCTTCTTTTTTTTGCCTTTTTTCCTCTTACAGCTTCATCTGCCTGACTTACTTTAAGAGAAGACTTCTCATGCAGAGAATGTGGTTTACTTTGGTATAAGTTGTGTGAAGGAGGACACAGTGAACTTGAGAATGGCTGCAAGGGCTCCTAAGTGAAAAGCTAGTATAGTGTGAAAAATGCTTCTCATTGCTCAGAGACCCACTCTTCAACCGTTCTTGTGGTGGAAAAATTGGTGAATGCCACTGATTTGTTTGATTATTAAAATACTTACTTTAGCTCACCTAGAGGGTTTTTTTTTTTCCTCATGGTGGTGGTAATTACTTTACTGTGTAAAGTAATTACAGGCCCAGGATATAAAATTATCCTTTATAATTTGGCTGCTGCTAGTGGTGCTCTGTATAGCTACCTGAGTCCTCAGGCTGATTTCTGCCCTTGGTCCTGTCTCATCTCTCCCCGTTTCTGAAACATCTACTCTGTGTCAACTCATGAGTGATGTCTTAGTGATAGCTTCCCTAATTTGATTATTTCAGATGACAAACTGTTAGGATGCCAAATATAATTATAAGAGCCAGATTCTTATAACCCTACACTCCTGGAACAGATTTAACCAAATTAATTGGCCTCCTGGATAAGGGAAGAGAGACCCTGGCTCAGGGAGTTAGGGGCGGTGCAGAATAAGATCTGAATAGCTGTGGCATGTGAAATTTAACACTAGCACAACAAAACAAGTTTCTGCTATGAGTTCAGAGGAGGAGTCACATTGCTGATGTTGATACAAATTAAAAGGGTTTGTGGTTCCTGTGAGGCTACTGGAAAAGTGTTCACAGGTAGAAACTGTTGTCAAGTGAGAAGTAGCTCTTATTTGAACAGGTTACATTTCTAGATCTTTCTTGCAAAGTGACCTTTATAAAAAAAGTAAATACAAGAATTCTGGTCTGGACCTGAAAGTGTATGTGGAGGGATAAGAAAATAGTGCAGAAGGTAGTCTCACCCCTGAGGAGTTGCAGCTGTACCAATCACCAAAGATTAGGAACAGGCCTGCCCTTAACAGGCCACAGCTGTGTCCAATAAGAAGATGAGTGCTACAAAAGAGTGGGTGAGGAGAGAGTTGGAGTTTGTTGGCTGTGCTATGAAGGAGTTAGTGCTGTGAGGAGTTGCCCATGAGAAATCACCCAGAAGGTATGGAAGATTTACAGTAAGGTGAGAACAAGTGTGGGTGTCGTGTAGCTTATCCCCTTGGCAGACAAGTGACATTTGTATCCCTGCATAGAGTAGAAGGCCTGTGTGACAGCAGGATGGGCCTCAAAGTGTGCATGTGGAGATGGAAAACAGAAGAGATGCTGGGTCTATATTCCCCTTAACGTTTTCATTCTGCTTTGCACTTTCAAGTGGTGCTTGTTCCTCTGCTTTGTAGATCAGTTGATAACTAATTTTTTCCCCCTTTCCACAGCTGAAGCAGTGGTTAGCAGCATACTGCCTGTGGGGTAGACAGTCTGTTTGGGATGTCTGGAAGCACTCTCTTGGCCAGGGCTTAGGAAGGTGAGGTCCTTTGGAAAAAGCCATTTCCACTTTGTGCCTCGAAGATGCTTGCCAGAAGCATGTCTTTATGGAGTAGCCACTTAAGGCACACATCACTTGAACTGCAGTCATTCCCTTGTACCTAAGACTTGGTCAAACCACTGCTTTTGTAGAACTCCGTGAAATGTTGAGGATTTGAGTGAAGTTACAGATACCTACTTCTTGGGGCCAGGGAGCAAAGCAAGAGGGTGGGTGAGATAGCTGTTGCAGAGCAGCTTCTACTCAGATTTGATTAGAGGAAGTGAATGGCTGTTGACCTCAATCTGAATTGGGAGACAGGGCACTGCTGTGTTTGTTCAGGGTCAGCCTTTGAAAAGGCTTCTCCTTCTCTGCCTTGAAGACCACTAGTAAACTATTCACACAAAACTATTGATGGGGGGAAAGCCTTTCAGAGGCTCACCTCTTAACAAACACTAGAGGCTGATGCTTAAGAATGATACCTTTTACGGCCATGTATGTGAGCCTCTACTCCAATGTGGAGCTGAGGAGCCTTAGGAAGGGAGCAGTGGAGGTAGGTCAAAGCAGATGTTGGGATTTTTAGTGCAGCTGGCTTTAGATGGCAATCTCCACTTCTGGTATTTACAATGTTGCAAGTTAATATTTGAAGAAACATTAGCTTTGTTAGGTACTGGTGCTTTGTTGAGTAATAATTTCTGCCATCTTGATAAGTTTATTAATAATCTGTAAACTAAATTATGCATTTATTGTTATAGCATGAAAAATGAATTTTAAATGTAACAAGCAGCTTTCTTGACTGTTATTCTTCACATCTGCACTTTGCGAGTGGCAGAAAAGCACAGGCTTTGACCTTTCTCTTTTCTCAAGAAGGTGCTAAAATCCCTGCATTTTTGGTAAAGCACATTGATGTTTTCTGTGTACAGTTGTTGCATACACTATGGGTATATTAATGCTCTTCCTTTTTACTGTCCTTCCATATCATCTGCTTCAAAAAGTCCCTGGAAGCTTTCCTGTATGCAGATTGCTGTCAGGACAGGAGTTTGCTTTTTAGTTTACCCCTTTTCACTGTAGTATGTCTGTTTTTCTAACAGCTCATATTCCCCCACTTCTGTTCCCTTTCCTTGCAGAGATAAGACAAATATCCCCAAATTCCTCAGTATCCCTGCAAATACAGGAATGATGGACTGAACATGATGCTGCTATGCTAAAAAGTATTGTAGGCTGCCATAAATTTACTCTGTATACATTTTTATCTTGTCTTGCTAGCCAGGTTATCTGCTTCCTTGTAGAATTTAATTAAAATCTATGCTAGGTCTATGTTATTTGTGTCATGGTGGCAGTTTGGTTCAGGCTGGACATTACAATGTTCTTTTTGTAATTTGGCTTTAAGTTCTTTCCACCCTTCCCAAAGCAGCTCTCTTTGATAAAAAAAAAAAAACCTCCAACATAACAAAAAAAAAAAAAAAGGCAAACAAAAACAAACCAAAAGCAAAACAAAACAAGCAAAAACTCATCATTAAACCCCAAACCAACTGCTAGCATCTCAAAGTGCTGTGCAAATTCTGCTTGTCCTGAGGGGAGGCGAGGCAGTACAATGGACACAACCCACTTGCATTGCTCTCTCCACATCTCTAGGTACAGGAGCAGTTGGGCTGAGAAAAGGGAGAAAGTTAAAAGAAAACAAGTAAAGAACTGTAGCATAACACTGCAATTTAAATGTAATTAGCTGATGCAGATGATGCCAGAGCAGTGTAAAAGATTGTAAAATAGCTTTAAAAGGGTTTCATCTGTGAATACAATGCTTTGTTACCCAAGTTTTATAGTTCTGTGTCTACTTTGGGAAGACATGCTCTATGAGACTTGACTCTGCTGATGGAATTTAACTGTATTTTATGTAATCTGTACTATTTCCTTCACATGTGATTTCAAAGCTAGTTTTCTACCATTTACTTGCTCAGCTACACCATGTTGCTAAACTGCAGGAGAAGCTGCCTGCTAGTTTTCTTGAGGTTCTATGTAGGCATGTCAGCTAAAGTTTGGAAAATCTGCTTATCTGTGGAAGAGTGTGTGGTCGGTCTTTAACCAAAATGCCAAGAAAATTCTTCAGGAGCGACCTAATACTGCAGGGATTTTGGTTTTTTGGGTTTGTTTTTCTTTTTTTGTTTGTCTTGGTTTTTTTTTTTGGGGTTTTTTTTTTTTAATCTAAGCTATTGCTTGGTTTTTTGCCTACACTGAGTACTACTAAAAAAAGCTAAGAGGTGCAGCTCTCAACTCTTACAAGTTGCATATTCAGATTAGAAATATTATAGATCGTTGCAGGTTTAATGGTGATACTGAAAATACATTGCTATTTTGTCTTCTCATTGTTAAACTATCACCCTTTCCAGCTGAGAAAGATTTCTGAAACTAAGAAAATGCTTATTGTAAGCCTTGGAAATCTATTCCTCCATGTTAAATATTTTGAAAATATTTAGGCAAAAATAGAAAGCCTGAAAATCCTAATTTCATGTGATATTTCCAGTGTGATGCAATCCTTTTAATGTATTTCCTGTTATGTTATTAGATGGTCCTGCTATTGTTTATATGTGCGTGAAATTGTGTGAAATTAAAATTCTGCAGGTTTTTATACAGTATTAGTGTATCACAATGTATCCTTAATGCAATTTTAGTAGGTTTTTGTTCAGCCTGAGGGCTTAAGTCTGCCCCAAATACATTATTCTTCTATTTTATTTTTTCCATGTTTTTTCTGTCTTATTTTTCTATTTTTATCTTCCATTGTTTATTGTAGAATATTTGTTATATTGCTTTTCTGTTTGGAGTATGTTTCCTCTCACCATAAAGACCATTGCAGACAGTTCTTTGATATCAAGACTGGCCTTAAGGACATACTTATAATTGAAGGAAACATTGGCAGGTCAGCTTCTGGGCCTCCCCTTTCACCTCTTAAACTGCCCCGGTCTCCCACTGCTCTCTGGGTTGTGATTCCTACCATGTCCATGGTGCCTCTTCCTTCAGCTTGGAGCACCATGAGCCTTCTGTGGAAGGGGTCATGGGATTGTGCTTGACACAGAGCACTGAGAACCGACTTTGCTCTGCCTTTCCTGGGAGCCAGAGCTGCCTGGTGCTGGCTCTCTGTGCCTCATAGCAAAGGCAGGGTGGTGCCTGGGAGGAGGAATGCCCTCATGTGTGTGCTTTGAGATGTGCTGCAGAGAAAGCTTTGCCGTGCAGTAGCCTCTCTGTTTCAAGTCCACAACGTGGCTGTTCCTTGTGTAATTTGTGCAGGGGAGCTGGAAGAGGCTGGACTGTGCTGGGGAGGAGGTGTCTCTGCTTGCACAGCTCCTTCTGTAATGCTAGACCTCTCTCTTGCCAAATACAGGAATCTGCATGGTGCTACTGGGCTCCAGAATGTGATGGGAGGAAGGGATTCACTGGTTTCACTGCTCTCAGAGCATTGGAGAATTGAGAGAAAGGGAGCCTAACAGAAAGACTACCTGCTCTCACCAGCCTTTTTACCTTACATGTTCTATGAAGGACCAGCCTCAGAAATGTTTTCCCATGTCATCTTCACCGCCTTTTTTTTTTTCTTTTTTTTCTTTATTGATAGTACTTCTGAAAAACCTCCGCTTGTACAAAAGGGAATATACAGTGTGACAGAACTACCAAAAGGAAAAGGAATAACTTTCTCCACCTCCCATGCGTCACTGTTTTTGAAGTGGTAATAGCAGCTTTTCCTGGAACATAAAGGGGAAGAGCTGGCAGGGACATGAGGCTCTTGTCAGAAGCCTGGCAGGAATTAAGCAGGCTTCCTTAGTTGTTCTTGTATTTTTGTGTTATTTTCAAGTGTACTTTCCATGGACCCAGCAAAAATACTGCACTGATCTCACTGGGCATTAGTTATTGGTAAAGTAATTTGAGAGCTTTTGGGAAAAGGTGTTATTTTCATATGTTTATTTATTTTCTTATGCCATTGTAGTTACCTTTGAAAGAAAAGGTGTTGTGGTTTCACACCTTTTGAATAGGGTTTATTTCTGTAGGAATATTCTTGTGGGAAATTTAGCAAATGGACAGAGGATTGCAGAAAAGATCTAAAACAGTGCACAGACATTGCTGCTCTGTCCCACCAAACAGTTTCAAGCTGTACATTAGACTTTGGGTTCGGGTCTCTGGCTTAATATCTGATATAATAAAGTAGGCTGAAAAAATCCTTAAACATCTAGGGTCCAGATGCATTTTTTCCAAGTTGAGTTGTTTAGTACAGTGTGGTTCTTGCCACTTAGTATCTTGAAAGATGCTGAGTAAGTTGGGTAATTGACTTTATGTTCATGGATATTGGATGACCCTCCGTTGGGGAGTAAAGTTGTTTTCATAATTGACCTTTGGATAATCTGATGGCATTGTCTTAAGGGGAAAAAAGAAAAATACATGGTCAGGTGGAATTGGTCTTGCCATGTCATTTAAACTTCAGTGGTGAAAATCTATTAAACACCAATCTGTTATGTTTTTGGCTTTCTGAATAATCCATCTGTTCACTTATGTTGAACTGTATCTACTTAAGATGTGACCAAAATCTGATTTTGGTTTCTTTGCTGTAATCTCTTGTGGTCTAAGAGCGCTCTCAGGTGGCTTTTAGACCCCGCACACTTGCAAGAGTGAATTGGATTGCCCTGTCCAGTGTTTCTTGCACAGTCCAAAGATAAGTGGATCTTTTGGTGTGTGATGGAGCCAGGCCAGTTGGATGAGGCATTAGATTAATGCTTGGGGCATTTTTGATGCATTGATGTGAGGAAATTTAGTATCTGGGTTACAGTAGCCTCTGGCTGTTATATTTAGTTGATGCCACTGTAAGAAAAATATTCCTTTTCTAATTTTTTTTTTTTAAATTCCCCCTGTGAGGGAAAATCTGTCCTGAGCTGATTTTAGCATTACATGGAGGTAAAGATTCATAGTGGCTTGCAGTTATCACTGTGCCATGGAGTGATAAGGTTGCTTTCAAGCATCTGAAATGGAAATATTGATGTTTTTCCATTCCTGTTGGTAGAGTTCATGCGTAAAATGAACGTTGAGCTTTTACTTGTGCATAGTAATCACTCCTCCCAGGAATGTGTACCAATGCCTTTAATGTGGCACAAGTTGATGCTTTAAATGGGTTTGTGATGTAAAGAGCTACTTTATTATATATTGCCTAATAGATCACACATAGATCATGTAAATTTCAAAGATTGCAATGTTATACTCTTATTTTAAGGTTAGTAGAGATTCTGCAGGGCCCATTTGTTTCAGCCTGAGCACAGTCCTCTGTTGACACTTGCTGTGAAATACCAGAGCCTGGTTCACCTTCTGTGCTGCCGAGTTCTTGTAGCTTTATCTTCTTCGTTTATTCATTATTAAATGCATGCTTTCTGGTTGACAAGTGCTATAAAATCCCTTTCGCTGTGGCTGAACCTAAGAACCTCTGCTGAGAGTCTAGAAGGGTTATAATTTTTTTTTTTTTTTACTGCAATTATATGCGTTCTTACTTTCTGCTGAAGTGCTCTTCAGACCAGACTCCTTAACAGGCTGGTAGATACTCCCCATCCTTCTCTTTAAGTCCTGTAGTCATTAAAAGATAAATGCTAGAAATTTCCAGATTGCTACTGGAAACAGAAACAAGAATGTCTTGTGTGTTGGAAAAATGTTTCTAGAGGTCTGATAGTATATTAGTTCTACATGAAAATTAATGTTCATACTGTGTAGTTTTGTGCTGTTATTGCGTTCTTCTGTATTGATGTAGTTGGTATGCAGCCCCCATTAAGAACACACAGCATAAAACTGAAAGTTATGCTATTCTAACATAGGGCCACAAGAGTTCTAGATTTCTGAAGCTGTACTTTTAAATTAAGTGTTGACATGCAGTGTTGAAGTTTTTTAGGTTATTTGAAGTTTTATGATTATTTGAGAACAACAGACGGATCAGGGCTTTGCATTTCCTTCCTAAGCTGTAATGTATGTAAGTACTGTATTGTCTTTCAGTTCTTATTAGGCATGTTCTTGGGCTGGACTTGATGATCTTATAGGTCTCTTCCAGCCTTGAGCTTCTGTGATTCTGACTTGTTTTTATTACATTATATTTTATTTATCCTTTCTTCGATGAGCATTCCAGTATTTAGGAGCTATAGATACTTATCCAGGACACCAGGTTTTCCTCCAAAGGGAGAAGAACAGACTTAACCTCTTGATCTTGGTTTGATAAGAAGGTATCTTTCCACATACAGGCCTTTTTGCTTCTGATTCTTCTCAGGAAATATAGCCATGGCAGATTTTTCAGCTTTCACCTGTGTATATTTACTTGTTTGCTTTGAAAATAATCCATTTGGGACTAGAAGATTCCTTTTCTGTCTGATTCATCTCTTGATGAATCAGAGAGGTAACCTCAGGATTTCTCCTGCAGTTGGGTGTAACACCAGCAGTGGCCTGGGACAGCAATTTTGCTATCTGAGATGCAAAATCAGCAGTGGGAGAGCTGACTCTTCCCCTAGAAAAGTACAAAGAAGCAGATGGGAGACTGTCTGAAGGATATTTGAAAGCAAGGCCAGGGAGAGTGAGATCAAGGCCAGAGGAAATACTCAGACTGCTGAGTGAGCCTTCTCTTTTTGCTCTCTGTACTTGACAACCCACAGCTGTGAACCTTGTCCTCCTCCATACAGCAGAAGACCTGTAAGCAAAGGCACAATTTTTTTTCTCAGAGCATAGATCAATTAGGGTTTATCTATCTGGGTGAGCAGAAGCTGAGAAGAAAGTGAAGGAGGCTTTGGGGAACACTGTCTACGTGCTGAATGTTTTTTAAGACCATTATTTGTAAAGAAGTCCAAGAAATTGAACCTTCCCACACCTCAGACTTGTGGGTTTTATCTAGTCTCAACTGTGATCATCTTAGCAGTCCCACAGCTTCTCCCTTACCTGGCTAAGGAGCAGCTGAACCTCTGCTCCAAGCCCTACAGCTGCTGAAATAGCTGTCAGGTAGCCACGAGCATGGCAAGGCTCCTCAGAATGCTGGCTGCCAGAAACCAGTTCCTCCTGATTCCTAGGTCTTGGTCTCCCACTCAGTGTTGAAATGGTAGGACAGTTCCCTCTGGGTCATAGCATCTCCTCAGAGGAGAGATGCTGGATTCCAGGATCAGTGTGCTCCTGATGGTCATGGCCCTTGATGGACCTGGAGTCAGTACTGGTTTGGTTTAGCTCCAGATGTACCACTACCCCTTTTTGCTAAGGAGTGCTGGTTTGGTGCCTAAAGTGTGGTTATTAGGTCAAGGCTCTTCTTTTCGGTAACACTGGAGCTGTTGAAATGCTTAAGTTTCCAAGGCATAGGGTCAAACTTTCCTTTCTTTTTAGAGCTACAAAAAATATGGAAGTTATAGGAGCACTAACTGGAATCAAGTGTGTCATTTGCAATGAATGAGTAATTGGATAAGTTTGTATCCTTACCTCCTCCGTGTGGTCATGTGTTTACAAAAATGCCATGGTGTTTGTTTTTAAGTGGATTTAACATCATTCCTTGAAAATCTCAGGCACATTTGCAGAGCTCTTTCAGCACTTGCTGTTCAGAGGCTTGATTCTGCCTTACTGGGTATTTGAATGTTTTTTCCACACCCAAACTTGCAGATGCTAGAAACATTTCTGTTGTGAATATTAATTTTTTTTTTTTTGTGATTATTCATGGAGCAAAGCCCCACTATCATTTCTCTGGGTGCTTCTAAACTCTATTTCTCAAACACTTCTGGAAATAATCTTCTGGCCTCACTCCCTTTTTTTTACTTTTTGGCCTTCTGGTATCTGACAAGATAACGTTGTATCAGAGTACAAAAGGATGGCATTAATTCTGAATTGCACTGCATTTCAGCTGCTGTGTTTATTGGTGAAGAGTTAGAAAGTTGGGATCTGGCAGCTTCTAGTGACAGAAAGCCAGAAGGAAAATCTGTTACCTCAGGTTCTGTTGACAATCATGTCTGCTGCCACACTCATTTCTTTAGATTAGCTGGTAATAAAAATCTGAACAGCAGCTCGAAGCAGTGTATTGATAACTGGGTGAATGTTAAGTATGATTATTTAATAGCATTAAATACTGAGGTGCAGATATATAAAAACCTCTAGGCAGCAGTATCCAGTAATTGAGTGGAGCTGTCACCTATTACAGCCATCACATAAATCATCTTGCACCCATTTGTGCTGAGTCTGTACCTTGGGTCTTACCCCCATGGCCCCAGCCAAGACAAGCCAAATCAAGGTTGTTTATTTTTCCCCACCAAATTAAAAAGGTGATTATTTGCATGGAGTGAGGGGAATGGTGTAATGACAGGAGAATAAGGTCTTGAATACTGGACTTAAAAAATACCAGGTTTCAGCAGCTGTCTGTTTTCATAAGAAGACAGGCCTTTTTTGGAAAGGTGCCCTTCTGGAAAGGCTCCACTTTGCAGCTGGGAAAACACACATTGAGTGAAAACACAGTTTGAGTTGGGCTTAGAAAACCAAATCTTTTTTTAAAAAAAATGTGTTCTTCCAACATCTTGTCTGTCTTCTGATTATTTAAGTTATTGTGGTGTAGTTTTGATGCTTTCCAGTTTGTGCTTTCCAGTGAATTCCATGTGACAAGCTCTCCTGGACAAGTGTTTTCTTTGCAGGGCAAGTAAGTGTCCTTGAACATTAATAAGCTGTGGTATTCTGGGAACTTAGGGCAGACATGGCCACTGACTTAGACAAATAAATGACAATCTGTAGTTTAAAATTTCTGTCTTACACTAATATAGGCTACCCTTCTGCTTTCAAAATGCTTGTTTTTTATGAGATATATATATTTTGCTTGCACATTGTAGCAAACTATTGCAATATATTATCAAAGGAAAAACCTACGAGAAGGGAATTGTGTCTGACTCTGGATAATATCACCTGCAACTGAGGTGTAAAGCTCTTCTCTGAAGGAAAAACCTTATGCAGGAGATTTATTGTAAATAAGGAAAAAGATATCATGAGGCAGAAAAAGTATTTAACAGATTTAATAAATGCACAGTATGCAAGGGCATGAGAAAATATTTACAGTATTACAGGTCTGCTAATTTTTCAAATGACCTTGAAAATACACAAGTACAGCTCTTCTTGTTGATGTGCAAGGATGCTGCTTAGGAAAATGTGGGTCTCATAGGGGGCAGATCCTTGCAACTAAAAGTCTTGAAGATATTGACTGGTGACATTAGTATCTGGTTTGATGGATTTGTGTACAGATTTGAGATAGACTTTAAGAAGATGTGCTAGGATTTGAGAACCATCCCTAAATATTTATCTAGTTTTGATTGATGAGGCTGAAAAACAGATATCTGTGCTAAGAAACCAGATTGAAAACAATGTTGTAGCTTTTAAGGAAGAGCTATTGCTCTTTAATAGTTAAACAGTGGATATGAGCTATATAATTGCCATAGAAACTGGAGGCTTTTAAACTTTTTAGGCCCAGTTTGATTTTGGGATTGATTCCTGTAATGCAAGAGGTCTAGGATGGCTACTACTTCTATGTGTGGTCCAGTAGAAAGAAAATACACTATTTACATGGTCAGGATGGCCTTTGCTGTGGAGTGAGAATGTTGAATGACCATGTCAAATGACAACAATGGAAGACCACACTGAGTGGTCTTCAGGTGATTAATTTCTTTGCACTTCTCAGTTGTCTGGGTGTGTAGTGAATAAACTCACTGACCTTGATTCTTTTTGATCTTGTACAAAAAGATTGTCTAGTTAGGACTTGCCAGATGTAAGACAGGCTCAAATTTTGACTCACTCTGGAAACTTCCCTTATACAGTGGGGTATGTAGTATAATCCTTTCTCTAGAAGTTAACTAGTTTGCATTTAGAAGGTCATAAGTGTTTAAAATGTATTTGAAAAATTTTCTAGGAACTTTGAGAAGTCATATAGTATCAGAATTTTACTGCTAAGCTAAGTGAGTTAAATCAAATTCCTGGGGCACTGTGATAGTTTTATTTTTTCAGTGAAGGAAATGCTTCACTTGGTTTGTTTTCCTTTGTAGAGAAGTCCACTGATCCCTTGAAAACTTGATACCACAGTTGTTGAGTTTCCTTCTCTGAAGAACTATTCCCTTTCTGCTCTTCGTTTTCTGAGTGTTCTGTCCCTTCAAGCAAGTCACTACACTCAGCTTTATGTTCCCTTTGTTAAAGCATCTTTCCTTTAATAAAGCATTTTATGTAAATGTGGATAGTTGAATGATTGCTAAGGAGAGACCTAATGTTTTTGGCATGCTTGGCTTTTGCAGCTTTTCTCTTACCTTTATTTAAAAAAATAACTGTCACAGCTGATTTCTTAGTAATGCCCCACCCTTAATAGAGAGAGCAGCAACCACCTATGGATGTTTTGAAGGAATAAACCCATAGCAATAACTTTAAACCTTCTCTCTCCTCTGGAATTTCCTTTATCATTTATTATGCTAGCCATAGGCGAGAAACCAAGCTCTTTGTGGTGAGTTTTCATGTTTCCCTGGAGAAGAGGAGGGGAAAAGGCTTTCCAGGTAGAGATCTACTGCCCATTACCGTGGTCTGGTGTGTTTTCCTGAGTGAAGTGCTGTGATGAGCAGAGTGACAGCCAGTGAGTAAGCTGAGCAGACCTGGGCTGCTGCAGGGCAGTTATACCTGTTAGTGCAGACAGAAGCCAGGTATCAAATCAAAGTGTGGTGTAATAGCTTGTTAGCTGTAGCTAGCGGGCTTCGTGGTGCCAAGAAGGAAAAAGCAGATGGAAACGCTCAAATGCATTTCCTCCCTCCCCTTTCCTGTCTCTTGGATCTTTTATTTCAGTCAGTAATGGGAATCTGTGGTCTGAGTTTTGAATGAAGGGCTTACACTGCGCTAGTGTTAAGTACTTAATGAGCCTCATTTCTCAAAGATCTTGCAGTCTGCCTCAGTTAACCCAGCTGCTTTTTTTAGGAGTTCTTGTTTTGGCAGAGGCTTTTCTATGTGTAAGAAGAATGCACAAATAAACCGTTGTGCAATTTGCAATTAAAAATTAGGTTATAGGGAAAGGAAGGTTTTTAAACTAGGAGATCAGAGGCTGCAGAGCCAAGGAAAACAATTGCCCAGCGTCACTCTGTAAACCCCAGTCTCAACCAGAGCTGTGTGTCTGCTGTGCCTGTGGAAGAGAATAGAAAGAGTCCATGCTGGGGAAGTCCTGCTGTGCTTGTAAGGATCAGTAAAGGGAGAAGCAACCTGAAGGGGCCAGGAACTCACTAGTGCCTTTTTTTTCTTTTCCCTCTCTGAGGAAATAAACATTGTGTGGCAGAATTCTGCAGAACATGTGCAGTGATAGTGGTTAGGATTATTGAGGTTAAAATGAGTGACACTAGCAACTCAGGAAGTGTGTACTTTTAGAGTGTGTTTGAAAGGATACAAATACGTAAATATAGACTGTATCCACAGCTGTGGAGTTGTTTCAGCTGTCAGACATTCAGTGGTTAGCCATAAGAGTAGCTGTGATGAGGTTTATCTTTATGCTGAACTCAGATTTCTGCATTGATTATGTTAGATTTAAGTAGGAGTAGTTTGGTCTGATGTAAATTTTATTTAGGATGGAAGGAGAAGGAGGGCTGTTGCCTGGGTAATTGCATCACATCAGCATTTTCAGTGACAGCTTTGTATTGGCTAAAATTCCAATTATAAGTGTGGTTTTAAAGATGTACCTGTCTTTTTTTCTTCCTTTTGTTACAGGGGTCTTGAACAGCCATCTCCTGGATATGATGTTTTAAAAATCCTTCACCTTTTAGAAGTACCCACTACATCAAAGCAGGCATAGCTAAAGAGGTTAAAAATGTTAGCTGGGGTTACACAAACAATTGCCTGAATTGCTGGAGTTCCAATATCTGACATATTTGTTACAGCTGGTGTTTGCCTGCATGCCTGTTCTTAAGCTGTAACAAATCCTGGGTAACCCACCTGGTCTTGGGTGGTGGTCAGCTTGTCACATGTGCTGCCACGCTGCTGAGATGTGATACCAAATGAGGAGAGGTGTGGATTCAGGTTCTTCAGGTGGTGTTTTAACCTTGCACTTCCATCTTAAATAAGAGACCACAGCTCAGTTCATCCCTGAAGGGGCAAGACAGAATCTGCTGCACATTTAGCTGGCTAAAAGCAAAGGGTTTGTTTTTTTTTTAGCTAGTTAAGTAACTGAAGAACAACTCTGGAACTGGGGTGGTGAACCCCATCTGTGACTAGAGAAGGACCAAAGGGGTCACCTAGGCTTTAGCTTAGACTAAATGCCAAAGTCTTTTAGATGGCTCACACTACACAAAACTATTTTTCATCTCACTTCTTTGCACTTGGTTTTCATGTTTGTGGAATGGAAGAGTGGCTTGGTGCTGCTTCAGGTAATTAAACATCCTTTTCCCTGAGTGGTGTATCCTGCTGGCATGCAGGATGTTCTTACTGTGATGATTTCCACAAGTGTGTGTGGTACTTGGTTGTGCTGTTGATCTCTCCATCTGTGCTGCTGTGGCATGCTGTAATTGTAGCTTCTGGTTGTCTTCTGAAGCCTATAATGGTTTGTGGGCTGTGGTGGTGCATTTAGCAGATGTTTTGTGGCATCTGCTAGACACCTTTTCTACCTCCTTGTCCAGTGTTTCTGCTCCTCTCTCAGGAAAAGCAGCTGTAATGAGAAATGTTCAGAGGTGTTGTAGAGCAGCCCTGAATGACTGTGGATTTGGTCAAGAGCAGGCTGCTTAAGTTACAGGTCTCTTGAGTTGCAAGGCTCTCCTTGACCATCCTGAATGGAGGCCTTTGATACACTATCCTGCTGCAGTAAATTTGGGGAATGCAACAAGTGCTTTAGGAGTCCCCTTCCTGTGACCAGCATGGTGCCTCTTCTGTGATCCAGGCATGGCTGGAGTCCCACCAAGTGCTGGAGGAAGGAGGTGTGTTTTTCCATTTGATATAAATGCCTCTCATCAGCTGTCTTCTAATGGCTTTGGATACCAGATACCACGATCCAGAAATTTTTCCTTTGTATCTGAAAACAGTTCTCCAAAGACCAAATATCAGAATTACTTAAAATTAAATCAATTAATTTAAAAGACCAGAAGCAAATGCTCTTAAAGCAAAGATGTACAGAATAAAGTATTGTCTAATCCATCACCAAAACCCAGATGAACTAGGTAGCAACTGGGGAGATTATCACAGAAGCAGTGAAGACAGTTCAGGAAATAACATAAGCTTGTCTTCCTCTCCTCACGCAGGAATTTCTTGTTACAGTGCTGGTAACAGGCCTCTCAAAAAGCAGCCTCTGACCTGGTGACTTGTTTTGCTCTGATTTAATATTATCTTGGCAGTTTTGAAAGTCCAGCTGTGAACCTACTTTATTATATTAACCATGGGATCCTATTTTGTATTCACAGAATGTTTGCTTAAACACAATATCCTGGGAAGGGTAATAATCCATGGTAAATATGATAGAACCCCTGAATGCCTTATTTCATGGAGCTCCTAGTCTTTCTCCCTTCCCCCAAGAACTCTTAATTATTTTTCTAGCCTCTTGACGCAGTTCTCTTTAAACATGTAGATTTATTTCTGTCTTCCCTCCCTTCTTTCCTACGGCTGTTTGCTGCACTGTGATGTCTGGTCTTAAATGTTGAACATTTTCTGGGTGGGGCAATGTCTGCATTCAAGCAGGAGAGTGGACTCTCACTTCTAAAATGGTTTGTAGGCGTTGATTGAGTGGAGATAATAATGAAACATGAGCTGCTTGTGGTGCTCTTTGGCATGTGAAATAAAAATGATGAGCTATTAAAACGGCCAAAGCTACTCTTGGAAAAACTCAGTGTCTGGAATCCAAAGCATTTTTCCTTGTATGAACTTTTCTGGCTGATGTCATCAACAACAAAACATGTTCCTTGAGCTTTGCTGCTGCCTAAGGTGGCTGGTAGGCATGACACTGACGACCGCAGTGTCACAGTCTTCTGGTGAATGGGGGCAGCTGTGGATGTTTCAGATGATCAGCGTGTCTGGGTAAGTCATTGTCTCTGCTAAGCCAAGTGAGCATGGCTGTTATGAATGTGCAGGTTGCCAAGCTGATCATGGTGATGGGGAAGAAATGGAGCGAGTGTGTTGGTCCAGGGTTCTGCACACAGGGTACGAGAGGCATCTCAGCAAAGATATTTCTTTCTGTGACTGTATATGACCTACCAGAGGTAGGCCATTTGCCATTCAATAGCTACACAAATGCAGAGGCCATTTGTGTAGCTATTGAATGTCTCTTCAAGTAGGTGTTGGTTCCTATGGAAGTACTATTGAGCACCTTTGCAAAAGTTTTATACTATATATGTGTTCCAGTCACAGAAAAGAAATTACACTGTATTAGTAGGCTGCTAAGACTTTTTGTTTGCTTTTCCTTTGCACCCAAGTGCCAGATGTTGCTTTCTTTCTCAGCAATTTTACCTATGTCACAAATATGGCATCTCAGCAAATGATATTCCAGTACCTCATCCCGCTTTCCAGAGGATTTGCGTTAGAATCATCAGATATTGAAAAACCTCAAAATCCTTCCAACACCCCTGAGCCCTCTAAACCCTTGCTGAAAAAAGAGAATGCAGCGATTTGCATGCAGGATTCTTGGCTACTTTTTCCTGGCCTCTGCCTTTACAGGACTGCAGTCCCATGGAGAAGCTGTGGCTTGTTTACTTTCTTTTGTTTTGGAGAGTGACTTTCAGAGAGTAGATTTGGAATGGCCTGCACATTCCTTCACTTGAAGCCTCCTAGGGTGATTTGATCTTTAGATGCCAGTTTTTACTGTGAGAAAAAAGCGTTTCTTGTCTTTCTCAGTATTTCTTGACTGTCTTGCATTGTTTTTAAGATGTGCAAGCTGCAAGTCCTGCTTGATGCAGTTTGGTAGAAATGGTAGCCAGTTCCAAAATGAAGTAATAGCAAAATTTTTTTCACGCTCTGAGTGTAACCATACCAGAGAAAATTAATTCCATAGGAATGATTGCTGAAGTATGTCCCCTCAGTGTACCTGCCTCTTTGTGGTTATGGCAGGAAAAGAGATGTGGTTTTTATTTTAACTACTTTAATTCTATGGATGATGTGGAAGGTAAAAATGTAACTAGGAAACTTGCTCCCTCTGTGTTTTACTGCTTCTTCATGGCTCCTGTCTCCTGGCCCTGCTCTGCAGTGATGCTCTCTGAAGGGACATGCTGGAGCTGCAGAGCACCAGGATGCTGCCGGGTCCCTGGGGAAAGGGCTGCCAGGTGAGCTGCAGCACAAAAGCAGAGCTGGAGGGAGTTCAGCTAAGCCTGCCTTGTGCTGCCACACACCAGGACTGCAGATTAATGTGGGGGCAAGAGGCCAGCCTGGCAGGCATGGGGGAAACAGAAGTGTTGCTCATCACAGCAAACTGGGACAACAGTGGGGGGGTGGGGGTTGCTGAAAATTCCACCAGAAACATTGAGTGTCCAGCAGCTCCGGTACAGCCAGGCCTAACGTGGCCTGATCAAGTTAGGATTTATTGGCATGGGAGCGGAAATGAGAACCTGGATTGAGGCTGTCACACAATACTAAGTTTAACAGAAACCCAAACCAGCCAAATAAGAGAGCATCTATGCAGTGGTGGTAGGCCTTGTCTGTTCTAGTGTCCAGTTCTGTGTAGTTCCACTAACATTACTGACCACATCCTGCTTTCTGTGATGGAAAAGTTCATCTTTTAAAGCTATATACAAAGGTGCTGGTTTTAAACCTGACTTAGAAATGTAGTACATGTCTCCCATTTTGTTTTAAATCAGGAATATCTCAAAGGAGGATAACTGTCAGGAAGAGAGTGCATCTGTGTCCTCAAAAAGATGTATTTAGGAATGAATGAACGATGGACAAATGGTTTAATGGCCTATATAGCATTAATTTATCAATATCTAGCGCACAGGAAGACTTTAAAACGTTTTCTTGATTGGCACTTCACCTTTCTGAAAGCTGGCTAAGTCCTGCTTTTTCTAATTTATTGACATATTATTTTTGAGAGCTAAACACATTAAATTTACTCTGTAGCCTAGTGGAGCAAACAGAGAGGATAATTTTTTTTCTGTTAAAGTGTTTCCTGTAGAAAACTAAGAGCCACTAATTAAGCAGCGATATTAGCTAGGTGTGGCAACATTTGTGGATAGAATTTTGATAGCAATTCCACATGTTTCTTGCTGCTTTAATTTTTTTTTAATGTAGGGATAGAATTTTCTGTTAAAGGGCATTCTGTCTAGACCTTTTGAAAATCTAGCTTGTTTCATGGCTGTATTTATAAGCATACTTTCTAAGGACACCTCTGAAAACCTGGTTTGTAACTAGTAACTGATGGAAGATTAGGGAAGAAATTCCATTAATTTGTGTTCTTTGTGAGGATCAACGAAATGGAAGATTCTGTAGGCAAATAAAATTTTCTGAATTATTTTTACTGTGGAGCATTGTATGGAAGTAGCATGAAAAGTTGTTTGTAGTGGTGATTTTGTAGCCAACACAGTGGAATCAAATCTTGCAAACCAACACTTCTTATTGCCAGTTATTTATTGTTTCTTTGGCTTCTGAGATATTTGGAAAACTTGCACATATTTCTGACAATGTTCATATGATAACTAAAAATCAGGTAAGAAAATGAATGTGTTTGTGATAGAAGGCCAGAGCAGGATGGGTAAGTGAAGCCACTCAGTTTTGGTCAGTGAGCCTCCTTCTGTTATCAGTGTATAGATCCAGGGCCTTCTGCAGACAGTAATTAAGAGAATCCAGGCTAAGCTCTTCCTTTGAATCTCTTTGTGGAGACTTCTGTATCTTTCTGTTGATTGTTATTTAGCTTTGAACTCAAGTAATTAGTTACTTGTCTCCACATAAGCAGTAAGAATATCCTCTGCTGCCATGCTCCTGAGGAACATGAGTTGGAAAGGGGGAGGTTAAAAAAAAAAAAAGGGAGTACTACAAAAGTTCAGACTTTCAGTATATGTTAAGTGAGAAGAAAAAAAAGGATGTCTAACAGTGCCAAGTGCAGGGACTTTAAACTTTCCTTGAAAAGTTTTGCCTTGACAGTTCATTAGTTTTATTGCTCTAGTTTTGGCACAAACCCAGACACAGAGTATAATGTCTGCATGGACAATGAAGACTCCATTTATAATTTGTAGAATAAAGACCTATCAGTGTGATTTAAATGTTCTGTATTGGTAAGTGCAGTTCTCTATCTCTGAAATTGCTCAGTGATTCTGTGTTAACCTGCCCATCAAGTCCTCCTAGAAATTGTCTTTTGCATACCATTCCATGTTGCTTCCAAAAGGTATCATTCAAAGTTTGTGCTACGGTGTTTGTCCCCTATAGAAAATCTTGTGAGTGGATGTATGTGCTTGATTTTTGGCACTGGTTGCACTCTCAGTGGACAATGGTGACCTGTCAGTATATGGCTGGATGACCACATCAGGCAGGAATGCCACTGCAGGGCTGGGGGAAGGATGTTCACTAACCAGCAGTTGCAGAAGTATGGGGGTTTCAGAGCTGAAGACAACAGGACTAGGCCAATGTCCCCTTTGCATGTTTTTCTGTATCAAGAATTGAAGTAGTAGTTTCCAAATATTGTAGAGCATGTGACAGTTCTTTCCAGTATAATAAATATTGTTTATTCCCTCTCCTTTTTCCTTCTTATTTTTCTAGTGATAAAAAATGTAAATTGCATTGACTGGCTCAGTGCATATATAATGAAAAAAAATTAATAGCTAGATAGGTCCTTGTTTAGTATTCATAGTATGGTGTTTTCTAGGAAATAAGATGAAGCTGTTGAAGCATCCAAAGAGGCACTTTTTTTATTTTACCTTGGGACTTGTGATTACATTTAATTATGTATTTTTATCCTTACGACTAAGCATGTCATGCATCTTCAGCCTCAAACTGTATCACATGAAAGATTAGTTATTATTTCATGGCTGATGAAATCAGCAGAAGCAGATTCTATTTGGCTGCAGAAAACTGATAATGCTCCCTGCTTTGTGTAGGCAGGGAAGCTGACTTAATGATGACCCACCAAGCAGTATCGTGGTAAGGTGGTGCATATCCCAAAATCTGAAGCCTGCAGCTGGACTCTGACTCATGAAGTGTGCTGCAGGCTTCCTCTCCTTTCCCAGGCTTTGCCCAGGAAAACATCATACTGAGTTGCCACAGTGGACATGGTGGGGAAACATGCAGCTGAAATGTTTGTTTTTCTTTAGGTGTGGTAGCTGTTGTTTACATCTGATAAATGCTCTCTGGAATGGGAGGGTTTGCAGCTTGTTGAGGCAAGATGTTTTGAGGGTTTTCTCCCCACATTTAGTTATAGGTAGGTCTTGAAACAGTGCATGCTTCTAGAGTAGAACACTTAATAAACATGGGACAAACATAATAACAACATAGCAACAACAAAATGCTTTTAGAAGATGGAGGAGGTTCTCTGTAATGTCTGGGAGATAGCAGCGGGTTGTTTACTTTTAGGCATAGTTAAAAATAGGAAGGATGATTGCAGTTATCCAAAAGGGTTGTGTGCTGACAGACACTCGGAAATCCTCTCACTGGGTTCCAGAGAGGGACAGGAGGGTACTAGGAAGGCAACCAGGTATGCCATGTATAGAAACAGGCAAAACAAGGTTTTCCAGAGCACATTGTGTGGTCTATGCCCACAACTGTTTTATCTGCAAAGGGACAAGCAGCACAGTGCTTGTTCAGATATTTTGTTTACCATTGAAATGTGCATTTATCTGACTTGGATAAGGATTAGATGATGTTCTCTGAAAAGAATATGATGCAGTTGCAACTGTTTCCTAAGGCTTTGCCTTTTCCAATTCATATTAATATCTGGTGACAGGTATTAATATGAATGACCAGCCACCTTCCTGGTGGACCTTGTGTTCTGTATCTTTTGCTTTTAATAGCATTTTTCTCAGTTTACTGCAGTGAAGTAATAAAGATTTTAAGGCTTTGTTTATCACAGGTTTGCAGAAAAATTGTCATTGTACCAAAGCAATTTAGTATCCTCATGATTATAAGGCCAAGCTAGGAGTTGTATGAGTTTTCACTGGATTGGAAGGCCAACACTGATGCTGAATACCAGACACTTGCACATGACAGCCATCCCATGAAATGGGGGTGTTTCATGTGACATTTCTCTTATAAGATTGCATTTTGTAGAGTTATTGCCTTGTATTTATGGTGTGTGCATGTGGTGTTTTTGCACTACATTGGTTTGACAAGATGAAGATGTTTGTTCAAAAGTTTGTGTGGGGTGTGTTAATACCGTGAAATCTGGGTCCCAGAGAGCAGCCAGCATTGGATATTGTGTGGTTATGTGTCAGAGCAGGATGAAATAATCCCCAAATCCTATCTAGGATTGTCCTCTGTCTCCTGGGATCTATCTGCTCCTGGTTTGTCCCACCTCTCCTGGCAGTGGGATGCAGAACCAGTGCCCGTGTCACGGCAGCGGGTGGATGACAAGGAAGTGACGTGTGCCGGTGATTAACACCAGGCAGCAAGAACAGGACGTTCAGATCACTTAGGAACATGGACTTTCCTACTTTTTTAAATTTTTTTTTTAATCTGCTATTGTTTAAAACTGACCTGCTGCTTTTTTAGCTGGTGTCATTTTCCTAGAGGAATGTGAGTTCTGTGATTGTAACTTCAAAACAAAGAAACGAGTAATTTCATAACGATGAGGAATCAAAACATGATGCTAATGTGGGGAATTTTTCCCCAGCAAAGGTGCAAAATGTGTCAGTGAGGTCGACAGTGATAATGTACTCATTGTCAAGGAACTGAGCTGAAAGCAAGTCTCTGTTTATGCTTTGTTTTCATATTGCTGGCTTGGCTCCTGATTTTCTACCTTTCACTTGCTGGCATGTTAAGCCAAGTGAATATACTCATTGTTTAGTAGTTAACTCCCTCTTTTCCATCACTTTGAAACATGGAATGTTGGTAGTGCTCTTAGAAAAACCTCATTTCAAGGATGGATTTCTCCATTAGCATTATAGTGAAAATTGCTATTTACTTATTTGCAGCTCCTGTTCATCAGTAGATACTGGGGGGGAGAGTTAGGGGGAAAAAAGTGTATTTGTACAGCTTTTCACTTTGTATCTTTGCAGATATCTTACTGTTAAATGTTTCTTTTGGAATGCTTGTAAAACTCAGCAAATGAAAATAAACTTGCATTTGCTTTATAATGATCTCTCTTCACATTTAAAATGTGGCTCACGCTGAGCAGTCCATTTGTACTTCATTTTGTCAGTAATAGGACAATTTTTATATGACATTAAACAGTAGGACTAAAAGTGATAGCATTGCTCTAGTTCCAAGATGCTTTAGTCGTTGGACAATAAATCTGTAAAGTGGAAGTAATGTGTTTATGAATTCTGTAGTGTCAGGTCCAAGTTGTGATAAAATGGCATTATCCAAAGTAGTGTGACCTACCCCTTTTCACCTTTGATGGGTGATTTCCCTGCCCCATTTTGCAGAGGAATCCCACCCACACAGTGAGTGATGTGGCTGCTGCTACTTCCTATCAAATCAGTCAGTGCAGGGCATTGTTGGGAGGTAAACAAAGACACAAAGGTTGAATGACTTGCTCAGGAATGTGCTGGCAGGGGAGAATTCAGGCATCGGGGCCTGGCTGACAGTAGAAGATGGGCCTGGAAAACATCAATTGGATGGATAAACCATTGTGAGATGAGGAAATGTAGTGTCTGTGCCATAGGTGAGACTTGTAGAACAGATGTAAATTACTTGTGTGCAGTTACAAAGGAGGATGTCTAAGGCAGTTCCATATTTTGATATCATAATCCCTGGTATGTGGAGCTCCTTCTCTGGTTCCATAAGATAGTCAGCGTTTTCATATTTTTTTTAAGATATTTTCCCTCTGTTCTCTGCTGTCGGGGTGCTATTTACTGGCAAGTATTGCAGGCACAGAAACTAGTACCATAACTGCTTGATGAAGCTGACTGCTGTTGCAGGAAGAGGTGAGTCCTGTTAGTTACTGGAAGAAAGAAATTGTAGTAGCAACCCAGGTCTGGGATGGGCTGAGGACTCTCCTGTTTCCATGGATCTGATGAGTGGCAAGCCTCCCTGTATGGTGTCATCAGCCAGCCTCTCTCTGCTGCCTGGGTTTGGGTTGCTGCTCCCTGAGTGCTCCAAGTGCCTGGGCTGGGCTGCAGCCACCTTCCTGCAGGTCCCCTGCCTCCTCCGGGCTGTGTGTTCTCCAGTGCTCCAGGCTCAGCCAAAACTCATCTTTAACCTTGCATCAGCTCTTTAGGGAAAGGTTTCCTAAGGAGGGCAACACTTCTTTATTACTGACATAATCAACTTGTATTTATTCAGTTGAGAGGCTGGATTGTAATAGCTGCTTAAAATGCTTCAGTAGAAATGCTCTCGACTCCAAAGCAATAGGGAGAGCTGATTGCTTATGGGCAACAACTATCTATGGCATAAATTATTTACAGTGTGCTTAAATTGTCAGAGCTCTTGAGAGAATGGGAGGTTAGTTGTGTTCTATGGCAGGGCTGGCTTGTTCAGCCCTGCTGGGAGGGAGGTAAAGATGAATGCAGAAAACATGATGTGTTTGAACAAAATGAGTGTGGGTGCCCACTCCTAACACAAGGAGTTTGTGCTCTCCCACTGTGGCTGTTCATGGCCATCCCAGCTTCACAGGTTGGTTGGTAGTTTTTGCTGGAGCAGCAGTGCTTGCTTGCTGTCCTTGGATCTGGTGATGAGCTGCTGTGAAAAGTGCTGTGTTTCCAGAGAAGACTGCATGAAAAGCCACACTTTTATATGTTTGAGTCCCAAATGTATGTAGACATTTTGGACTAAGAATATATCGAGCTTGGAATTTTGTGTATGTATTTATGTGTATATGCTGTATGTAAAATAAAGCCTGCAATTCAATGTCTTCTAGGATTTGGTCCGCAAGTAGTTAATCAGTTTGTAAAGCACTTGGTAAAGGTACAAAGCATTATGGTTTTGCAGAACACAAAATCAAGATGCTTAGCATCCTCTCCCTGTGCTATGTGACTGATTGTGGTGGAGATCTTGGAAAATTTGTCATAAATCTGTGAGATGGTTTGAGACTGTATTGGACAGATTTAAATCTTCACAGAAGAAAAATGACTCTTATTAACTACTTTAAAATGGTTCCAAGATATTTGGGGAAAATAGTGATTTTTTTTTTTTTCACCCTCCTCACCATTCATCAACTGATAGTTATAGGGCAGTGTTGTAGACCATTTTCAGGTTGTTTTTAGATGCTGGTATACTGTACTTTAGTATCTGGAAAGAATAACTAAACAGTTACATCATATTTTCTGACATGACTGGTACTGTAACCAAAACATCCCATTAATTGTTTATCTAACCTAGAGTTATTTCCTCCAGAGGAAAGGATTACATGCATAAATAGTTTCCTTAAGACACAGAGGCATTTATAAAGAAAAAAAAAATGGCATGGATGCATAGCCAAAAGTTGAAAGTGTATGCAAGTTACTTCAAGGTTAAGGCAGCCAAGTGCTCTCCAGGAATAGGGTTTATGTGAGAATTCTACAAAGCACCTCCTGCTGAAATGCTTTGGCTCTCAGAGGGTGCTGCTACATCTCTCTGGAGGGTCTAGAATTCTGTTACCTCTTCCCTCCTGTTTGAGAACTTAACATCTTGTGGATTTAGGCAAGCACACTCTTTGGATGACTGCTCAGTGAAGAGTTTGAAGGTTTGATCCAGAGCACAGAAGGCTCGGTATACCATAGGAGTAGGAGCAGCAGCAATGGCTCCAGGGCTTTGGAGGATTATGTGAATGGTGACATTGCTCACCAAAACTTTAATCTGTTTTGAAGCCGGAATAAAGCAACAGAACAAAAAGCTTACACTAGTTTCATAGTTACTTTTTTTTTTTGGCATTGACAAGGTGCAAAATTATATGCAGCACTATGGTTGGGGTGGTTTTGTGCAAAAGGAAACCTACACCAAGGTTAAACAAGGCTTGCTATAGAAATGAGGCAGTAGTAATATTACAGCTTTAGAGAAGAATTTGTGCTGTGATGAATTACAAAATAAATGGTTTTTATTCCTTAGGTTAATCTTGAACTTGTGTGACAAACCAGAACATTCTTAGAATAATATTGCTTGTGCAGCAGTAAAGCCTTGGTCATGGCAAATGGCAGTGAAGTATTGCTATATGTGAGAGAGAGCAATCCAAAAGCCAGGAAGAGTAGTTATAGGACATAAAAGCTGCACATCCTTAACAGAAGCTAAAACATAGATTGTGGAAGTCTTCCCAGTTCCATTCATACACTAGCAGGCCTGATGCCTCAATCTTGCCTCCTCTTTATTTGCTGAGAGTGTTAAGATTGGCTGGAAGAAATGAGCACAGCCTAGGAATCCAGCTCCAGCAGCCTGGGCTAAGAAGGAAAACGAAAAATTGAGGTCTGTGCTCCACCTGACATGGAGAAATTGGCTCATAAGTTTCTACCCAGTTTACTGTTTGAGCTCTAGCCTTGCATGTATGGTGACACCAGCTCAGCAGGCTTGGGTGCCTGCCTGTGGGAGGCCCTGAGCCACAGAAATGTGTTGGGACTGACTGAGGAGTGGGGTGGGCAGCAGCTCTTGCTGCCCTTCTGGATCAGAGGAGACTGGGCAGCAAGGGCTGTGCCTTGCAGGCAGCCTGTTCAGGCCTGCTGGACTCGCTGCTGCTTTGTGCTTTGCCCCTTCCCTGCTGCCTGGGAGCTGGACATCTCCTCTGAGCTGGTCTCAAGGCATTCTCTGTTCTGTTTAGCTCAGCTCTCCTGCCTCATCCCAACCAACACCCTTACTCAGTTCAGTGGGGACAGGCTGGCCTCTGAGGTGGCCACCAGGCATTTTACTGGCTTCAGCCAAGTAATATACCTCTCTGAACAAAGCCAAAATAAGCGTTCCCTAATGAGCTGAAATTCACTTAGGAGCTCCTCCACTCAGGTTTTCTGAAAGAGTAAAATAAAACTTGTAAAGATGTACAGTGTCAAACCCCAAACTCTTATTTCCCATTATCTCTCCAGCAAACTCTCTGGTGCCTCTAATATTTGCTGGTACAAGCTGAAGGCTGTGAATGGTGGAGAAATGTGCTTTGGGTGGTTTGCTGTGAATGTTCCTCATCAGGAGGTTTACTACTTAGAGTACTGCCATTCATCATCTACTTTTTCTTGTCTTTAACAGTTCATTCACAAATCTGACATCAAGTTGTTAGTTTTGAGACCCAATCCCTCCTCCTTTATACATAATAAATCCAGTGACCCTTAGCATTCTGTAAAAAGCCAAACTTAAATTCAGTAAAGTATTTCTGAGCTATATGGGAAAGACATCTGTTATATGCTCTACTGTTTTTCATAGTTATTGCTACATTTTTAGCCATGACTTTAAGTCTTTTAAATATCACTGAATATTTTTTTTGATAATAGAAACCTTTTCTCAAAGTTTCAATGAATCTATGCCATGCAGAAGACACAATTATATTAGTGACTTTAAGTGTTAGTGTACCATAACAATTTAAAATTTTAGTTGGTGTTAAGTGTTTCCATAAGTCACAATTAAAGAATTTCTTGGAATTCAAAGTAGGATTCTCACTAATTTGATAAAATTCAAATGAAATAGCCAGCCAGCAATAAAAGATAAGAGAGAATGTGATAAAATTATTTGTAAGATAAAAAGAGAATATACTGTGTGGAAAAATTCACAACAGCAGAGGTTTATGTCCAGAAAGGAGACAGAGGAGTCCAGTAACTTTATTCAAAAAAAGGGAGAGGCCATAGGTCATTCCCCTGGCATTTCTCAGATTATTGGGGGATGCAGCCCCCTTTCTATCCTAAGTTCCCAACCACATCACCCTCTTCCTTTCCCCATTGGCTGAGGTACTCAGAAGATACAGACCTCCCAAATCGCCCACTCTATGCTCCCCTCTAATATGTTATATAAGAGAAAGGAAAAAACCTATTTATGATTCTATTAAGTCTTTGTTCTTTTTCTCTAAGTTCAGGAATTTCACATGGCCTTGGCTGAGCAACGGTCTGTGTCAACTAGTAACATTTTCTAGAATTGATAGTTTAAGTTACTTTCCTACCTATAAGTTCCTGGCCATATATACAAGCAGATTTTCATGGTCTGTTTGTAAACAGATGTAAAGACACATTCATCTTATTCCTTTCAATATTATTCTATGTTTTATCCACCAGTCATTGGCTTTAAAAATTGTTTTGTAAAATGTTGACTGACATATTAGGGGGTCAGCAAGTGATGCTGTATTAAATACTGGTGGCTTTTTGGTTTTGTGGTTGGGGGGATGTTTGGTTTGGGTTTTTTAATTCTTTCTGAAAATATGTGCCATTTGCTGAGAAAATAAAGTGATTTTGTTCTTAAGTTTTCAGAGCCTATCCATGGCTTTTCTTGACAGACAAGTTTTCTTGGAAGTGTTAGGCTTGTGCAGTGGTTGACGTCCATCTGTGTTAGATAATTCCTATTCCTTGGCTCTGAAACAGCATTCATTCCAAATCTGTGGTTACCCTGGAATACTTTTTTTCCTTTTATTATTAACTATACTGGTGATTTTTCTTCTACCCTTTTGGATAAAGATCTAAACCTTTGCATTAATTTCTATTCTATTTATGAAAGTAGTTCCTCATAAACATTATTAGATTGTTTTGTGAGGAAAGAATATTTTGTAACGAATCAGTCACTTTTCTTGTGCATCAAAGAAAAGGCTTCTCTTAAACCCAGTGAGTTGATTACAGTATGGTCCAGCCTTCTTTGGCAAACCATGTCTATCACAATTTGCAGGACTGGGACCGTGATCATCATCCCTCTGTAATTGGCACTGGTGAGGCCACACCACACATGCTGTGGTGAGGGGCCCAAAACTGAACACAGGAAGGACATTGAGATGCTGGAGCATGTCCAGAGAAGGGCAACAGAGATGGGGAAGGAGCACAAGTCTGATCAGCAGGAGCTGGGGTTGTTTATCCTGGAGAAAAAAAGGCTTAGCAAGGAGCTCCTCACTCTGTAGTACTACCTGAAAGGAGGTTGTGTCAAGATGGGAGTCAGTCTCTTCTCCCAATTAACAAGTGATGGGATGAGAGAAAATGACCTCAAGTTGTATCAGGGGAGGTTTGAATTGAATGTTGGGAAAAATTTCTTCACTGAAAAATGGGTCAGGTATTGGAGCAGGCTGCCCAGGGAAGTGGTGGTGTCACCATCTTTGGAGCTCTTTAGGAGAGGTGTGGATATGACACCTGGGGACTTGGTTTAGTGCTGGACTTGGCACTGCTGGGCTGACAGTTGGATTGGATGATTTAGGTCTTTTCCATAGTGAATGATTCTGTGATTATAGTGCTTAGTAATTAAATAATATTAGTTTAAATTAAATTAATTACCCTCAATAGTTAAAAAAACACAGAATCCACAGCCAATGTGAATGTTTCCCCTTACTCCGTCTTCTTTTAAGTTGTAGTCTTTCAAATGTAGCTACATTGAACATCTTTAATCTGCAATAAAGGTTTCTATCCAAAGTTCTTAGAGCCACACAGCTCATAGGTGTCAATCTGCACAGATCCCAGGCTTGGACTGCCTTCCAGCAGCCTCACTTTATACCTAAAAATGATGTCTCAGCAGGGAATTGTCTGATTTTTGAATTAATTATATGTTCTGCTACTGCACTTGTGGACTTAGTTGAATTAATGAATTAGTAGCTTTGTGATTTCTGTGGAGGAAGAAGATCATATGTTGGCTGTCCAACATGTTTTTTTAAATGTTTATTTCTTGTAAGTTTAGGTTACTGAATGTGTGGCAATAAAAGCACTGATCTGGGTAAGTATTGTATAATTATGATTATTTTCTGAATTAATTTGTTCCTTACAGCCCTTTCCCCTTTTTATAACAGAGTTTATTTTACAGAGAAGTTTTTGGTGGCTCTTTTAGTGAAGACCTGATATACATGTTTTAATTCAGTTCAAAAAATTTCAATATTGAGGAAAAGTCTTTTTTTTTCTTTCTCTCCTGCTTCCTGTTATTGTTATTTTTTATACTCTTTACAGTAGCACCCAGTGTCTGCTATTTGAAGGCTGCAAGAACAGAGTGACACAAGTAGGACTGAGAACATTTCCAGCCTGGCAGGCTTTGGGGTGTCAGGAAGAGATGGAGAGGTGGCAGGGGAAGGATTAGCTGCTGGGAGGGCAGTCTTCTCATTTCTGCAGCTCCTAGGTGCTGCACTGGGCACAGGGATTCTTTACTCTGGACCCCTGTTTTCATGTTGTTTTGAAGGGAGGAACGGGTACTGATGTAGGCTAACAAATGGCAAAATCCTACTGCATATACCCATAGAGAATACATAGTACAAAGCTAAGTGAAGTAGGGAGCTGCTGGGAAGAGCGTCAGTGTACAGTTTATTTTGGAAAAGGTCTCTTACATATTCCTGTATAGCCATTGTAGACTCTTAAAATTTTTCTTATATGTGCCGTATTTTTAAAATTTTTAATTTGCCCAACCAAGTAGCCAGAGTGCTAAAAGAAGCGCACCAAGTAGAATGTCAGTCAAGTTGATTTTATTACATCTCCCGTGCTTCTAGTTCCTAGCAAATTGCTCACTGTAGTAATAAGAGCAAATGACTTGCATTTGATTCCCTCAGAGTAAAATCAGCCCTTTTAAGTACATCTGAGTGACAGCTGCATTTGCTGAGGATGGCTGTACCTCCAGAAAGGCTTCATGTTGCATCCTGGAGAAGAAATGATGATGACTTCTATTTGTTCAAGTTTGGATAGTTTATCTTCTTTCCTGCCACTCATCTGACCTTGGGTGAACTGCCTGACTTTGTGTGGACATATTTTGTGGAGAGACCATAGTCTTCTGCATTAGACCTTTATTAGAGAGGCCTTACAGGAAGGAGTTAAACCAAGAGGAAGCCCTTGGTAATGCAGTGGGGAAAAAGCTAATCAAGAAGGATACTTCTTTTTAAAGCAGGTGGTGAGTAGCAAGAACTACGTAATCTCCCTGGCTGCACTGGTCTGGGTGGAAATCACCTTGCTTGCCTCCCCATATTACAGTTTTGTACACTTAGGGGGAAGCTGTTAAAGCTCATGAAGTAACCATGCTGGTAGATTAAAAATAATCAGGAAGTATGTTGCTAAATACATGGGGAGTTTATTGAAGTAGTAGTTTATTTAAATAGAAATTATTCATTAAATCAATAATTCTTTAACTTGTTTTACTGCTCTTTAAGTGCCTTTTTGAGGCAAGATTCCTGCTTTTTCAGGCTTGGCATTCAAAGCAGAAGTCTAATGTAGCATTTCTGCCAAGTGTTGCAGGCTTTTCTTGGGAATAGTGGCATTGGATCAAAGTGTTTTTTCACTGATTGATGGTACACTTTCCCACATGGCCTAGGTTAACTTTTAATTTCTGGGGTTTTTTAAGCAAGCAGTAGTGTTGAGGAATGATTTATGGGAGCTCAAAAACCAGGTGAACTGGCTGAATAGAACATTCGTCAGGACTTTTAAGACATTTCTTTGGTTTTTGGGCCTGCTGCCTGCTATTCCTGCCAATGGTAAAATGGCCTTTAGTTGACCTCTTCCATTTCTTTGAAGGTTGTTTTTGACTGTTTTTTATACTGATATAAGAGAAGGTTCCTGAACAAGTTTACATTGTGCTGCATGTCCCTCCTTGTTTCTTTTCCTTAAATCTCAGACTAAAAGTATGTGGCCACATGGGGTACAAATAACTTGCAGACTTTATAAATCACTGACAAGTTCGATGTATGCTAATGTTTCTCAAACGGATACAGGTGTCCTTATTAGGTCTAAACATAGAAAGCCTGGGTGTCTAGTGAAGTACATAAACTTTTATGTTAGACAGTTGTTTATATAATACATTATAAATTTTTTATAACTTATCTGGGCACTATTTCAGCAAAGTAGGTTAGCACATGCTGAAATCCAGCTATTTAAGCAATATCTGTATTTCAGCATAGTGTCATGTATTTAAGGGGCTTCTCAGGCAAGAGTTAAAGAATTTACAGAGGTTTTTCCTTGATTTTTTTTTAAATTGAAAAATATCTATGGCTAGAGACTTAGTTGTGCTGTAGGAATTGTTTCAGGCTTGTTCTTGATATCTTTGCAAGTAATGTTTGCTTGGGGTAATTTTTTTCTCCCTAGGCAGTTATTATCTGAATATTATCACTCTTAAGTCATAGTTAATAATTGATAATCTGTCATTGAGCAAACTTTTTCCAGGGCAAGGAGGAAGGTTGGAAAGAAGCCGTTTGTTCTCTGAAGTGATAGAAATGTTTGGACATGTCTGTTCAGTTACTTTTGAATGGCTAATAAAGGTGTGTCAGGTGATCTGGCAGTGGGGTTCCTCCATGGATTGCTTGATGCTAGGAAGCATCAAACATTGCCTAAGTTTTGCTTGAGTGTGTTCTCCTGTATTCTGGGTTATTGATGGTGAGTTAAAGCATATAATAGCATATAATAAAAGGTTTGGGTTTTGTTGTTTTTTTTTTTTTTTTCTGACTGTTTCAGAGGATTTTGGTGGTTTTCAGAGCTAAGCATTTGCACAAAACTGCTTTGTCTCAGCAAAACTGTTTCCGAGGCGTAACATAAACCCAGAGAAAAGTGAGTGTCCTGGGGTTTCCCCAGGTGACTTCTAAAGAGACCAACTCCAGAGGACTTTGCCTGTTTGCTTTACGCTCTGGCAGGGGTCAGACAGCTTGAGATGCCTTTTGACAAGCTTGGAAAACTAACTCTCAGGAAAAAAGAACTGTCCTAGCCTGGAGTATACTGATGGATATTTTCCAGTTTCCTTTTGAACACTGGTGTCTGGCGTAGTTTCACAGGGCCACTGAAGTTGTTGACAAATGTAGAGCCAATGTGATGTCTGTCCTTATCCCGTTTGCTGGATGTCTGAGCAACAGGTCTGATGGAGGTGTGTTGCACCCTAAATGCACACAGCTGTCACACAGCTGCTTCACTAGCATGAAGATTTTGTTATAACTTCATGTGTGTAGCCATTGGCTTTGCACACTTTTTCCCTGACATGTTAGTACACCTCATTGTGTAAACAAGCTGGATGAAGAAGGGAAGCTCGGTGAGAGCTGCTGTCTTACAGAGATGTGTGCAGCAGGAACAACAGCCTGATGGGGACGTGCTGCAAGGTGGGCAAGGTAGCCGTGGCTCCTGATGGCTTTATCCTGGCCATGGCATGTGCTGTGAGGCCCTGGATCTCACATCCTTCAGTAAAGCAGCAGCTTGTGATGTACACACCCATATTAACCCATTTCTTGGGTGGCCAGGGATGAAGACTTAACAGCTATTTTATATTAACCTCTTCAATTTCAAAACCAGTTGCCTTTACCCTCAGTGAGTTGGTTAGGGTCTCTTGAACAGATCTATCTCCTGCATATATCTTTTTCAGTGGCCAAGCCTTTAGAAGTGCTGTGTGGATCCTAGCAAGATGAGCTGCAGGCTTGTCTGTTAACAAATATACAAAGTACTTCAGTCTCATAGCCTGGGAATTCTTTGCTTTACTTCTTGTTTTTTAGCAAATGGAAGCCCTCCAGGATTTATTAAACAAATCCTAATAATTATTTTTTGCAATTGTACTTTGAATATTTCATCTTGATTTATCATCTCTGTACATGAAAGTACTCTTTGTACACAGTAAGAAAGACTGGTCTCACAAACTACTTGTTTGCAAATTCTCATAGAAACAGTGTAACAAAATATGAAGTCATTGACTTCTAGAAGAATACAAAACAGTAACTGAATCAAGGTGTGTATCAAGAACTTGAGAATAAAATTTTGGCTGTGGGAGGAGTTTCTTTAAAATACCTTTGGAAACCCCGCCCCTGATTACAAGAAATATAAAAGGTGAATGTTTGGAGGAAGCCACATTGTCACACCCCAAACATATCTCAAAATGATCTAATAACATGTGAAGAGCTTTTTGTTCTATCTCTGTCTTACCAATGCTGAACTTTACAGAAGTATGGAGAAAAGTCATCAGAGGATAAAATGATTAATACCTATCATGGGTAATAATGAGTTATCATTTTCGTTTTGCTTCCTCAAACAAGGGACTAATTACATTCTAAAAATGTTGTGATTCTCTTATTCTCATAATAGGTTTTTGTTTCTTGTTACACCAATTATGTACTTGAGTTGATTACAGTAGAGCAAGAACAACTAGAATAATTCCAATCACATCTTACTACTTTTAAACCCAGTGCTACTCATGCAACAGAATCCCCCTGCATTTTCTCATTCTCCTTCATGAAGACTTAATTTGTTCAATGTTTACCCAGTGAAGTATGACAATATGAAATATACAGTTCCAAAATAAAATTATATCCCCATAATCTCTTCTTATTATTCTCTGCCTTTTGCTCATTCACTATTACAGATTTCAGTAGGAAATAAATTACTTCAAACAGATATCTTACAAAAATCTCAGTGAATGGAGAAGTGGGCTTCCTATAGGTTATGTAAAATTAATGGCATTTATGGTCTGTGGGTTTAAAAATATGTAGGTTCAAGACATTGTAATAATGTGAGATGGGGAAAAAAAACACGTGAGTAGAGATTACTCTTAACTTTTCTTCCACTGCAGGAAAACTTGCCTGATGTGTCCACAGAAAATTAGTGACTGCCATGTCCTAACAGAACAATTTTTTGTGTACTATTTTGTCTTTGCAGTAAGTAAGCAATGTTCTTAAAATTAAGTCATTGCTTTAGTGGGTAAAAGGGAAGATTAAGGCATACAGTTTGAAAATACAATAAAAGATGGAAATTTTGAAAAGCGTGGGTGGACAGTTTTGAACTTTATTGAATCCTTTGATTGGGAGTTACTTTGATGTTTGAAATTAGCAATAGTGTCTCCAGGATGGGCAGGCTGGTTTTAAAGGGATTATCTTATGTGACAAGTACCAATATTGAAGATTGATTCTTTGCTGGCTTTACACATTTGTTGACCTACTAATTCTGATAACTCTTAAAACAAACACTAAGGAATTACAGGGTTTTTGTTTAAACTCACAGACTTTTGTGAAGTGGCTTTCTCAGTGAGTAGCTACACAATATGTGTTTAAAAAAGACTACCACTGACAGTGGGCTGAGAAGTTAGGTATTTTTAATGCTAGCAGGAGAATCAAATATTAAAAACCCAAACTCAAACTGCACAGCACTATTTAATTGTTCAAGTTAAATAGTACATCTGGCCACCCACAGACAAGTTTTAAATTCCTCAACTTAAAAAATTACTTCTGATGAGCATGTTAATGTACAACAAACTCAACAGTCCTTCTCTAGTGAGTGATAAATGGTAAATGCTCTAGGGTTTTTGTTGAGAAGGAGCTGAATCAGCCAAAAAAATACTTCCTCCCTCTTCTTCAAGATAGGCCTGCACAGACCCTGCCCTCTTATTTTTTCAAACTGGGCAATTTTAATTTCAGCATGCATGCTGATGTTCAGCTGGTTACAAGTGTCTAATTATTGTGATTATATGCATGCAGACTTCATCACTTTTTTTTCTCCCCCAAATGGAGCTGGCAATGCAAGATGAGCTTGGCATTTTATCTACTGTATAATTTGCTTGTTTTTATGCTTAGTGTAACAGCTTGCTGAATAAGTTGCCGTAGTGAAATGTAGATAAACAAGGGGAGGGTGGGCACCCAGGCTGGCAGGTTCCAAGTGGTCATTGCACATATCTCAAAGACCTGTCAAACAGGCAAGGGAAAGCCAAAAAGGTGAGAGCAAATTCAGAAGTAACTCCTGCTGCTTGGTCACCTGAGTCTTCATTTTTTTTCCGTCATGGAAGTGATTCCTCTGTAGATGAATGACATCTGTTAATGAAGATGTCCCCACGGTGGCCAGGTGTGTGCTCAGCTGGTGTCTCCTTGTGGTGGTGGCTCTTCATCTGGCAGCGGCTGCTTGGAATACACAGGGGTGTGTGGGGAGAACATCCATTACCTGAAGTGCCCCACCACTTTTGGGATGGAAGCAGCCAAGGATAGTGGCATTATTCTGAGAGCAGACCTGGCTCCTACCCTGCCACCAGGGTCACTGCAGCCTTGTTTAATAATATCTGGTTATAATCAACTCTCTGAAAATCAAAGATGACTTCAGTCAAAAAGAAGTGTGTAAATGAGGTCCTGTGTGCCCCACTGGGACAGAGTGAGAAGGGAGAAGCACCTCAAGGGTCACCTGCTGTCAGGACATGGTGGTGGCTCCTTGCTCACCGTGTTGTTATGATGAGGGAGCCTCCCGAGTGCCTGGCCTGGCCCTTGCTGCTGCTCTCTGCAGTGGCACAGCAGCCCCCTCACCTTTCCAGCCTGACTGTGTGTCACAGAGCGTATGCTTGCCTCCAGTCCTGTGTTTACTTCCTTGGCAGCTGCACGTGGTTTGAAGTTTACGTGGAGATGTTTATTGGAGGCCACTACCATGTTAATTTTAACAGCTTCCTTCACCACGGATACCAGATGACAGGCAGTGACTAGATGCCAAAGGCTGATGATTTTGGTTTTTGGCCTCACAGAGAGCTTGGGACCAGTCCGTATTCATAGATGGGGCTGTGCAACTTGAGTCAGACCAGGTGTTAATCCTGGCCAGTGTCCCAAATAGAGGTGAAGGCTCTGCACAGCCATACTTGCTGCGGCTGTGCTGGGTCTGTGTCAGGGAGCCTCCTTGCTGCTTCTCCACTGTTGGCCGACTCATCCACCTTCCCCCTCTTTGCATACACCAAGGCTGAGTGGTGATACAATGAGATAACCCAATCACAAGACTTGGCCAAGTTGTTTCCAACATGAGTCATGGGATGTAAGAATTTTGTGTGGCTCAACTTACTCCTTGGGATGCTGACTTAATCACCTGGCATGGGGTCTGTGGCAGGCCAGGAGGCAACTTCCATGACCTGCACTAAATGTTTCTGTGTGCTGCTCGGGTGGTTCAGCATTGCTTGAGTGTTTCTGTACAGGGCCACGCTCTAAGACACCTGCCAAGGGCTGTAACAATCAAGTGACAGGACAGCACATTACAAAACCAGTGCGTTTTCCCTGCTTCTTTGGGCATGTCCCTGGACAGAGTGCAGGAAACTGTGCTAGGAACCTTCTTTTTCTCTGATTAAAAAAAAAAAAATTCTCAGTATTGAATCTTTTTCAAAAAAGATTTCAAACTTCTGTAGCAGCACCTCCAGAATTCTGTTTTTCCACTTGACCTTTTAATGGGTTAGGAGGTGAAAAGTTTGTGATATGTGGTTGTTCTTAAAGCAGTGGCTTGGTTTTATTTGTGATCTGATTTTACAGCTTTTAGAGCGAACTATGGTAGTATAGCCAAGGTTTTCTTGCAAGACTGAAGTCTGTGTTCAGGTGGTTTTGGATAATAAAATGTCTTCTTATATAACTCTGTTGCTAACACCAGGATGTGGGATTTATGAAAACCACTGGATTTTATGAGACTTGGCAGGAAAATGGTGAAGGGTAGGTTAACATCCCTTCACAATTCTGCCTGAAGTAAGCTCATGGAAATTCTCAGTTACCTCTGAAAGGTCACTAGCTTGCAGTAGGAATCCTTGGCTTTTGGTAATACTGCAGTTTGTTCATATTTTGTGTTTTTGAAATCTCTAGCATTGCAACAGGAAATTAATGTTTTCTTATCTAAAATAAAAAACTCCCTAACAAACCAAAACACACTTTTGGGAAATATTCACAAAATGAGAATTCTGAAATACCGTTGGAGAGTGTGTGTGTTTAAATGCTGAATTTCAGTAATGGTGTTAAATTTTAAGAAAATAATTGTTTAAGGTACTAAACAGAACCAGGACGTGTGTCTACTCTTGTGAATACAAAGATAAAGGGCAAAGCAATTGACATAGAAGTGTCAATGTCATTTTAGTTTAAAATGCCTATATATCTCCCCATCTTTCTATGAAATGCTGAGTCTTGACAAATTGTTTTGGTGGTGGTGTTTGTGTTTTCTCCTGGTTTTAAACTTTTTTTCACTGAAGTATTCATTTGAAGTATTTTTAACAGTCAGTCTTTCTTCTGCCCCCTCCCCTTCTTTGATTTTCTCATGTGCCATATGCTATGTGTCTTTCTGCAAGATCACTGGGGATAGATGATATCTAAATATACTTTTTCTCAGTTTTAACAGAGTGTGGCTCTGTTCCTAATTAGGACTTGAATGCTCTTCAGGATAAACATGTTAAGGAATATGATGCCATTTGTGAAATGGCTCCTTTATGAATATGGGAGGTGCTTTGAACCTTCATCAGAATCTGCATTTCTCCAAACTGTCTCAGTATTTCTATGGAATAATATATCAGCCAAAACCATGGGATATTAAGTAATATGGTTATAAAACAAATGCTTCTGCTTTTTAATCAGATTCCATATGCACCGCATACTCATGTACTTTTATGAGTTGTATATCCCCTGAATAAGGATTTCAAGACAGATACATGTTTGGACTGCCTTTAAAAATCTAAAGCTGAATTAAGGAAAAGAAATTTCAAACAAATACACTAAACACATCCAAACTGCCTGTTAAACTTTCTCTCATACCCATAAAAGCAGTTCTTCCCATTGTGTATGATCTCTAATGTGTGTTAATGCTGACACATTGAAGGAGCCTTATCTGTGGGAAGCGTCTGGTTTAATAGAAACCACCCCATGGGTTTGTGCTGCGTTATCCTTTGATCTTGAGTAGGACCTGCTGCTGATCCCTCAAAGCAGGTGAGCCAGAGCCATAAACTGAGGCAGCTGCTGGAATTGCTGGGTGGAATTGGCAAAGCACATGTGCACTTCTTGAGCATTTCCTGGGTAAATAAGAGCAGGGCATTTGACTAAGCTGTGTTCTGTCCTGGCCTGAAAAAACCACAAGTTTTCAGTGTGATCTGTTCTTCCGTTATTTTTAATTTTATTGGGGTCTAGAAATCCAAAAGCAATTTTCCAGAGTGTTAAATGTAATGGCTAGGGATTCTTGGGTAAGCCTGAACCTCACTAGCTTGGATACTAGAGACTGTATAGTACGGAAAGGAGGAAGTGAAGCCATGAACAGCAGCTTCCTAGTGGTATAGCTGGGCTGCTTAACCAGCTAGTTCATGTTTTTCTGTACGCTGCAGTTCATGCCAGCTAGACACAGCTAATACATTGCCCAAGGCACTGTCCCTTCCCAAAGCTGTAAAATAGACAAAGTAAGGAGGGATTATCAGGATTCTCTGAAGTACAGGGACTTGTTTGGATTTGCTGGCAAGGTCCTGAACAAATTGAGGTTTTGTATGTCTCCATGAGGCTCTGATCTGTTAGATACAGCCTGTTTGTAGCTCGTTCCCCAATTATTCAGTAGATGAAGAACACGGGAGTAAATAAAGGAATGCCAAAAACTATAAGCCTCTTGACAGAGGGGTGTGTGCATAGTGAATTCAGGGAATGGTGAGCAAGTTTCTTTTGTGCTCTTGGTTTTTGGGGTGTGTTACAAGTCATAGACTTTGGAAAGAACAGATTTCTCTGTGACATCTCAAATGCAGCCAAAGACTGTTTAAATTGTGAATTACAATTATTGTGGCAGACTGCAGGGAAGTGCAGTATGTAGCTTTATGGCTAAATTTGTAGCATTTCTATGAATGCTGAAGCATTTATATCTGGCAGTTGTGTGCTGTTTGAAACTCCAGGGTAATCTTTCTTTAGCAGAACTAATAAGAGATGAACTGATAAGAAATAGAAATCTGTCTCCTGCTTACTACGTGAATTACTTGATTTTCTGCTTCTTTGCCATCTTGCCATTTTACTTCCTCTGTTAGTGAATGTGAGCTCTTTTTAGGGGATGTGAACTGTTATGGATTTGTAGGTATTTCATTATATTACACTTTCTGGCAGCATCTTTTTCCACAACAGGGAAATCTAGAAGTGTAGTGGGTTTTTGTTTTAAATACTGGTAATGAATAAATAAATAAAAATTGCTCACTTTAAAGTACATGTTATTTCAATGTAAATTTCTGGGCTTAGTGTTTATATAAAGTAAACAATAACTTCCATTTTGGGAATGTTATTGTTCCTGTTACTGCAATTTATTGGAATAAGTAAGATCAGATTTACTGACTCATTTTAAGGATATTTTGATTATTTTTTTATGAGTTGAGCAACTGTTCTGGGATTTTTGTTGTTGTTGATTATATTCTGTTACTGCTCACATCATCCTTGGCAGCTATTTCTGTCCACCTTACATACCATGCTGTTCTGCATCCATGCATGTGGGTGGGTGTTTTTTGCTAGCCATTTTTTCAAGACTCGTGTTAAATCTTTCCCCTATCACTGCATCTACCATTCTCCAGCTTCCTAATGAGATACATCAGTGAGAACGTTCTTCTGTAACTGAACTGGGGTACAGAATTTTGCTTTATATGTGCATCTGGCATGAATTCTGTAGATCCAGGAGATCGGTCTGTGATCTGAATGTGCTGCTGGACCTACCTGCATAGAGCTGGGTCTAGCTACACCTACAGACCATCAGAATCCCAGGTGTCTAGTAGGAGTGCACAAGAATTTAATACAAATTCCACCAAAGACAAATAGTAATAGGAAGGGCTAGTCTGTGGGGAGCAAGAAATCTGGGCATTGAAGTAGAATTTAGATGTGTAGGGTACGTCTTACATGAAAATCAAGATCTTACAGTGCCATTGTTAAAATTCACCTTTTCTAATTGTTATTAGACCTCTCTTTTCCTCAGTGAGGTCATTGTTGCATTTCAGCTGTGTAGTGCATTAACTAGACTGGTGCTGCTTCTCCTTAATCCTCAGCCGCTTTGAGGAGAAGGTGTGCTGGATGTTGCTGCCCTGAACCCAGTCCCAGAACTTGTTCCTGCAGAGATTCTTGATGCCTTCAAGACTTGATCAGAGCAAGGAAGCGTAATATAATTTAAAGCAAACAAACAAATCAACTCTCCTTCCCCTCCCCAAAAATGAAGCTCTTCTGGTATTGTCACACTGTAGGCATATTTAACTGAAAAGGTAATGCAGGTTTCAAGTCTTGTGACAAGTTTTACTATATGACCACCTGTTTGAGTAAGCTCTCGTGGAAGAGGAAAGAGGCACCTGGATCAAAAATCTGTTAAAATACTGATCAATGAAACAAAACCTTTGCAAGAGAGGACTGGTTCATTGACTCTAGTTCCTGCTGTTACAGGCATATCACATCATAATCTAGTGCTCATATGTTAGCCTAACTCTGTCTGTAAGGTTCTTGCCTCTCCTGTACCCCTCCTAGGTCTTTCTTTCCTTGTGGTAAGGAGCATTCCAATTTCTGATGTGTTGTCAGTAGTTTTACCATACTTGGTTCTAGTCCCAGTTAAATTAAATGAAAATTTAAGTAGTTCTTGTCTTTTTCAAGATTTACTGGATCAGTAAGAGAGACATTTACAGCCCCCTCAGAATGCAAATACACTGAGCTTTTCCTGCTGTTCTGTTACACAAGGAGTTGCCTCTCCCTTCAGCCACTTGCTTGTGAGGCCTTTAGACTTAATGCTGAGGACTTTTGTATCAGTGTCTTAGGTGAAATATTGACTCATTTAATAGCCTGGTCTCTATTTAACCCTCATTTTGTCTCTCATAACAAGTTTCCTATCCCCATTAAAATTATTCATTTCCACCTCCAGCATGCTCAACAACACTGGTGCATATTTTAGGGTACTCAGATGTGTTAAAGCTAACTTTTCTTTCACCTGAAGCTAATATTTCCCTCATCTAGAAAATGAGCTACAACATTGAGAAATAAAGTCATGTTGGTCTGATGTGATTTTTCTCATTGGTGTTGGCAAGCTGATGTTGTGTCTTATTCTGCTTTCCTTTAGACTTTGTTTAATGATGCCTGCCTTTACAGTGTGTTCCAACACCCTGTGTTTCTGCTGAGGTGTTTTATGTGAGCAGTAGTTGCCTGGATGACTTGGCTTTGCTTGCTGCTTCCTCTGTAATGTATTTTTTCAAATCTAGTTACTGTGCTTATTGAATATTTTCGTATTATATACTACCCTATACTTAATAGTTTTATTAAAGCCCTTGCATCTAGTCCTGCAATTGCATTTGTCAGTTCTTTAAGAATCCACTGATGATGGTTACTGAGTTTTTTCTAGTTTTGAATGGATTAAGATCTTTGAGTTTTGCTGCTATTTTCATGTTCTTTGCCTTACAGGCATCTTGAATTTCCCAGGCTGTAAAATAAGAAAGTTAATTCCATTTTGAGACTTGGAAGTGGGCTGTAGGGCATCTTGATGTTGGATGCTCTGCACATCAAGTGTTGTGGGATGCCTAAGTGAAATTTTCATTTCATTGTTTAAAAGTAGACATAGCCGTGGGGAATATAAAACTGTGTCCTCATTTCCCTTTTCACCCTAATGGAACATTTCTCCTGCTCCTCCCCTACATGGCTCTGTGTGCTCATTCATGCTAAGCACCAGTGGCAATAATTCCTCTTCCCAGTGCTCGCTCCACCACTCAGCGATGTGCCCGCCACCTTGTCCTTTTGCCCAGAGGGAAGATGTGCTTGTGCTGCTGCTGTGCTAACTCTCAATAAAAAAAACCAACACAGGCAGCAATTTATCTGGTATGTCTCAGGATTTTGCCAGGACAAAAGAGGCAAAGCCACATGTCTGGGCATTGAAATGTGGTATTTCTCAACAGATGATAAAGATGCGCTCTGAATGTGTGTAGTAAGGCTAGCAATGGGTTAGATGTGAATGATGAAGAGAGCCAGGCTGACTCACTCAGACAAATTTAAATTACTTGTGTAGTTTTAGTTCACAGTGTGTTAAAGTCAATTCAGGTTCATGAACACCATTTTCCCATCTAGTGAGGTGAGTGAAACCTGTTCGTTTCTGGTTTCCCTGGGTAAGTACAGAGTGGGTAAGAATAGATAAGAAAGATCAAGCCACCACAAAAAAAGTGTATTTGAGGAAGAGTTGTGACTTTGCATGGTGACAAGTTCTCTTAAAATAAAAACATTTTAAAAAACTGAAGCTCAGCAGATGGCTACATAATCTGTTGTTGAGACTGTAAAGATGAAGGCTGAGGGGACTTCTGGAAGAACCTGACACACAGTGACAGAGGAGTAGTACAGTGTTTCTGCTTTCCTCAGGTCCTTCCTTGCCTTCCATCTGGCCTTCCCAAACCCTAGGGAGCAGATACAAACCACATTAAATTCAGGCTGCTGTTAACAGAGGAAAGCTGAAGGGCTGTAAGCAAGTACAAGTTTTGGAGTTCGTGAAGTATAAATTCCCTAGAAATTGCCTTTTTCTATTCTTTTTTTTCTCCTGAATTTGTCTGGAGGCTAGGACTAAATCTTAAAAACTTTACAAAAATTTTTTTAAAAAAATATTTAACTTTAAAGATCTAAAATTATTTCAGTATTTTAGAACATAGAGTTTTGAATCAGAAGAAATGAGGAGGCAACAATTGTCCTTCTGGACAGGGCAAGTAATGAAGTGAGGCGAGGATGATGCTATTGCTTAAAAAACTGCCTGCTTGGATTGCTGCTGGAGAGGCTTGTTGGACTCTAATGTTTTTTGTCATTGCCAAGCCAACTTCTTCTAGCCTTCCACAGAGCAGGAAAGGTAAGCCTTGCTCCCATTTTGAGGAGAATTTGAAACCTACTGTTGCCTCGAGCTTTAGCTTCCTGTGCTGTGCGGTTGAGTGTCTGATAATGAAGCATGAAAGCATTCTATTTTTGTCTTGTGAATGTACCTTATGCTTCATGGGCCAGATTGGTTGGGTTTTGTGTGTTCCTTTTTGGTGCTGCCTTTATTGTGGGGAAGGAGGGAAGAACAACCTCACTGAGGTGCTAAATTTAGAGTGGTTAGAAGTGAGCATGTGTATCTGGGGTCTTCCCAGCTTTTCAGACTCAAGGCACCTGAGGAGGCTGAATTGTGACCAAGCATGGTTGAGTTGAAGGGACAGTTCCGGGGTGCTAGAAACCTGCTTGTCCTTTACCCCAGTGAATATCACAAATGGTAAATCTGCACACCTTGCGAAAGAAAAGACAGTTTTTCTGTCTTTGTCATTTGAAGTTTACACTGCAGACATAGCTGTCGGTGGTGTGGTCTCGATCTAGTCAAACTTAAAATGTGTATTAAAAAAATTATGATTGGTTCTGGATGTTTTACTTCTGTATGCCTGGTGCAGTAAAGAACTTGATACGAAAATTTTTGTTTACATAGAAGTATTGTCAGAGATGAGGGAGAGTGGATTTGTGGGTTTCTTTGCTAGCAGTGCATCATACAGAGGAGATGTTAAGTGGGACAGGTGCAAAAAGAGGACGTAGAGGAGAGGCCGTGATGTTCTGTGCCTTGCATTTTCTTCACACATTTTCTGCCTAAATTTATTTTGTAAACTTGCTTATCTGAGCTGTAGTTATCCAAGTGTTTTTAGTGAATAAGTATAAAAGCAAAATATGATTTGTACTTTCTTTAAGACCTATAGCCTAGCTGTAGAATAATATATTTTTCATTATAGTTGTTTATACTGGATTGTTCTACCTCATTTTGCTCTCAGATGTTGGTATTTCCACTTTCTTTTTTAGGATGATGGAAACCTTCATTAAAAACATTTCTGCACATGTGCTACAAACTGAAATGCCATATCTATTCACAGTTCCTGATGTAGGAATTTTTCTGTGGAGACAGAAGCCTGCATAATTGTGTGTGCAGTGTGAAGTGCTTCAGAGGAGAGGCTCTGTGCTTCAGCACCCATGCCACAGTCCAGCTTGCAATTCTGACTACAAGCCACAGCCAACAAGTTGTATTGCTCAGCCTTCCTTCTCTTTCTCCCCCAGCTGCTGGCTTCCCAACCTGCCAGCATAACTCCTCTGCAAGCGTGATCTGTGGGAGGGAATAAAGACTTTCACTGTTCTGGCAGAGCTCAGGTTAAGTGGATGCTGCTGGATTTCACCTCCTCCTGAGCACTGGCACACCTGGACAGCATTCCACACCGAGGATGGCTAAGATCCATAGTAGTGCTGTTTTCCCTATGAAATAGTTGGGGTTGTTAACACTGAGAGTAGGTGCTGCTTTTTGTGATGCTGTGCCCAAGCTGCATGTTCAGAGTGCGAATTACTAAGATGTTCAGCACCACGCTGCCCTGTTCAAGATGAACAGCCTTAGCATGGTGACAGTAGGTCCTGTTTTTGTGATGACATTATCCAAACTACCATCTCGTGGAGCCAGGTGGAAAGTTCTCTTTTGAAAAAAAAATCATGCTGGTGCTGCTGACAGCCGGCAGCAGCTTCCAGGTAAATCTGCTGAGTTGCAGGTGAGTGGGAGGAGAGTTCAGCTTCCAAGTGCTTTCACAGAGCTTCCACAGCTCCTTGTCAGGCCCTGTGTGTGTAGTACAGAGAGAAGCACTCAGCTGCTCAGGCAGCCCTTCCTGCTGAGAGAGGTGGTGTCCTGTGGAAAAGACGTTGCTTACATAAAATCCTCTGGGAAGACTTCATTTGCCTTCTTGAGTGTACCTCATTTTCTGGAAAGCAAGAGCTGCACTAGGGCATGTGCAGCCATCAGAGGTTTCATTGCTTTGAGTAAGTGAAAAGATTCCTCCAAGACTAGGAAGATGAGAATAGAGCACAAACAGGGGAAGCTTTGTACAAGAGCTAACTTCTTGTTTGTTCTGCAGTATGAGCTCAGTGCTTGTTTTTACCTGGTTATGAAAATATGAAGCTTCTTAGGTTTTGCTGTTTCATACTTACAAGACAGCACAAAGGGTGTCTTACAGTGTATCTTTTTGATCCTGTTTGCTATAATTCAAAGCACTATATTCATATGTCCAGAAGACATAAAAGTAGATCTTAATCCCAGTCAAAATGACAAAAAGGAGTATATTTTGGATATCTGCATTTGGAGTGTGCTTGAAGTGAGTTGCTTTTTTCTCCGTGTGCTCTGAGACAGAACAGGTTGTTACATGGGACTTCTATACCCTGACTTTCCTCACCTTTCCCAGCTTAGGAAGCTCATGCAGCCTGCTCTGATACGTGCTTGAACTTGCATCTTGGTAAACTGATTAAGGGCTGATTAAGTGCAATCATTGGTGGGGGCCAGAGAGGGAGAGTCAAGTAGGGTTTGTGTGGAGGATGCAATTAAAGAGGCTCTGACCTGCTATGGAGGGACAGCATTTGAGGATCGCTGTGTGCATGTTCCCAAGTAATTGTCTCTGGGAAAGGAATGGCAGAAAGCTGACCAGACTTCTGGCTAAACAGTACTGAATCTGGTGAAGCTATTGCAGGTGGATCATTCACAAAAATAATGGTTTGTTTTCACAGCAGCAGTTTTGTCTGCCCTGCCTGTTTAGCATGAGACAGGGGAGTTGTTTTGAAGAGCATTGCAGGCTGGTTTTGCTCAGCTTCATACCTGCAGCTGTTGCTTTTCCATGTGCACTGTTTTTTTCAACGCTGATGGAACTAAATGTTTTTCTTCTTAAATTAAATGTGTTCACAATTTAAAAAAAATCCTCTATAAGCCAGGTTCTTGGTGGCTGCAGATTTGCTGGAGGACGGCCAGTGGGGCTCTCTGACTGAAAGTAAGAATTGGAAAGCATGAACATGTAAATCTAGAAATGGGAAATGCTGCTACTTGACTGCACATGGCTAGAACTGCTTTGTAAGCAAAGTCTGAGCACATAAAGAGCTGGTGACAGGTCTCTCTATGAAAAATAGTTTTGGCTTACAATCCACAACCACTTTCCATGAGTTACAGAGCAAATTTCAATTAGTGTTTGCATTTAGTTTGGTTGGCGGCTCTTTTCTTGACGTTGCTTGGGTTAATTTGTGCTCTTCCCTTTTTCCTGTCTTCCTTCCATCTTACAGTACGTGGTGCAGCTATTTCTTTGCAGTCCTGCTGTTGGCTTTCTTGTTGTCCTACTTGCTGCTCAGCCACATAGGGAAGGGGATCAGCTCCTCCACCTGTGCACTGCATTGGTAACCAAAACCACTTCTCTGGAGCATGGCAAGGAAGGGAAATTAGTATGGTATCAGTAATTGTATCTATAAACTCAGAAGTCAGCAAGGCCTCATGCTGCACCAACGTGACATTTCTGTTGCTAAAAGGGGTTTCCCAGAGAGGACAAGAGCCCTTTTGGACTCAGAAGAGAAGAGGTCTGTGTAAAATCACAAACTAGTTCTTATAAATCAACACCTGTTTATTAATGATTATGTCTTTATGACAAGTTAGGTTTGTGGGGTGAGAAATGACTGCAGGAATCAGCACAGAATTACTTTAAAGTGATGTTACTGAAAACACCAATCAGTAATGAGTTTGAGTTTTCAGTTTAATGTGTTTATTTAAAAAAAAGCATGACTTTTTTTTTTCTTCGCTTGGAGACAATAAGAATGGACAGCACTATCTCTAATGATGGATCGACTCTAATCAAAGGCAGAGAACATGCCAACTAGAAAATAACTGCTTTGTTATTTTATTTTTGTGTTTGTTTATTAGTTTTTGGGGTTTTTTTGTGATACTCCTGATCATGTTTGGCGCCGCAAATTTCAACTGCTGTTTAAAAGTTTCCCCATAGAACTGAGAGAGAGAAATCAAGGCAGTTCAGCAAAAAGGAATGCATGAAAATGTTGAAATGTGCATTAGATGTAAGAACATCGGAAGCACAGCAGAAAGGAGAGATGGTGGTGCCTGGAATACTTGTCTTTGTAGAAAGGAGATTTTATTGTTGCCCTGTTTTTCTGAATGCTCTCAAGGTTTTGAGATATGTTTTGTGTTTTGTAATGCTCAGTGGCAAAAAGCAGAGATGAGCTATTCTGATGATAGCATTTGGTAGTTCATAAAGAACATTATTTAATATCTTTGCTCAGCAAATTTAATTGTTGCTGATGAAAACTGGGAAGTTAATACTTGTATGACCCAAGGCAAACAAATTTGAACAAGCCCATTCCTGAAGTTTTCAGTTTTAGCAGGTACCTCAAATCAGACAAAACTTCAAATGCATGACTCCTAGCTGCCAGCTAGAAGTGTTTTGTTGTTCCTAAGGATACAAAGCAATTTATTTTATGTTTTGGGCACTGAGTCATGGCTGAAAAGCAGTAGTGCTTCCAAGCAATAGTCAGTCAGTAGTGCTTCTAAAGGTAAATTGGGTAACAGTGATTTGCCGGTCAATGGATGGAGTTGATGCACCCTTAGCTATCTGTGGGGATGGACTCTGGTTTGATGTTGTGGATTTACTCATAAAAGATGACTAAGTGGTTCATAAGGTTTATTTTGCTGATGTATTTGACCTCTGGAGTCATTGGTGGCAAAGAGCTGTGAGTTTCCACAGTTTGATACTGGTTACAGACAGATAAGACTGTTGATGGTTTTGATCTCATTGCAGGTAAGTAATGGGATTATGAAGTGAGCTGGTAAGACCTGGCCTGGTTCAGATCTTCTTTTCCTCATGCACCTACCAGGACTTGCAAAATGGGCAAGTTCCACCTGCCTGGTCAGCCAGGTCACCAGTGCTGTGTTCTATGATCCTGTGGGGTGTCCAGCCTCTCCCTCAGACTAGTTCAGCATCTGTGCCATCACCTTTGTGTCCGTGTGGTTTCTGACTTCTTGTTGCATTTAAAGTAAAATAAAATCGCCTTGCCATCACTGCAAGCTCACCTGAGAAACACTCAGCCTCATGAAATTTACAGGTGTTTTGGGAAACCCCTGGTAGGAAGGATGGAGGTGTCAGCACTTCCTGTAGTACAGTAGCTGTGGATCTGGAAGAGAAATCTGGTTCTCACCTGCCCTTCCAGGTGAAACACTTGTGCCTGCACATAGTTGGCAGCGGCAGCCATTGATTTAAGCTGCCTGCCTGCAGGTCTGAAATTGTTTCTTCCTGTGTGGGAGGGAACTTTGTGCTCTGGGATGAGTGTTCTGGCTGCACACGTGTGACTGCCTCTCTGTGGCACCCTCAAGACCAGAGGTAAGTGGGGCATTTCAGCTTCATAAGCTTCCGTGTGTGGGGTTTCGCCTGTTGTGGCAGCATCCTGATGCAAAGGTGTGGGGATTTGCTCAGCTGACTCCAAGTCAGGGGTGGGAGAGAGTAGAGGATGGCTGGCATGTCTTTGGAACTGCTCCCTCATGGGGCACCTCTTCTTTGCTCAGGCAGCAGGCACCAGACAAGGAAAAGCATGGAAGTGCAAATTGGTGGGGCAGCTGGGCAAATGACTTAGTTCCCTGGTGAGTGCTCCTTCAGAGGAATGGATTTTGTATGGTGAAGGGTGTAGACTGCAGCTGGCTTCCCCAGCGACTCTGCCTGTCTGCTGATAGTGTTGTAGATGGAAGATAAATTACTCATCATTGCAGTCTGACAGCTGCCTAGAGAGCAGAGTAGAATTAATTCCTGAACCTTCTTCCTTAACTATTTCGTTTACCTGGGTGGATGTTCACTACTGAATGTCCAACTCCTTCACAGGAATGAACAGCAATAGAATTATCTGCCGTGTTTGTTTCATGTGTGCTTAGCATCCTAGAAAACAAGGCAAGTGTGCTGTTTATCTCTCTCAGGAAAAAAATGTAGGTAGTTAAAATAAGCTGGAAATGCAGTCTTACTCTATTTGGTAGAGTCTGTTGCCTTGGGCTGTGGTTTATCTCATTAACCAACCATGAAAACTGTGCAGTTTTCCATCTCTGCTCTTCATCAGATAGATTACCATTCATATTATTTATCTACAGTTGTTCAGGGCAACAGTAGGTAGGGTATTTGTGTATTTCTGGTCTATTTGCACAAGGCTGCTCTCTGATTATTGCAGACTCTGGTTGGCTCTTTAAATGCATGTGTTGATGGACAACTGCTCTGTAATTAAATAAGAAAATGCCCTTTTTATTAGCAGAGGGGGTTTGCCTACCTTGTATTGTGCCTTTCAGTTACCTATTGAGGTATTTATGCTGTGAATGTGCTCTGGTAACAACAGGCTGTTGGAAAATCTGGTAGCAAAACAATAGCCTGAAATAAAATACTTTCTGGAGGCCTCTCAAGGGTGGTTAATAGACAATTCCTGAGCTTTTAGCTGTTAAAAGTCTGCTCAGAGCTCCAGCCAAGTTACAAAACATGTTTTGTCTGGCAGTTGTATGGATCAGTGAGCCAAAGGGTTATAAACAGTTAGAAAAATCCTTTCTCATAGAGTTTGGGCCCTCGTTTTGGAAAATCTGTTGAGATTGTATGAAGAAGGTAGGGTTTCTCCCAGGTCTCCATCACTGGAGTTTGAGTCACTTAGGTAAGTGGGGTTTGGGTTATGTATTTGTTATTTCAAATCCATACTCCTCTATTTTGTTTTTCTACTGATAAGATTCATTAGTGATTGGAAAAAGCATCTTGGCTACTAATTTAGCATGGCCACAGCTTGTCAGGAGGGAGAACACTCTGGGTACAGAGTCCTGGGAGAGGGCCAGGGAGCTGCCGGCACCCCAGGCTGCTCTGACCAGGTCAGAGCAGGAGCAGGCAAGGACTCACTGATAAGCCTGGGATCTCAGAGAGGTGCTCTGGCAAGGGCTGGAGTGCAGCCAAAATGTCCCAACTCCAGCAATGGCTCTGTGGCCACCTTTGCTGTTTTTAATAAAATTGTGGTGCTTTGTGAATGTATAAAAAGGAGACACTGGAAAATGTTGTCATTTGAAATGTCTAATTTTGGGTTGTAATTTATTAGAGCATTTTTCTGAAGATGAGACTCAATTTTTTTTAGGTGTCTTCTGTTTAGTACTTTGCAAAATAAGATTCTTTTTATAAAATGAAATGTCATTGCTGTGTACAGTTCTGGGACAGATGCTCTATGTTGTCATGTTGTTCTCATTGGAAAGCAAACATAGATATAGTTACAGCAGTGTTAAATGCTGTGACTAACCTAACATACTCTATTACATACTGTTCAAGATTTTATGCAGCCAGGCATGTTATCTATAACTGAAAGAATGTCACTACAATTTTATATTAGTAATCTGCAAGGGGCTGCTAAGTGTATGTGACAAATGGATTGCTTCTTGCAGTAATGTGAAGGGAATTGTAAGAAATTCTTGATGAAGTCTTCTGCTCCTTTAGTACCAGAGAAGTCCTGTGAAAACAAATCTCTGTATCCTTCTTGTGTATTTTCTCCCTCCACTGTATACATGTATGGGGACTGATTGAGACACCACCCAGTCTGAAAAACATGTTTATTTTGTTTTCCTCTATTCAATTACTGATGGCTTTAAAAGTAAGAGAACTATCAGGTCTTATGTTTTCATGTTTTCTCCTTTCTCTTTAACCAGCAGCATAGCTGATCTGTATTTTCCTATGTATTACATAGAGGGTTTTTACTCTGCTACTCCAGGTAGCCACAATGTCTTCTCCCATGGGGCTGTGAAGCTGACCATGTAGATGTCCCCTGCTTTTTAATTTGCTAGCAAAACAAACTTCGTGTAAGCATACATTGGGTTTCTGGTTATGATTTAATTTTTTTTTAAAAGCAGAACGAACCTTTTAGAAAACTGTCTGAAGTATGAATGTACTTGGCTGATGCAATAGCTAAAGGGGAGCTGAAAGAGCTGTTTGGAAACCACCTGTGTATCTGTGGATAGCAGGAGTGCCAGATTTACAGACCAATTGATCAAAATGACATACTTTGTGTATATTAGGGCATGTGAATGAAGCATGCTACCAAGTTAATTTGCCGATACTGGAAGCTGATTTTACAGTGAACTAATTTCTTTGCTTCAGTGTTCTTAGGTTTGCTGTTTAATTCTGTGAATTAGCATCAATACACGTGGGAGGACATTTTCTTTGGATCCTGTATTAAATTATTCTGAAGAGGCCCTGACAGGGAGAGGAGTTGAATGTCTGTCTCCTCATCTATCCTCTTAATGGGCCTTGCACTGTGTATTTTTGCACCTATTTGAAGCAATGATATTAGTTTTCCAATTACTGCTCAAGCTCTTTGACGGTGACTGTGAGCAGTTATGCAACATGTCTGAGTTGCTTCCTTTTCCCCAAGAGTGAGCAAGGACTGTCAGAACAAGTATTGGCTTCTTTGTACAAGTTAACTCTTAAACTGAAATTTAGAGTTCATGCTGTGGATATTTTGAACAAGTCCCTGATTAATAAAGATGAGAAGTTACAGCTATTAAAGAAAGGACAAGTGCTAGCACAGTGTCAGGAGAGCTGGAGTTGGTTCTGGTTGTTCTGAAAAGCTGAGTACAAGTTCATGTAGCATTTCTGTTTTTCATCCATTGTAGGGAGCAGTGACGTTTTATTTATTTAAGGATAATCAGCCCAAATGGCACTGATTGTTCTAGTGTAGGGGTAAACAAATACATAAAGCCTTGTGTGGGGTTGTTACTCTGCTACTTTGGTGCCTCAGTGATCTGCCTAACTGGCCTCCAGCATTTTTCCTTCAGGGATGTCTGCCATGCCTGTGCTGTCCTTTCAACAGGGAGCAGCTTTGCCAGATTTATCAGCAGATGCATCTCCAAAGGAGTTGTCTGTGTCTGGTAGGATGCTGAGGGTGAGCTGGAGCAAAGGGCTGCCGGGGCTGGGCCTGTATACCTGGATCATAGAATGACTCAAAGTCATGCAGCTGTGGTGCATCGCTAGGTGCTGAATTACATTGCCCTTTCTTTTGTGCTCTTTCCTGCAATAATGTTGCCCATCTCATGGCTGGTCCTCTCTAAAAGAGTTAGGCTAGGGTTCTCTTCTCTTTTCTCTTTGGGGGTTTGTCCTCTTGGGGAAAAGCAAAAGAGTGGTAGTTAAAACCATGGAAGTTGTCCATCTCTCAAGGAAGGCCCTCCTTCCAGTACAAGATGGCTAGCAAGCTCTGGCTGAGCCAGCTGTGCCCATTCTAGGAAGGTTCCATTTCTGTTTGCCACCTGCCCCTCTGGCAGAGGTCACAGCTCCCCTGTTGGGGTTGGTGGCACAGACATGGCAAGAGACATCTACGGAGAACCGATCTGGTGTGTGTGCAGTGGTGGGAGCCCTCAGCCTGGCTGAGCCACCTGAGAGGCTGGGTGGCTTTGGAAGTGCCCTGCAGCATGGTGGAACTGGGGGGGAGTGGGCTCAGCCTCTCTGGGTTAGCTGTGTTAGGCTGGATTAAATGGATTGCACAGCTGCATCCTAAGACTGAATTTTGGCACGTGCATGGAGGCTTTTCACTTCTAATTGATTTCCTTCACTTTCTTGCCTGCTTTGTGCAAGTGTGACCTAGAATGTGAAGTGCCAAGTCTGATGCAGTCCTCCTTGCTTTGCAAGCAATTTAATATATTATTCCAGGGTATAAATTTAGTTCCCTTTAAAAAAAAATTAGGATGTTTTCCATCTTGGATTGAATGATTTAAATTTCCTGCTGCTTACCAATGATCTAGTGGATGTCGTTGGGTCTTGGAAGAGAGCAGTTTGTATGCATAAAAGAGAAGGTAGATTCTGTGTCTAATGCTGGTTCATCCTCAACTATTTCTGTGTGAATATGGTTAGAATAAAAGGCACCATGTATTTGTGTGACTGTTGTAAAGCTTCCTCTGAAGTGTCCCGAATTGTGTGTAGCTATTACCACCCCCACTGCCATCTGTTTCAATTAATAACAAGGGTAAGACAGAGATGATTGTTGAACTCTAGACTTCCTTTTGTGTGTGTGGGTTTTATAGATTTGCTGACTGTATTTTGATAACAAAATTGATTTATGGAGCTGTACCAGAAAGGTACCGGTTTTATGGGTTGTGGAGATAGCACTGATTATAATTTTTAGTTAGTTAGTTTGTTTAAATACATCAGCTTTTAAGTCTTGCCCTTTCCTTCATACTTTTCAGATGGCCTCATTTGTTTGTAGGTTCAAAAGGTTTCTCTTTTCTCTAGGAATCAGCAAATTAAACACTAATCAGTACGGTCTTTTTCCTTCTTTAAAACTATTGGTTACCTTGTATTTGTAGTCTCTCTTTGTCAGTTTGTTAGAATGAGCCAGAAAGTACTTGAATCACTGCTCCATTATAAAAGCAGTACTAGCTGTAGTACACAGGAGTAAATGCACTGCAAGTGGTGCTATTTCAGACTAATAATCTGGAATAGAACACAGCACTGCCTCATTTAAAGTGTGGTTCTGCAGCTGTCTATGCATTTACTAATGAAAAGGGGTGGGTTTATAACATCAGCAGAGTGAATGTAGAGAATCAAAACATGTTCCATGGTAAAAGTGACCTGGAAAGAAACATTTTCACGCAGTTCTGTTACCACTGTTTTTCATTCATTACACATACACACATCCCCGACTGAGATGTTTTTTGGTCTTGTTTGTTGGTTTCAGAAGCTTCCTGGCTTTCACTAAGAATTATTTAGTGTCCCAGATCTGCCAATTATGAGCTTCTCAAGCTATGGGCCCAGGAGCCTAGGGACAAACCTCCAGGCAGAAACATGGTGCAAATAGCACTGAAGCAGCTGCAGACAAAAGGGCAGGCTGTGCATTTGATAAGCAAAAATCCAGTGTGCTAGAATTGCAACATAGGCATATGAAAGGTGACAAATTTAGCCCAGGGTAAACTTGCCATTGGGAGCGAACTCAGTGTTAGTGTCAGGTGTTCAGAGCTTTTAAAGCAAGACTGCTTGTCTTGGCACAGATTAACCCTTCTATGAACCTCTGTCCTTGATCTTGGCAATCCCCATGCATTTGAGTTTCTCTGATCATGTTTTCTGATTGCACTTGGGGTAGGGGGAAACCAGAACTTGGTAGAATATTGAAGGTAGGTATGATGCATTTCTCCTGGATTTCCAAGTCTTTGGTGATCCAGGAGAAACCATGCATGCTGGCTATCTGGAGATCACAGCCACTCTTTTAAGTTTACCTGAACTCAAATGCCAAAATCCAGCATGTCTTGCACGGGCTGCATGTCAGGAAGTGTAGTCTGTCTCAAGCACATTGACTGAGCATGAGCAGAGCTGCTATCAGCAGAGCAGCCCAGGCTTTCCTGGGCTTGCTTTCAGCTTGCTGTGTGTAAGTGCAATCTCTTTGTTTCTGCCTAGAATAAATCTTACAGAGTCACAGCTGAAGAGGTTGCTCAGCCTCAGCCTAGTTTTTCTTCTTACCAGTTCTTCCTCAGAATGCTGGCATGTTGCTGGCAAGTAGCCACTTCAGACAGTATAAAAAAAAAAAATCACTGTCCTTAGCAATAAAGGTTTTTGTGTGATATTGGAGTCTTTAGATGGATTACGCAGCCTGCTGGGAGCAGAGATGTGGCAAAAACTAGAAACTGAGTAAAGAGGAAAAATTATTGTGTTAGTCCTTAAATGGAATTACCTTGCCATTTGTCACTTCTGTAGTGTTTTTCCTTTGTATTAAATCCTCTTTCTGGTTTGATTGCAGGGAAGTATCATGTGCCCCTCCCCAGAAATGATTCCCTATTATGAAAGCTGATGCTTCTCCCTGTGTGGTTGTGTCTCACCTCACATCTGCATTTGGTGACCTCACTTTTTTTTCTGTTGCTGCACTGTTTCAGTGCAGGGCTCTTTGAAGCCTGTGCTCTATAGGCTTTGGCCCCCTTGGAAGGAACATTATTGAGTACCAGGGTTTCCAGACAGCTATGGTTCCTTCATCATTTGTTTAGAGTGACATGATTGTTACAGCCAGGGTCAGATCGCATATTGTGAACCCTGAGGAACCAGAGAAGCTTGTGTTTTTTTCTAGCTAATTTACCAGGCTCCATAAACTTCATAGAATTGATTGATTTTTACCATGAGTGAGTCAATAATGTACTTTGAAAGCTGTTATGTATCTTCATGTGGCTGCAGGAAAGTGAAACTGCCCCCTCTCCCCCACCCACTTTTGCATATTTGAAAGCAGAATTCTTCAGACTTTTTATTAGCAACCACAACAGATGCTTCACTTCTGAAACTGCTCTGAGGCATCAGATTGAGAGGAGCTGAGGTTACAGGCTTGATTCTGATATTATTGGATGAAATACTGTGGTCTTTATCATGCAAAGAGTGGGCATAGATATATTATTTTAAAACACTGGTATTTGGTATCTCTTCTTGAAAGGGTTATATCTACTTGCTTCTGTCACCTGCATTTTTAGATTGGGCCTTAACTGCGTGTCTGTGTACATTAACAGCTTCTAGGGTAGGAGTGTCCTCATTAAAAATGTACTTCATGGTCATGATGATGCAATTGTTTGAGGCAAATAGATTTTGTTTTTTTCTGTTAAACATGTTGTTTTTTCTGTTAAACAAGTGAGCACTCTTGCTAATTTAGCTTGAGCAAGGCACTGTCTCCTGGAGCTTCTTTACACAGCCTGGAGTAGATGCCAATAGAGTGTCCCATTGTTTCCACCTGCCTTCACCTCTACTTTAGGAGGTATCTATACTTGAAGACAGAAGATCTCTTAAGTTCCTATCTAATTTATGAGCAGGGGGGAGGTAGTGGCCGTTTCAGAACTGTTGTGACCTCTGTCATGCAACTGAATTTGAAAAGTCATTCCATCACAGACATGTTGACATGGATGCTTTTTGCTCCTTATCTTCATTTCTTGGTGCACTTGTGTGAAGCATACTAGGATTTAAGGAAGGGAAAAAGAAGACATCTGTATCTAGCCTGCAAAAAAAAAAAAAAAAAACCAAAAAAAAAAGAGAGAGAGATAATGTAGACAAATTGAGTGATTACATGACCCTGACACAAAAGACATGGAAGATAAAGCTGGGGCTTTTTTCTGTTGCAGTTGTAGGTGGGAGGTTTTGAGTTTTAATGGCTGTGCTTTACTGACATCATTAATAGTCTCATCTGAATAATTAAGTTAATTATTCAGTAATACAGATGTTTGTGTGTGGGCAGGGTTCAAATCTTCCACATACCTGATAGTCTGTTGGGTAAAATTTTGTGCAAACCTGCTACCAAGACACTGATCATTTATTTATGGCGTGTTTGGGAATTTAGCTGTGTAATTCAAAAATACAGAGATTTCTTTAAAACTTCTAAATTTAGTTGTACAAAACTCCTCTGTTGATATAAGCATCAAAGCTCAACAAAAGGAAAAGAAAACATTTAGAACTTAAAGCAATGAAAGATGTTGAGAAGAGATGATAAACAAGAAGTGGGTAAAAAATGGTGATGACACACATTAATCAGCTATTTAGGCAGTACAATTGAATGACATTTTTCTTTCTGATGTCTGTGAGAATACCAGCAAATTGACTGAATATAGGTGAGTTTATTGAAGTGGTTGATGGTTGATGTGTAACTCCAGTCATACTTAATCAGTGTTACTGTGAATTTAGGCTAAGGATGATAGTCACATTAGAAGCAAATTTAGCTAAACTGGTGTGTGTATATGAATGCCATACTTTATAACTGGCATAAACTTAAAAATGCACTTGCAAGCCTTGGGTCTTACAAACTAAGATGGACTGTGGTGGTTTAAAATCTACCATCTAAAAAGAGCAAAGGCCATTATTCTCAGGTTTACTTTCCTTTTTGGCAGGCTGTGCTATACCTCCATAGAGAAAAGTAAGATAGCCCACAAATTGAAGAGCTTGTAAATCATTACTCTAGATAAAATGATAAAGCCCAGGAGGATCTAGTTCACTCTACAATTCTGTAGCTTGCTCTGACAAGCAGAGTGAGTTGTAAGTTCACAACTTAGAAGTAGTAAAGTAGTGAAGTAACCTTTTAAAAGCTCTCTTCCTTTCCCTAAGACTCTTGTGTTCTGAAATGAGCAATAGTTAACTAGCATCAAGCACATGGATCAGTGCTTCTAAAACCAAAATTCACACACAAAACTGTTCTGAAAAAGAGTTTGATTTAGAAGACTTTTGCATCATGTGGAGAATCTTGGGAAGGCTCTCTGGGGAAGCAAGCTGATTTTTTTTTCCAAATTTTCAGAGGCAAGGTAGTTTAAAAACTACTGAAATCTTTTGAGTGTTGATAACCAAGTTGCAGCAATTGTTATACTCCTAAGTTTGAAGAGCAGAATCATTTGGTGTTTTTGCAGTCAGTGAATTGTTATTCCCTTCTTTTTGAGCATAGTTTCTGATTTTTTTTATTTGTTTATCCATTTGGCTCTTAGAAATTGAAGTTGTTCTCAGATAAATGGGGATATTTTGTTATTGCATGCATTTTTCCAGGTTTATATATTGTATAAGAAGCTGCATAAGTAACACATAGTCAGCAATAGCGTGACACACTCAAGAATCTTTGCAAAAGCAGAAATTCTGAAAATGGCTTTTTTATTGAATAGGAGCATATTCATTTTTAATAATTAACAACATTAGATAATTGACATCATAAGACTTTTAAAAATCAGCAGAAAGAAAAATTCCCCTCCATCAATGGTTACTTAGTGGTTTTTGCTCAGCTCATGCAGCCTGTACTTCTTAGGTAGACAAGATAGTGTTCATTTGGAGAGTGGGGGAGACTGCCAGGTATTTTTTTGCAGCATGATGGAGGCAAAATTGCTTCTCTGGAATGTGGTAGTTCCTGAATTTCTGTTTAAGGGGAAGCCAGATGCAATCAGCTGTGTCACTGCTTGAGGCTGGCCTGGTTGCTGGGTTTCCTGCCCGTTAGATACAGAGTGGGAGCAGGGAGGGGGCTTTGGTGCAGAATTTCCTAGGAAAGAGTCCAGCACCCTGCACCTGCATGACAAAAAAAGTGGAAACACTCTTCACACCTCATTATTTAGCTGCCCTGGCTGTAAGAGTTAAGTGCATGACAGGGATCCTGTTGAGAGTTTTCTCCAGGAGATGGTAGCTGCTCATCAGCTGAGGGGGTGAGTGGGTGGGTGTCCCTGGGTAGGCCACCAGGGGATGTCCCAGCCATCTTCAGCTCCCACCACTTGAAGAATGAAGGCTGAGAGCTGTGGGAGAGCTCCGTATTGGAAGTGGCCTCTCTTTCACTGCCCTTTTCATGCAGGGATAGCAGTGGGCAAGGGGAAGTCCCTTTGAGCCTTCCTTTCTTGAGCAGGGACAGGGGAGTAGTTTGCTCCCTTTTTGCCATTTCTGGAAGGTTATTTTAGACTCTGAAAGAAAAGATTTCTTTAGCAGAGGTGAATTGTGATACATTAGAAATAAAATAGCTGTAATAGGGATAAAAATAAAAGTAAAACAGTATTACAAAATCTGTGAGTTTGAGTGTCCTGCATATAGTGGTGGCTTTTAAGGATTTTTAATGGCCAAGTAGCTGGTTTCAGCACTCAAGCACCATCCCTCTCTTGAAAGATTGATGGTCTTAAGATATCAAAGTATATAAAGATGAAGACTTGCAGTGTAGCTCAGGTGATTAGGGATGAAGTGGCTGTCACAGTCGTGTTAGTTCCAGTGGGTACATCGTATTTTACAGATGATAGGGATGGAAAAGGGGTACTGTGGGGAAGCAAGAGGAATAAAAGGAAATCAGGAGTGCACCTGAGGACAGCAGTGAGGCTCCTATAGCAGTGTAGAGGAGAGGACCTTGCATCCCCTCTGGACCTAGTCATGAAGAAGGTTTTGTCTTGCACCCACAGCAATGGTTTCATTGGGAAAGAACTACTTTGGCTTGGGGGTTTTATGATTCTCTGCCCGTTGTTTTGTGTTTCAATTTGTGTATGCCGGGGAGACTACACAAAAGACTTAATTATACAGATTTATTAAGCTGATATCTTTCTCTGGCCCTCAGCTCTTGGGGCTATCCAAGGTCATTTTTGTTGAAACTGTGGTTCATAGCAGTGACTATTGAGGAAAACTGTTGTACTGTGCTTATTTTATTTATTTCAATATCCATTGTGGCTAAGAACATTGCACTTCAATAATTAAATCTTTATTTAAATGTTGGTAGCTAAAAGCAAATTAGAATGTCTGTAGAAGAGTTTCTTATAAAATGCTTGTGCTGTGGATCAAATTGCATTTCCTCTGAACCTGAAGTTTTTGTTTTGTTTCCTGGTCTTTAAAGTTCTTCGTTATGGTTGCTGTGATACACTTAGAAAGAGAGCAATCCCCTCACCAAGGATCACTGCAAAATGTTTAATCTGGCATTTCTAAGTGATGAAATTAAAGAAGATAAGAATAAAAGCACTGTAATAGCAAAATCTATTTCCAGCTACTTCTGCATGGAAACAGCGTCATTTGCAGCACACCAAAATGCTTCCATTTTAACTGCTGTGTGTAAACACAGAGGGAAGCTGTGCAGGAAGGGGTATGGACATTTCTCATTATTGACACCATGGACAGGTAATGGGAGGGTTTTTCTAAAGGGTGCCTGTACCCTTCTCTCCATCACATCTTTTTGTGATGGAGAGAAAAGCATAAAAAACTGTTGCACAGAAAATGCTGGAGCCCATGCTGTTTTGAATTAATAGTCAACAAAATATTTTCAACCTACTTTTTAACCAGGTGTTGGGGGTCTAGAACATTGTAAAAGGTGAGTATGTGGGAATCCTGTTGAAGCACATTGTAACCTGCATTTCAGCACTGAATCTGTGTAATGGCTGTATACAGATAAGAGCAAAAGTAGGAAAAAAGTGAAATAAAGGTATATTAACACTAATGTGCTAGTGACCTGGTTTTGTATAATGTAGGTACAGAGAAAGAAATCCCCCCTTTGGGGTGTTACCCCTCATTGATGAGCTGACATGTGAGAGTATGTGGTTGAGCCTGCTCCCCTCCTCTGCCTTGGCTGGTATCAGCCCTGGCTGTGTCCAGTGCCATGGAGAAGACTTTGAATTGTTGAAATGCAGCTGCTGATTCCCATTTTTATGGCTCAGAGCAAGCTTAAATAACACTCTAGGTGGGTCTTCTGGTATTTAGTGTTTTACAGCATTATGGTTTGTTGTTGTTGGGAATTGTGTGGTGGTGAGCAGGATGACAAGGAAGCTTTGCAGCCTGCAGGGGATTGTGTTTAGTGCTCTGTGTTGGACGTCCTCACAATGCCATGAAACTGTTCCATGACTGATTGTTGGCCAGAACAAGGGAGACCTGTGCACACAGGCAGTAGGTGGCTGCCCCTCCTCAAGCAGCTCTGTGGTTAATGATCTAAGATACAAAACTTTTGAATGTAAAATCTGTAAATGAGGACAGTCCCAGTCTGCACCACTGGTGACAGATCCCAAAACACTTCAGTGAGAGGACTGGGCAGTTGGAGTGTCCACGGGTCCTGTTGCTGCCATAGGTGATGTCTGGCCAAAGGTGAGCATATCTCAGTTTCTTCTGAAATCCCACCTTTGCTAAAACAGCTGGATAATTTGCTTGTTGCAGACAGGGTTGTACAAGTGTTCATGTTTCTTTGTGCTTCACAGGTGTTAAAGAAGCACAATTTGATTCATGTGTTTTTTAGAAACAGTTCACAGGCCTAGGACACTGGCTGTAGGTGTAGTGGTAGTGTTGGTAGAGGTGTTGGAACAAATTTAGTTATGTCTGGAAATTTTGTCTTAATTTGCTGATAAACCTCCAAGCTACTTTGTTTCTTCTCAAACATTGGAATTAGGACCCTTTTTACTCCAAGCTTCTCTTTCAAGCTTTACCACTTCATCTTGCCTTTTTGTTTTAGGCAAATCTTTCAGTGTCCGTGCCTTAGTTGTTATTAATTCTAAAACAAGGATGTTTTTTCTTACCTGTCTTCTAGGCAAGATTTGTTCATTTCTGCCTCTGAAGTAGAAATTGCTCTGCAGATTTGAACAGCTTTCCAGGTGCTAAATAAGCACTTCTGTTAATGGGTCCTCTGACTTGGACTGAAAAGGAGATGTGTGTGAAGCACTCCGTTGTGCCATCTTGTGGTGTCCCCTGTCTTGTTCCCTGCAGTATTGAGAAAGGTGCTTCTCTTCTCTAAACACAGCAGATTTATTGGCATTTCTTCTGATATTTGAGCACACATTAAAAAAACCTCAAAAAAACCCCCCAAAGAAAAACAACAACAACAAAAAAAGATCCACTAAAAACTGTTTCCTCTGCCATCCAGAAAATACAGAAATTGGTGACCCTTAACAGAGCAGGCTTGAATTTTTAAAGTAGTGTGGTGGCAATAAGGACCAGTGAAAGCTGTGATCTGCACAGCATTCCTGTGGCAGGCGGCTCATGCTCTGTCCACGGCTCCAGTCAGGGAGCCTTTTTGAGGAAGCAGTGGTTGGCTTGAGGAATGGTAATAGAGAAACATGCAGCAGAGCAGCCCCTTCATGGGGATGGCTCAGGTAGTTATTTGTGCTGCAGAGCTTACCCCTGTCTTGGGCAGGAGAGAGTTGTACTGATGCAAGTAGCAGCTCCCCTTACTGTGTTTTGGTCTTTGGCTGGCCACACAGGCACCAGCGACTTAGGCGAGCCTGGGAATGTGTTCAACTTGGCTAAGGGTCCTCTCAGTGAGGGAGAAACTCTGTTTTTGTGTGTGAACTGAAATGCACTAAGTCTTCCCTAACAGTACTTCTTCAGTAGCAAAAGACTGCTTTAGTATTGGTGTATAAATAAGGGGACATTTGGAGTAGGAGTGAACAAGGTCCGTCAGTGGTTTTATCACAGATGGTGCTTCAAAAGTAGTCGAGACCAAACGATCAGAGCCAAACTCAATGGTGAGGGCTGTGTGGGTGAAAGTGGTGGTGCTGCAAGCCCTCAGATTGGGGATTTTTCACTGGTGTCAGCTCTCTGCAGAGAAACCCACCATGTGCCAAGCAATGCCACCATTTCAGATGCTGCTGCATACGTGTTCCTCTTGCGCCTGAGCTGATCAGCGCACCAAAAAGCCCTCCAGGATGTCAGCTAGCCTCTTTGTGTAGTGAGGCTCGGTGCTTTTAGCAGGAAGTGCCTCTCTCAAACCCAGCTCTAATATCTCTACCATGGTGCTGAAAGGGGCCTTTTATCTAATCGAACTCCAGTTGCTTGAGGATGAAGCATTTACAACATCAGGCATGCAACCCGGGAAGGGAACGGTCGATCGTGCAGGGACTGAGGGAGGCTGGATGCTCTAACATGTATTGATTCATCCGTGTTTTAACCAAGCAAAAACTGTATTAGTGCTGCTGCTTTACCTCACATTATTGCATACACAATAGAGATTGAGTCGGCAGTAGCAGTGGAAAGCTTATGAGAGAAATCATAAAGGAGCTAATAGAGGTGGAAACTTAAAAATGGTGATGTTTTGGATAATGTAATGATTAATGAGAAAAATGGGGAAGGTATAACTAAGATATATACAGAAAAGTGACTGTTTTCTGGATTCAAGGCATTCACAAGATGATGGCTGTCATAAGAATGTGATAAGAAATAAGGAAACCTGTTACAAATGCTTCTTTCCACGAGTACATTATAATGGAAGAGACTGAATCAATTTTGAGGCTGACAAAATGGCAGATACCAGGGGCTAAGGAAGCTATGGTGGAGTACATTTTAAGGTGTAAAATTGCAACAGTTGATCAAAAAAAAGTACAAAGTTAGTTTTTGTTTTTGATTTTGGATTTTTTTTAGAGTATCTGTTCATCAGTTCCCAGCAAGGGAAAAATATTTGGTTAATCATCTTTATTTTGAGATTTCAGCAGAAGGAAGTTTCAAAACATCTGTGGTGGTGAGTGGTGGGAGCATCATGCAACTTCCCAGGCCCATGAAGTGTTGAGGAGGTTTGATTTCGTTTCATGTCTAGTCACGAAGCCCAAGTATGCTCACTGTGTTTTCCAGAACTCTTCATTCCTGAGCATTTTAAAAAGGGTAATGGTGTTTTTCAGATGATTTGCATTTCCTTATGGATTTGAAACTGCTTTAAATATAGATGAGGTAGTTTTAGTTGCTGTGGTTTGTCTGGCAAAATAGATGCAATTAGCACAGAGCTGTGTTTCTCTAGTGATCTTCCCAAGAGTGACTGCCAGGTAGGGTGGCTGGGTTAACCCAGTGCAGCCCTGTTAATTTAACTTAGAATGGGTAATCAGGCTGGGATTTGACAATAAATGACAAAATGCATCTGTATATTTGTTATATTGATATGCTCACAGAGGATCTATGTTATTTACTGAAATACATTATGTTTCTGGTAAATAGAAGATGACCTTGTAGGCCATGAATCTCTGGAGACAGTAATTTGCAGGATATGTTTTTGGTGAATGCTTCCCAATTTTGTTTCATGTACATTCTGAGCAGCGTAGGGAGTATTACAGAATTTGGAATGATAAAAACATTAAGAAATCATCAACTTGGGTATGTGTGTGTGAGTAGGAGTCATTTAAAATTCAAATAATAATCCTTTTTTATGCTTTAAAAAAGGCAGAGTAGGAAGATAGACCAAAGCTGCTGTTAACTAAATATAATTCTCTTTTGTTGTCCTTTCCATGGAGCAACAGCCAGGTTGTGTGTCCTGTATAAAATTTGTCTGGATGTGCTTGCTGCCTTTACATCAGTCACTCGCAAACCTTTTGGCTTACAGGCGTGTTAAAGCATGAATTAACTCCTGAGCCTCTTTCTTCACCCTGTGTGTATTTACCTGTTGGTGGGATCTTTTAATTTCATTGATGATTGAATACTACTGGTGCCCAAATAAAAAGGTTATGGAGGAGCAGGGTTGTGACACATTAAGCTGAACAAGTGAGATCATTTTGTTATCAGATGAAAAGGTGGCTTATACACCCTGCCCAGCTGACACTCCTGATGGGTTGTGAGCCAGGGAGCTCTTTATTCCGGGTTATCCCTGGAGTTAGGGTGTCTGCTGCTCTGAGCCTCTGGACTTCCAAGTGACTTTGACCGTGACACTACTGTGCTCAAGGTTCCCTGGGTGCAAAATGAGTGGAAAAGTGACAGAACCTTCTTGATAAGATGCCTGAGGATTGCTTGAGAGTAAGGGTGGCTGCTTCTGCTTTTTAGTTTCTTTGTATGAAGAAATCAAAAACCCCAGGAAATCTAGAATCTGCCTGTTCATGAAAAACAGCACTCTTGGATGTTTCTGAAAGCCCTAGACAATTGTGCAATCAGACACATACTCATTCTTGTCAGAGGAATGCACAGACCTGGGTTTTCCTGTACAAAAATAGCTTGTTTCTCAAGAGGGAGCTTGAACTGTCGTGTGAAAACACCTCCAGAGCCTCTGCCTTTGGTGCCAGCATCACATTTCTCAAAGGAAGGACTAGAGTGGTGTGTGTTTTTGAGGAGCCTGCAATACATGTTCTGTTGCCCTTGCAAGTCCTAAACAACCATGCAGAATCCTATTGTCAGAGACTTGGGTGAGCCACATCCTAAGAGCCATTATTTGTTTATCTGCTGCAGCCTTATTGAGGAGAAGGAAGTCATTGAAAACAAACCATTCATGTTTCACAGCTCATCCAGCAAGTCTTGGGTTGAACTGGGGTACAGGCTGCCCTGTTGCTAAATATGAGCAAAACCAGTGATATTAAAATGAAGATGTCACAGTAAAATTTTGAAAATATTAGGAAAAAACAATCAGAAAGCAGTAAGCTAAAGTGGATCCTTTCAAAGCTATACTCGCAAATTTTAACAGCTAAAATTGTGATAAATGGCAAGCCTCAGCCAATTCTGCCATTGTAAAAAAAGTTTAAAAAAAAAAATCTTGTCCTGCTATTGTCAAGATGGGCCATTAATTTTGCAGTAATAATTCACCTTCTCTTCAAGTGATTTTACGGAAGAATCAAACTCTTATTTCTTAGTCTTAACTGTGAAAACTATAGAAATTTGTGTTACTGGATTTGAAACATCAAGCTTTTTTTCCCACCATCTTATTGCTGAAGAGTAGCCATTTACCTGCTAAGTGGGGAGTATCATCTTACAGGGAGCCTCTTTGTACATAAATGCATCTTAAGGTCAGTGGGTTTTTCAGCTCTGTTGGTTTTAGAAAGATCACTTTGGGATCATTGGTATGTCTGCCACAAAATATACACTGCCATGTGCTCTATTGGAACATTCTTTTCTAATCTAATTTTTTTAGGGCCTTCTGGTTACCTGGTTTACATTTAACTTTGTTGTTTAGACTGCTCATGTGTACAGTAGTCATGTTCAATTGACCCCTTCTAGGCTCATAAAGTAGCTTGAATCCTTATATGCAAGCAAATATTTTAAAGCAAGACTGTGACATGATTCTGCTGTAATGAGCTGTCCCACTGTGGTGACATACACAGAGCACTCACGTCTCTAATGCTGTTGGCCACTACCTAGAAGGTAAATATGGAAAGCAGTTCTTCAAAAAGTTTCCTTTCTCCTGTCTCACTTGGGCATCTCAGGTGTAGTGACCCGAAGCTGCTCTGCCTGTGACACTGGAGAGGTTTTTTTGGTGGTGCCCGCACAGGGAGGATGCCTGATCACCTACCCCTCTTCACAGCTTGTGGATGGCTTCATGAGTGAGAGTGGCACTCCTGCTGATATAGTGAGCTTATTCTGTGAGCATGGGGTGTGATCTTAGCCAGAGGCTCCCGGGAGAGTGGTGTGCACCTACTGTGTGGGGCTGCCCTGAGGAGGTGGGTGAGGCAGGGAAAGGATCAGGGCTTTATTACTGTGAGAGAAAGCTGCTGGGGAAACTGTGGCTGAGCAGTGGAAAAACCCCTTGGGTAGGCCCTTCCCCTTTCTCTTGGTGCTGAACTGGGGAAGAGATACTTGGGATAGGCGTAGCTGGGAGGGGAGCACGAGAGGCCGTCTGTCCTCTATGCATGAACAAGGAAATGAAGCAGCTTTGTGTGACCAGGCTGTCATAAGGGGGCTTCAGGGAAGGGTTGAGCCTTCCAGGAGGCATGGGTTATTCTGTAGCAGTCTGGCTCTATGCCAGTGGTAACCAGAGCAGTGGCTCTAATCATGTCAACCCCGAAACAATCTGCTAATACTCAACACTGGTGCAGCACTGGTGCTCCTAGGACTTAGCAAGATGTTATTCAGCTGAGGAACTGAAGCTGAAATCCAGTCCTTGAAGTGTTCAAAGTTGGATGCTGGGTTGCATTCTTAGCCTGCTTCTTCGTCTCCAAGTGAGGAACATGTTCAGTGTCAACTTTGATCACTTGGTCATGGACACAGGAAAGGGCTGAGTTCAGGAGGTCCTAGCTGTGGGATTTTGATGCAGGTGTTTGAGTAGAATTTGCTTCTTTTTTTTTTTTTTTTTTTTTCAATCTGGGAAAAGGTGTAGCAAACAGCAGATATTTCTGTGGGTAAATCAATGAACAATACTGTAGTTTTGCAAGATGAGTAATTCCTTTTGCAAAGAGTGAGATCTGTGAGTGGGATGTGCTACCGGAGATTGGAGTGATATGATATAGAATCATTATATTTTGATTGGCAGTAGCTTGCAAAATATTTGTTTTGTTTTCTCCCCAGAGTGACTGGTATCACTAGCCTAACTGCATTTTTCCATTGCCTTTACTGGAGAAGAAATTCAGATGCTATGAATGAGGAATCTTTGTGTTCTTACTCAAGAAATACCCCAAATGTGTCCAAAACTCCCCCGTTTGCTTACAGGCTCTTATATTGCTAATAACATCACGATAATCTTTAAATTTTTTTTTTAATATTTAAATACATCCTTTGTTCCTGGACTTCTCATCCTTGGTTGTTTTTAAAGTGTCACTAAGATTTCTGTTATATGATCTTGAGAGATTGGTGGAAGAGATTTCTTCAGTTCACTGCTGTGCTAACTGGCTTGTAGCTGATCAGATTGCAGCAGTCTCTTCAGTGTGTTCCACTGGATCTGATCCCAGTTTTGCTTCCTTTGGTGTATGACAGCAAAGGGAATCTACACTCACGCTGCTAGAGGCTTTTTCCCTCTGCTTTCAGGATTTTCCTGGAAAAGAATCTTGTATAATACTAAATGTTTCTTACAGATTCTGTTCTTTTTTATTTTTTCAATAGGTGCTGGCATCATGTCGGGCGTTTCTTTTAACGTCTCGGATTCCCACCAAGGTAAAATCACTGTGTTCCTATAAATACTCTGGGGCAACAAATGAAAGTTACATAAACTAAGTAGCAAAAATTAGCATATTTTAGTTATGTACATCTGTTAAAAAAACCACAAAACTGAGGAATGGTATGTTGCATGGTTTTGAGTTAGAATGGTGCTTCTGTTAGTATATGCCTTAAATGAATTTTTTTATATATATTAAAAAAAATATATATATCCACACACTCCTTTTCCAGAGGAATTTTAATTTCTAGAAATGCAGGTGGCTGAAGAGTTGCATTGTAAACTCTAACCTGAAGAACTGTGAGAGGAGCCTGATGAATGTTATAGAAGGACAGTTTATGTGCAATCAAGCTGATGGTATTATTCCCTCTAGTGTTTGTAGTGTCAAATAGGATTGCATTTGATTTGGAGGCAGAAACTCTGAGTTTTATTAAATTCTGCTGTTTTCTAAAGATTTTTGTTGTTCATTTTGAAAAGCAGTTTGGCAACTTGCCTCACCAATGCTGGTGAATTTTTTTTTCTGTGCTTGTGACAATTCATAATGATTGTTATAGAAGAGAAATATGATTTCCACATGAATAAGAAAATGACTGATGTAAAAGAATCTCGTCCAGCTTGGAATCAGTGAATGGGAATTTGGCACGTATCCTATTTTTTTGTATTTGACGTGTGTGTCTAATGTGTGTGTGTGTATATTTATACACACACTTTATAGAAATACCAGAATCCATAAATGGCATTATTGATGCCAAGTTTTCAGTTACGGTCACTGTAAATGTGACCATCCATAGCAATAATTTGAAGATGCCGACTGACAGGTAGGATGAACTGCAACTTGAATTTCTGCTGATACTCATTTTCCTCAGTCGATCACCCTGTCCCTGCAGCACAGATGTCTCCAGTTGGTTTTCTGTTGGTGTTTGAATCACTGCAGCTTTCAGCCAGGGCTTTTGCTTGCTTGGAAAGATAGATCCAGTTGATGAACAGCTCAGGCATCAGTGCAACGGCAATGTGATAGACGGGTGGTAATCATGATTTTGTTAAACAATAGCAAACCATTATAAGTCATCAAAAAGCTCTTGAAGGCTGAGGCTTGGAGTACTAAGTGATAACTCTGTTTAGTTGAGTGCTTCAGACAATTCTCAGAACTCATTAAATAGATTTGCACAGTTGAAAAACTTGGTTTTGTTTTCAGTAAAATCTAAAATATGTATTCTGTAAGTAGAAAAGTAATTTTTGTGATAACAAATGGAAGGAAGATGATGAGAAGCTGTGCTTATGATTTATGTAAAAATTAAACTTTTTACGTCTGAACAATTATTAGGATGGTTGAAAATGCATTTCTAGCAGGGTTAGTCAAACTTAGCAAATTTTCTAATGTTTGGAGTATTTTCAATAGCTGCTGAGAAGCTTTCTGAGCCCCAGTACTTCCATATACCTGTCAGGCAGTAACTCCTCGGAAGACAGCTGAGAACGTTCAGCAAAGACACCTTATTTCTCTGGGGACCTCTAACAAAATAGAGTATGCCTTGAGATGGCCAGTTCTGAGTAACTGTTACTGCTGCATTCGATTCCAAGCCTTACTTTTGTTTAAACAATGCTGTTGAGATGTATCTACTAAACAAGGATCAAAATTAGAAAGAATTAATGTTGTTCAACTCCAACACCAACTCTCACTATTATCCTTAGATCAAAGATATTACAATGGCCACCTCTAAACTTCACACTCTGGTCCAATCAGTTCATGCTCACTAATCAACACGGACTGATTGGGATGGAAGGACAGTGCTTAAAGGTTGCTAATTCTCGCTACAGTCTATATTGCAACATTAGTAATGTTGGATGTGTCATCAAGCCCACAAATAAGCATATAAAATATTTGTAGGAATGTAATTCAGATCTGTGGATGCATTTCTAGTGCAACTTTCATTAAGTTTTGGTTGAAAAAATTGAAAACTGTGAAATTAGCTGTCTGGTTAAGTGAAAGGTTCCTAAATGAGAGGCACACATAACTTTTTAAGAGGATTTTAAAAACATATAATTTTGGGTAATAAATGAGGAAATGCCTTTTACAACCTTGTAAAAATTGTTTCTTAGTTTGAAGTAGATGATGTTTACAACATGCTTTACATTTTTGCTGCAAAGCAAGAACTATAAATTCATATTTTTAACTAGAAAAAATGAACCAAAGATGAGCTGTAGATATAGTGCCATGTTTCCTGATATTTGTTAATTATAGGCAAGAGGATTTGCAGACTAAATTCCTGAGACTGGATCTGTGTGAAATTTTCAAATATTTTTGATTGTGTATGCATGTAATGACACTTTTTATATATGTGTTTGGACATACATACTTTAGCAAAAAAAAAAAGAACCCTCAAGTTGATAGGTAAATAATTTTCAAGATATGAAGGATTTTAATTACAGAAACTTCCCCCCTAAAATTTCATTGTGATTTAGGCAAAGAAATATTAGTACTGGAAAAAAAAAAAAAGAACTTTTCCCTTCTGTGTGTATAGTCCTGCTTAATCCAGTAGCCAACAATAGCTGCTATAGATTTTTTTTTTTTTGTGGATTTGGTTTTTTTCTTCTCTCTACCCTGAGTCAACTGCACAGGGCTGTGTCATCACAAAAGATTGCCAGGCCTAGCTTAGAAATAAAGCACTGAAGAGAAATGAATGCCTTGCACTTGGGGAAATGCAGAGTGTTGGTGTGAGCCCTGAGAAGAGGCTTGTGCTGGTTCTCCCTCAGTTCCCTGCACTTGCTTCATAACCAGATGCGACAGCACCCCTGAAAGTGCCTGTTTGCTGTGGGTGCTGCCCCTGCAGCAGAATGTGGGAGATGAAGCACATCAAGTCCCCAAAACTTCAGAGTAAAGTTAGTTCACCAAGAAAGGCCTTCGGCAGAAAGTGAACTTTGCACAGAAATGGGAGGGGTGTTTGTATCTTCTGATGCTGCCAAATCATGAGGGCGACTGAAGGGATAAGGATTCAGAAAATAGACAACAAAGAGACAGTAATAACAAAGGTTTTTTGGAAAGATTTTTGATGGTTGGAAGCTGGTACCTCTGTTCCTGGCTTTCCAATGTGCTGTTCCAGCCTTCACAGGGAGGGAGTCTTGTTAGTTGTGTCTGGATTCTGAGCACCCCAGTAGTCATTCAGGGTTGACTTTTTCACAAATACAGGAATAGAAAGATATGGTGCTTGCCAGTTAGCCTGGGAGCACCCTGACTGTGAGCCTAGGATAAGATAAAGTACAGGAAACTTTGTGCAATTCAGACAGACTGCTCAGTTGCAATGGTTTTAATGATAACTAAAAGGAAATGAGCTAATGTCTTGCCCTGTCGTCACTATTCAGTCCAAGAGGTTTGTTTCTTTCTGTATATCTCAGTTGTCGAGATGATTGTTGACATAATTGTGAATTCGGGTCTTAGCTACACTCCCTGTAGCCCTAGATTTGTCCTTGGAGAAGAATTCCCTGCCACCTTCTAAGATTCCATTTGGAGTCATGGAATCAGTGTGTTCTTCCCTGCCTAGTCTGACTGTCATCCAAATAAACCACTCAAAGTTTACGTATCATTTCCTCTCATAGTTTTAGATAAGCTAAAGCAGTCCTTGGACACTTATGTTCATATCTTTATTTACTTATTTATAGATGTTATTCATATATATGTATATATATTCATATATTTTTATTCATATATATGTATAATGTATATACATGTCCCTTTAGCTTCTGTGCAGTAAAATTTTTCACATCTGTGATGAATGTAACTAATGAATAATTGTGAAGCTGTAAAGATTGTAATAAATGATTAATCAGCCACAAGAATACACGTCAGTAGTGTATTGTATTAATGATGCTTTTTATAGGAAATTTTTTTCATAAAATTGATTGTAAGCTTTATGTGCTTATTGCTTACAGTAAAATGTCCAGTGTGGTATTCCTATAATCTCTAATAACCATTTAAACCTGTAACAAACAAATGTAAGTATTTTTTAAATGAAAAATGGGTCCAGGTATTAAGAAATACTTAGTTTCAATTACAGAAACTGATATTAAATATGAGTAGCCTGCTCAAGGTTTTCTTAACCTCATTGAGAAGTTTAAGTGCTCTTTAAAATAAGATGATGTTTGCACTAATGTGGTGTTTTCTTTTCTAACTACAGTTAGAACTAACTTTCAGCTACTTGGAAATCCAAGGAGTAACTTCCAGTAAGCCAGGCCAGGTGAGTGCATTCTAGATATAAGATACTTGTTTACTCATTGCTAAATCTGTGCCAGTCAAGGAAGTAATGCTCTGCTGTGCAGGTGTCTCCTTCCACTGAGCACACTGTGCATTTGTCTTCTTGCATTCTTGCTGGTCTAAAGTCTTAAAAATAACAATAAGAATTTAAAGAGTCATTTTTAGGAATGATTGTGCACTTGGAATAATGGTTAGAAATAGATAGGGGTTTTCTCTAGTTCAGTATGGTACAAGTTTCCATTTGTATCATAAGTGGATCTTTTTCTCAGAGCTGGTAAAGCAGTGGTGGCTGGTATGCAATCAGCACCACACAAGCTGCAGTGGCTTCTGTGGTGAAAACCTTTATGGGGCAGCCCAAAGCTACTGCTTACATTGCAGGCAGGAATGCTTTGCTTTCAACTGTTCTTTGTGCCTTTACTGGGTTCAACAAAAAATATATTTGACAGCAAGTTACGTGCCCAAAAAAGTAATGTCAAAGGGTAGGTGCTGAAAAGAAGAATGCCTTTAGAGCGTTTTTAATTCATAATCTGAGCATGTTGACAAGATTTGACAGTTCAATTGTATCAAAGTCTTCATGTGTTTCATGTGTGTTTGGCTTTTAAAGAGCTTTTAAGGAATAGGAGTGCCTGAGCTACTTTGAACTCTGAAAAGCTCTCATTGTATTAACATCTTGTCTTTTTAACCTGTCTTTTGAAGCTTTCCTTAAAGGAGGGAAAATAAAAGGTCCAGGTGTTTTAATGGGGAGACATTTACTAAATTCTAAGTTTTTGTGGCTTTTTTTTTAATTAAGGTACTAAAATGCCAGGTAACTATTACTAATTATTCCTGGAGGCATAGACAATCACTGTTGTAGCAGTATTTACAAGAGATTTTCAGCAGCCTCAATGAGCATACATTGTTCCTAAAATATTTCTTAAGGTTTTTCACGTTTACATTCATTTGTGTTTGAATTGTGTGGGACTTCTAACTGAAGGCAGAGAGAATCCTAGATTATTTCTTGTGGAGCAAATGTTTTTGTTGCAGTTTTCCTGCAAACAGCATATTATAGCTGTGATATCAGAAGGGTATAGTTTTGTGTTAGGCATCTTGTAGAGAACCATGAAGAGCTTCCTACTGTAAGAGAAGTGAGCAAACAGACAGAGGAATATCAGGAAATGTTGTGCTAATATTGGTGATGATGAAAACTGTGGTAAGTTGCCCACTCATTCATCGTCAGGGAGTGGTGGCAACAGGCTCAGAAGGGAGTTGAATTGATGGTAAAAAGTGTGAATAGTCTCAGTGTGCTTTAGGGGTAATACAGCCTCTTCTAGGATTATCATGGTGGTGACCCTGGGCATGGATTGGGAACCAAGAGAGCTCTGTGAGCCAGCTTCAATAAGAAACAATTCCCTGTATCATACTGCATAGTGTCCCCTCTCCTCCTATCTGTCTTCCCTTATTTATTCCTCATGCATGCACACACAGCTTCCTGTCCAAAAGGTGATGGCTTGGGCTGTGCTAACTATTCACACTGGAGTCAGCAGAAACATTACATTGCTTCCTGTGATGCAGCCAAAAGCAGCAGCAGAGCTGATGTGTCACTCATACCCTAATCTGATTTGGTTCTGAACACTCAATATCTAAGAGAGGCACGTTGCAAAAGGCTTTATTTATCCCCCTCTCTGAAGCACACATCACCCAGACAGCAGGACAATCATGCTGGCTGAGTTACTGCTTCATCTGCACAGACAGACAGCACAGCACCACAGCATTTTCTTAAGCAGCACAGAACAAAGCATTAGAGCTTTTCCAGAGGATCACAGCCATTAAAGACTTTTACTTTTTGCCAGAGGAAACAGGCACCCTGCTCATTCAATAGTTTCCTGCCAGGCTGTGCTTGCTTCTCCTGGTGTTCTGGGACATGTTTCAAAAGAGGACAATGCTGTGAAATTTCTTGGTTTTCAAAGTGTCAGCTGAGGTCAGGATCCTTTGAAAATTGTGTTCCCGTGGGAAGCAGAGCACTGTTAGAAAAAGCAGAGTTTGAATACGGGGGTCTTTGTACATTCAAGAACAACTTTCAGAAACTTTACCTGGTGCATTGCTGTGTCATGTCTTAAAGAATAACAAATTCCTATGAGCATTCAACTGGCATTTAAAACGTTTTCCTGTTTCATTTGTCAACATGAATTATATGATACTCTTCTCAACCTCTTGAACTTTTGGTTATAGTTGATTATGGAGACAGAGAAATGCAGCATCTCCATGAAGATGGCATCCTCAGAGGATGTGAACGAGGTGCTGGCACACATCGGGACCTGCCTCAGGAAGATATTCCCTGGACTCTCACCAGTGTAAGTATCCTTTAGGGCACCTCTAGTGGGAACAGATTGTATGGAAGCAGTGACAAGCCACCCCTTTTTGCCTGCTGGTCTCCCCACCCTGATCTCAGAAATACACTGAGGATATAAGAATCATATCCATAAGCACTAAACTTCTGTCCAGATGTATGGCAGAGCCAGGACATGGTGTAGAGCATTGGTAGACTGTTTGTCATCCTGTAGGGTCGCAAGAGCTTTTGGGTTGAATGGGGGGTGCAGTTATTTGAGGTCTTAAGTTTTTATTTTACCCTCTTGCCTCTCCAGCCTCAGATACAGCATAGGTTCTATCTTTTTGTTGTAACTGGCTCCATGTTCTGTTTTATTTTTTCCCCACCAGAAGTAAAATCTGAGTTGGGAGAGGAGGGAGAAGTTCCATTTACTTTCAGTGTTTGTGAAACAATGCACATGATTGTGAACCTTGTTCTTCAAAACTAAGCCCTGGGCAGTCTTGTCATATACTTCCTATGGTTTAACTGACTCCTTGAATTATTTGTCTCCTTGTCTGGCTTTTATTTTCATTGCCTTACTTGTGCCTTTGGTTTTCTCTCATACCTGTGTCTCTGGATTCTATCATCTTGCAGGAATTCTCAGTAGTTTTTCCTCATTTTATTTTCCTTGTTCTCAGTCATTGCCTCATTTTCATCATTCTCTACCAAGTCATGCAGCTCTACTGTATTCTCTTCAGTTCCTGGTTTTCAGCATTATTAGAAAAAAAGGGCTGTGGAAAAGTTTTCTCCCAGACATGTTGATTTTTATAAGTGAACTTTAGTGACAGACTCTAGATGTGAATGGTTAGGCTAAACTTACATGTTTTATTTTGGGTGCATGTCTTTATTATTCACCTTTCCTGTAGGTGGAGTAGGAAATCAAGTTCATAAACTCTAGATGGCAGTTTCTTTTTTTTTGTTTTCATTTTTTTCCCACTTCCAGTTTTCCTCTTGGGCAGTGTAGTTAACTGTCTTAGGGGAGATTGAGGTCTTCTTTCAAAAACATGAACATCAACTTAATGTTTGTGACGAGGGTTGCTATAAAATCTCAGTAATAATGTGAGAAATGTAGACAAAAAGAATAAAGAGTGTTGCAAGACTGTTTGTTTCTCTGGTTGTTTGTGAAGGCCTTGAACTCTCTATATGTTTTCTGTGGGTTTTCTTGAGAACATTGCTGGAGCAGTGGGTAGCTCTATGGAGTGCTTGTTTCCCAGAAAAGAAATCAAATTTCTTGCTCTCAGATAACAGTTTTCCAAAATGAAGGCATTGGAGTTGTGTAGATGATAGAGGACCAGATCAGGCAACAAAGGAGGGAAGAGATTTCTCCAGTTTTTTATTAATTCTCTTCTGCTCCACCTCCCACCCCCTCAGACCCCTCATAATTTCTATACTTTATGAGGCAGTCTTGTCATTCATAAAACCAGGTAATTTTATTTCTTAAAATGTAGGAAGGTATTGTGTTTCTTGTCTGTCTAGGGAAGAAAACTGCTACCAAATTACAAAGATTGGAGCTGGATATCTAGAGTGCGGCCTAGAGGCCACATGGAACTGCTCAGCTCTTTGCACCATGGTGCTATTTCTGCATAAAAGCAGTGTATATACAGCAGTGGTTTCAGGGTAGCCATTAATACCATGTCTCTTCCCTACTTTGGGTGTCCTGGTGTCAGATGAGGGCCACAAGCCTCCTTACATGGAGTGGTCCTGCAATACAAAAGGATTTTGTTGCTCCAATTGTCACAGGGTTAATCAAAAGAAAGAGAGAAAGAATGAATGAATGACTGTTACTCCTGCTGTGCTGCATAATGGCCTTTTAGGAAGGAAAGTGGGTTGTATTAAAAATGGTAATTCTTCCTATACACTCATTTAAAAATGCTCTTAAAATAAAAAAGGTTTATGTGTTTAAAAATACTTTCAAAGCCATGAATTATGTTTTCCCCCTCTTTTCCATCTAGGAGGATTATGAAAAAAGTAACTATGGAGCCTTCAGAAAGACTGGCTAATCTCCAGGCCCTGTGGGACAGTCAGACTGTGGCAGAACTTGGACCTTGTGGTGAGAAGGAATTTAAATGATCAAATATAGAAGAGGGCTGGAATTGCAGTGTCAGGAAGTTTAATTCTATTTTGGGCAGAAGCTTGTAAAGGTGTAATTAGTTTTAAGGTGTAATTAGTATGAGGCAGACTTACGATTGGTAGGTGAAGGCACTATATTAGGCTTTCTTGCAACTTACCACGTGAAGATAGGATAGTCTCTGTTCCTTTCATAAGCACAATGCATAGTCTTCTGAGAGAAAAAGACAGTGAGTTTTAAAAACTGGATATTTAAGTATTGAAGTGTCCTTTTAGATGTACATTTGTTTGCTTGTGTGACTACTGTGTTAAAGAGTCTCTTGGGTTGTTTGTAGGAGGCTTTTCGCAGATGTATGCCTGTGTTTGTGACTGGCTTGGATTTCCCTACAGAGAGGAAGTGCAGTGGGTAAGTGCCTGTCTTGTTCTGAAGCGCTTTTTTAGCTACCTGTACTAATAATTAAAGAACAGGTAAATCCATAATGCTTGACAAAAAATACCCCACTACAGTTCTGTAAAGGTGTATTTGGTTTTGTATTTTTAACAGGACGTTGATACGATTTATCTGACACAAGATACCAGAGAGTTGAATTTGCAAGACTTCAGCCACCTTGACCACAGGTAAACCATGTGCAGTAATCATGCTAATACTGATCAAGTGGGATGGCCCCATAGCTGTTAGTGTGAAATTACCATATGCAGCATTTTAGGTTTTCAGCACAAAGCTGCTGTTTTTGCACAAAAGCCCCATGGAAACCTCATTTCATTCAGGAGCCAGAGAAGATAAATATATTTTCTTATTGGAAGCAATCCAAAAAGTTAGAGATAGATACTTTTTCTGTGATGGCAGATATAAGAGCTCAAATTCAGCAGATAAAGCATGCATCTACATCTGGTGGGCAAAGCAAAAAAGGAAATTATGAAGTCTTTACTTCTGCAGAATCTTTTTTCTCATGGTGTACACAGTAAAGGAAATTAATTTTTGTCAGCAAGTCAGTAGAAGGTTTAAGTTGTTCAACTGAATTCCAGCCAGTTGTCTCTTCACTTATAATAGATGCTATCAAAAATATGTACTTCCAGAAAGGAACTAATTGAGGGTAATTTTGCTGTGAGATGGTGAAGCCTAGCTAAGTGTTGTGTTTAGTTTACTGAATTTAGCTGGCTGAGAAAATTGGATTCTGAGAAAGTTGAATTTGGAGATATTACAAGTAGGAGAAAATGGGAGGGAAGCTTAACTAAAATTTGTCATTATACAAAGGAAACTGAAAAATTTAAGAAAGTGTAAATAAGATCGAGAAAGCATTTGTTTCTTTGGGAGAAACCAGTGAAAGAATTAAGGATCTACCACAGATACAATGTTAAAATATCATAACAGAAAGGCTTGACATGGACGTAGGTAAATAAGAGTATTTTGCCGCAGCATTCTTTGCAGGTTTAAGCTGTCTGGTGTGTGAACTTGCAGAATGTCCCATTCAAAGATTTAGCTCATTTTCTGTGCCACATTTTCACAGCCTGCAGTGAATCCTTTGGCAAAGTTACCAAGCAGTATCTGTGTTGACCAACTCAGAGGGAACTCAAGGCTACAGGGCTGCAGCTGGTGTGTGGCAGATGTAGCCAAAGACTCTTTCCTTGGTTAAGCCTTGCTGAAAGAGGATAAGGGAAGGAATACTATTAAGCACAAGCAAATTTGGGGCAAGAACTTAATGATGCCTTAAACATTTATTGCAAGAGGAAGTGATGAGAAGACTCTGGGACATTCTTGAGAAAGTCACCTACAGATACCCAGCCTCAATAGATAATAAATGTTTGAACAATTCACTAGGAAAGAGTAGATAGAATTGTTTTAAATATTTAGAATATCTCAACAGGTGCAAATGAGTTTGGCTTCCAGAAAATGAGATAATGGGGCTTGTTGTTTTAGAAAATATTTTCATTAAAATATACCTTACAAAATTGCTGAAGAAATGTGTTTGTGCTGTTAAGCAAAGTCTTTTCTTGTCTAAGTCCAAAGATTCAAATCTATTTTGGAGCCATTTAGATGCTATGGAATCCATCTTGTGATGAGAACATCTACATGTTGAGGACTGAACTAAAGAACACATTTTGGATTTAAATTTCAAGAAGATGAAAATTTTAAGAAAGCCAAACCCTTGTTATTCACTAAAAATACAAATTAGGAATGGAAATCCCAGTCAATTCAAGAATGTTTGTAAGCATTTTCCAATCTGTTTAAGACAGTGGAGCTGCTGTGAATTTACTGTGTAAATTCACAGTGTGTCATTTTTCTTTTGGATTTTGAGAGACTGTTGTATATCCCATTCACCTAATTTCTGAGGTTGCTGAACCGATATAGTTTATGTTGTGTAGGAGCTCTGAAGCAAGGTAGGGCAGGTGCCTCAGTTCTCTAAATACAGGGCTATGCATTGCAAAAATAAACAATTTGTGTTTTTCCAAGTAAAACATTTCAGTTAAAGGTCAACATAAGATGGCATGAATTATAGATGAATTTAAGTTCCCAGAGCATCACAGCATGGCTTGCTGCATGGGAACATGACTTCTGAGGTTTTATCTGAAGCTATGTTATGTTGTGAACCGTATAATTGTTAAAAAAAAAAAAGACTCAAAGTGAAAAGTGAAAAAGGGCTTATTTGATATGGTTGCATGATCTTCATCTGTGTTGCATATGTTTTAGCTTATTTGGACATTCAAAAAAGTTTAAAAAAATGTAATTGTTTAGATTTTTTCATTGTGCCGTTGAGATTTCTTGCCATCTGAAATACGCAGGGGGACTGGGATGTTGAAAAAATGTGAAAGCATTAGATACACTGGAATCTTGTTGAGGCTTGGAGAGATTACCTGCATTCCAGAAGTACAGAATCTGTTTTTACTTTAAGATGGCACAGATTTATCTTTCATAAATACTACTTTATTCTGGATGGCAATTTTAATTAATGTGAACATCTCAATGTAACTCTGTGAGGGAAAGTTATGAGAATGCCCTGCTATTGTAACTGGTTCTTAGCTTTCTTTCATACCGTATTGGAAAAGAATTCAGGTTATTGTTAAAACCACATCTAGACTGCAATAGAATAAAATGAATCAAGCAATATATAATTTTGAAAAGAAAAACTCGATAACATGAATATTTGGGTTAAATGAGCTTAAAGCAAGAGAAGGATTAGAGGTAAATTCCTGAAGGGCACCCTTCTGACCCACTGGTCAGAAGCACCTTCAGAAACTGGAACAAAAAGTCTTACCTTAAAATCAGATGGTAGAATTTGATAAAGCAAAGTTTGTAGACAATAAGTACAGCTGCTTGCAGAACAGGCAGGGACTCCAGTGTCTGCAGGAATGTTGGGAGTAGGGAAAGAGATGTGTGGAGGGGAGCAGTTGGTGTTTGTGGAAGTCCCAGGCAGATCTGTGCATGACTGGGGTTTGAACAACAGGCCTTGGATACCGCCAAAGATTAAACTATTCAAGAAACATTGTTGCAGCTGGACAGGAATATTTTAAAATAAATCAGCCCAGCTGATTTGCAAGTTCTCTTCTTTAAGTATTTCTTGAAAGTGTCATAGCTCTGCCCCCGAGATGGAGCAGCCCTTGTCTGTCCTTCAGCCATTTCTCTCCCGAGCCGCAGAAAGAAGGGGGAGAAAGGCACAGCCTCAGGCAAGATCTGTCTGCAGCCACGCTCCTGTCCAGAAGTTCCTGAGCTCTTGCCAGCCCTCCAAGCTGCCTTACCAGCTCCCTGGCAGTGTGAGCACTTGCAGTTGGTGATCCCCAATCATTGTCCTGCTGTTCCTTTGAGGAACTGGGCTGCTGCTGACAGCTGACCTACAAATGCTCGTGGTACCTTCTGCTGCTTTTGGAGGTGGTGCTCCACAGCATGACCAACTCTGCTCCACCGGTGCCAGCCTGTCCACTGTGTGCCCAGCTGTGCTGCATGGTTACTGCTGTATGAACAAACCAAAATTTCACCTGAAAAATTGATTTTACATTCATTCCACTTCCAAGGCAAAGGCAGTGGCAAGGGATGCATCAAAGCTGCAAATCCATTACCACCTTACCAGGGAACCACAGAGGGAGAAGCAAACCTCTCTGTCTGTGGGCATTCCATACTCCATGGAAAGATTCCTGCCTGCCCAGCCTAAGGGGGAAGTACTTCTGGGTTGTTATTTTTTCTCACCTAACATTTCTGCAGTTAGTTAGTGCTTTACATGGAGATGAAGTGTGTGTGTGTGGTGTGTGTTTGTGTAGGAGCAAAAACAACGTGGGGGACAGAAATAAATCTGTGCACTCGACGAAGCTGCTAAGTCTCTGCTTGTGGAAACGAATTCACCACACAACGTGATGTGTGCTGTGAACAAGATGGAAAGATGGCTTAAATCCTTGAAGGGCACCCCACACTAGTTCCTTTGCAGGAGTGTGAAAATGTCTATTTGCATGAGCTTCTCAGTTGGTGAGCTACAGCCTTTTGCTGCAAAATGCTGCACCTTCGAATCTGTTACCTTAGTGATGGTTGTACTTCCAAATGTAGCTACTGCAGTTCCCAATATAGCCCGTGGATTGCTTGTCCACGTGATGTCGCCTTGTCTCCTGGCTTTCCTGTGTGTTTAACAATCTCCCCAAAGTGTCTGCGTGTTTGCAGAGGAAAACTGGAGGAGGGGAAGAATAAAAAGAAGATGGGAGAAGGGTGCTGCATGTTAAGTGCAGACCCGTGTACCCGTGTATGTCCTGAATGAAGGATCGGGCGGGGTTGGACTAGCTTATCAAAGCCAATACTTTAAAAATTCTCCCTAGAAAAACAGGCTTGAAAGGCACTGGTTTGCTGGTTTGATGAGTTAGTTTATGTGTGTTACAGCTCTTTATTTCATGATGAAGACACAAGGACTTTCTAAGGAGCTGTTAAGCCTCTGTGTAGGTGTGTGTAAGTGTTTAATATGCAGCACCAAACTGATCAGAGTGCTGCACTGTTAAACGGTGTGATAGTGCTTGATGAATGAATCTGCTGGGGGGAGCGTGCAGACGTGACATTCATCAACGCCTGCTGCTGCAGAAACTTAACACAGGGAGAGCAGATCGCGTTAAGAGGCTTGGAGTGAAGAAAATGCGAATAATTTAGAATTTCATTTGTGAAATCCCTTTCACAATTAAGGAGGGTTTGTGCTGAATGTCGCATTATCCTGTTGCAGGTCTCCTGTTTCCTGGGGGAGTTTAACTATAAGAGATGAGACAAGGTGGTGTTCTCTAGAAGCATTCAGTCATGGAATTCTATTAAATCATCAGACTGCCAAAAAGCTTTTTAGCGTCATGCTAAATTATAATTAGAGGTGATTAAGAGGCTTAAACATGTCACAGGCTGAAGAAAAAGTTATGCTAAAAGTAGGAATGGCAGTCCAGACAAATTCCTGATTTAAAAATTCATACTAGAATGGATGCTAGTTGTCCAGCCAGAAATTTTTATTAAAATAAGAGGAAGACGTGCAGCTGCTATTTTTTTGAATGAAGAGCTTTGTGTAATGGGGATGGTAGGCAATTAGCATTGCAAAACTATGGGGAATGAGATATGGAAGAACACTTAGGAGATTGTTTCAAATGTCAGTTATATGAAATGTGTGTAAAAGTGTTTTTTCTTTTCTAGAGACTTAATACCTATAGTTGCTGCTCTGGAGTATAATCAGTGGTTTACAAAGCTGTCCTCCAAGGATCTGAAATTAGTAAGTAATAAATTGAAACAATATATCTGCTTCTACCAGGCTGTGCTGTGTTTTAAAGGATACTGTTACATTTTTTAAAGTGAAATATTTTTAGCAAATACAACTGGGCAATCTGTTGCCAAATTTTTTTTCCCTGGAATTGTATCAGAAAAATATAAACTGTTGGATAGTCAGTTTGCACCGTAAAAGCACTGCTGAGAATGAGGTCTTGTCAAAATTTCAAATGATGCGGTTTGAAAACTTTGTTGGTTGAAAGTAGTGGCCTATAAAACTTCATTAGGCATTGCTGACTCCCCCAGACAATATTATGTGACTGATTGGAAACTAACTTCAAAGCAGCCAGAAATCTTAGTTACTTTTGGAGGTGAAGACAAAAGGCCAAGATTATGTGGATTTTTTCCTGCATAAAGCACATTTTTTCTGTGTAATTTTCATTGCAACTTGATTATTTTCACTCCCAGTTTTCCAAAACATTGATGTGTGCCACCAGTATTTTTCCATATCAGTTTTCATTGCTAAAAAAAAAAAAGAGGGCATGTCTAAACAAGTTAGACGACTGAAAAAAGGGCCAAGAAAAGCAGTAATTCAGTGACAATTTAAATATGTCAAAATATGCTATTTCTCCCGAAGACTGTAGGCACAGGTGGAGGTTTGCTTGAGAAACTGTTTTTATGCTTCCCTCCAGAAGCTTTTGCCTTTAAAAATTAGTGTTACATTTCCTCTTGTTTAAATTGATGCCATTATATTGCTAAGCTATTACATTGCTAAGCTATCATTTCCAATGAAAATTCAGTAGGAACTTGGCAAAAGAGTAGGCAAAAAAACTTCTTTCCTGCTGGGAGATCTCTCTCAAAGTTATGCACAGAATGAAGGTAGTGGTATTTTTAGCACTGTTGTAGTTTGCTGTTAAAATCAACATTGTTAAAAGGTACAATGCAATTAATCAGTTTCTGCTTCAGTGAAATGAGATAGTTTGCTTAGTTAGAAGACTGGCTGGTGTAGTTTGTTCAGAACAAAACCTGGCCATGTTATCTGAGATATATTTATGTGAATGTTTCAGGGTTTTTTCTAAGTAGCTTTCCTGTGTAAAACAAATAAACTTAGTCAGTCTAGGAAATGCATCAGTTACTTAAAAATCCCAACCTCTTATCGTCCACACATTTAATTTTTAAGTCAAAAATGAGGAAAATGTAGATTGTTGGGCAGTAAATCCATGCCCTAAGAGCACTGCCAAGGGTCACTATGAGGTCAGACGTGTCCGGAGGCCATCGAGTGCATTGTGTTTCACGAGTCCCACTCTGGCATTGTGTTTGATGCACAGTGCCCACATTGATTTTACAGTACAGGCATGAAACTTTCCACTTGCAGTCACAGTACTGTAGAAATATTGTGGTAATATTCTGAATTGTTAAAACATGGATGGTAAAGAAAGCATTGGGAAGATGGCTGAGTCGACTGTCTTCACCAAAAGTTGTCAACCTTTACCGCATAAAGGATTAATAAGATTTTACGTGAGTGGTAGAGCAGATTTGTTTTGTTTAGAGTGGGTTTTTTTGAACATTCAGTTAGTTTAAAAGTAAAAAAAAAAAACAAAAAAACCCCAAACCCTAAAAAATACACAAACTAGAAAATGTCAGATAGTCATTAGAGACAAAGATACCCCAGGTATGAATGTCACATTGTAGTCTTTAAAGGCAGGTAATAGAATAGTTTCAGCACTTCATGATCATGACTGAAATTCAGCTTTGGATATCACATGAATGCTGGTTAGTATGAGCTGTAGGGGGAAAAAGAAAAGTCAAATCCAGAAGCAAAATAAAAGTTTGTAATAAAAGGTGATGATGTACAGAGTTCATTGCATGGCTTTTGAATGATTACGGTTTTCTGTCTCTATCTGAATGAGCAGAGCAAACAAACTTTTGTTGTCATGTTTTGTTCATGGCACTTGCAAATATCCATGCAAATTCTAGAATTCAACCACAGAAATAACATGAGATGGGATTTGCTTCTCCATAGGCTGGAAGAATTCATACTCAAATATACTGGCCCTTAACCACTAGTCCTTGGGAGCCTTTGGAGGACCTCTCTAGCTAGGGTACTTTTGCTCCTGAGGTTTTTGGGATTTTTTTTTTTTTTTGTTTGTTTGCCTTCTAACCTATTTCTTTGTGTTTAGTTGTCATTCCTGGTCAGGCTTTATTCATTCTCCTTTGCACTAGTTACCACTTTTTTTTTCTGCAGAAGTAGTGTGCATATGAATAAGATTTCTTTTAAAATTGAGTGAGAGTTTTTCCTGAACCACATGATTTAGATTGTTTTCACTATCATTATAAAAATTCTGCCCCTTTTGGTTAGGCAGCCTGATTCATTAGTTACTTGCTTTTAGTCTGCCTCCTGCTTCTCTTAAGTATTTTCCAGAAGTCTTCTGTTCACTCTCCTGAATGTTTCTGGTATTTTTACTTTCTTATTTATGTATAACAAGAAGATGGTTGTGGCCCGGGCCCCATTACAACGTACAGCTTAACTCGATAACTGTCTGTTCCGTGTTTGTGTTCTTTAACTCTGTTCTGTCTTTTCTGTGGCAGTCCACTGATCTCTGTGAGCAGATACTGCGAGTGGTGAGTAGGTCCAGTCGCTTGGAAGAGCTGGTATTAGAGAATGCCGGGCTTAGAACGTAAGTAATTCCTTCACAATGTCGCTCCAGGTGCTGCTTGCTCCCACTAAAAGGGATGGTGTGGTGTAGGTTAGCCAGAATAAGCATTAAAAACAGCTGTGCTCAATGTTTGTCTAGTTCTGAGGAGCCTCTAGTCACAAGCTTTTTATCAGATTTTCCAGAGGGTCTGTATGTCCAGGAAATCCCTTTCCACTGATGTTTTTTAGGATTCTCCCTGGAAAGTTGGGCTAAGTAGAGCAAAGTGATTGAAAGAGAGTGTAAACCTTAAACTGGCTCCTACTGTTCCTCTCCCAGATGTGGGTCCAATAGAAGTATCAACATCTTTTTATCACTTAAAAAACAGTGTTTTTTGTTAAAAAACCCATACTATTCCATATGCCATATCATGTTCTTGTTGTTTCATTTCCAAATGAGTTTGTGTTATCTTAATGTGGATTGCTGTCTGCTCAAATATAAAAAGACTTCTACATTAACAACTCTTGAAGAAAGTAGATCAGTAAGTTTAATGGCTTGCCATAGGCTTAGAAGGAAGATACACAGAAATAAGCCATACAATTAAATCCTTGCATATGTTTTAAATACAGGAAGTTGTAGTTACTGGGTATTTGCTTTTTTTCCCCCTTCGCAGGAAATAGAAGCAAAGTTCAAGTTACTTCCAGCTGTGCTAGGTTATACTTGCAGTGCTTGCTTAAGTGTTAGGGTAGTGTCCAAGACGATGCAGACATAGAGCTAATGAATTTTTTTTTAAATTAAAAAAGCAATGTAAAGGTGGGAGAAGCAGAACACTATGTAGAATTACAAATAAAGGGAAATAAGCATAGTGGAGATATTTGGTGTGCCTTACATTGTCTCCTCTTCCATTATTGGAGTCTTTTTACCCTTTTTAAAGTTCATTTTGCATTGAAATGCCTTTGAAAGAAAATTGCCTGCATGACACAAGAAATTTGAGGTCGAGTTTGGAATAATATGGGAACTTTTTGATCACTAGTGCACTGCCTTTAATAGCTGTCATTCAAACATAAGCTCCTGGTTTTAATCTTGTTTTCCAGTATGTGCCTCAAAATCTAGTGATAATCATTAGTATTAAAGGATATGTTGAATACCTTTGCACATTGCCTACCTTAATTTATCACAGTTGGATTAACTGCTTTCAGTTTTAACAGGACCTGACAGATAATCAACCTGTGACTTTGGTTTTCCTGTCTCGATCTACATGCAGAGTGTTTGGCATTGTGCCTTGGTGTGTATCTGTTCTGATCAACACTGTCTGTTTTTGCCAAGGATGCATTTGTCAGTTTTGCCATTTTTCATATCTGTTTGCTAGGAGACCCTGTTGTTGCTGGCTATCTTCCTTCCCATGGCTTACAGACCAGTCATTTTTAATGAGCTGTGATACAATGCCAAACCAGGGTTAAGCAAGAGCTACCAAGAGTAAAGCTGTAGGAAATAACCTGAGCAGCTGCAAGAACATATTTCTTCCTGCAGCAGAGTCAGTTTAAGATAATTCTGTTCTTTTCTATCTCCAGCCACTCATTTCTGTGATTTGGTTTGGGCCACAGCCTCATAAACACTTGCCATCCTCCCAAATGATGAAACAGCAAACTATTGTGCAGTAGCAGTAATAAAGACCCAGAACTAGGGAAGTGTGAACTTCCTGCTGGGAAAAACAGGATGTCAAATGAAGGCCCCTGTCTGATGAGATTTGTGCTTTCCAGTTTAGATGTTCTTGGAAATTTTATCCCCATTTCTATTGCTTTAACTACACATACTGGATGCAGTTTAGATACCACTGGAAGGCTTCAATGCATATATTGAATATATATAAAACACTAATGATTTTGTAGTGTTTTAATTAACATTTGTGATGTCCAGACTTCAGGGAGAGCAGAGTCATTCAGGCTGGCTCAAAAAAATAAGCTTGAAAAGAGTGTTAATCTCTGAGGTATTTTAGAGGAATGAGGCAGTATGTGATAACCAAAATACTGATTTCTGAGTGGGCAGCTCAGCCTGTTGATTAGGGTGGGCTTTGGTGTCTACCAGCCTTTGAAGCTTGGCCTGACAGGCACAGGCTGTGTGTGGTGGGAGCTGCCTTTGGCCTGCGCTGTTGGGAGATGCTAAATGGCAAGGACTTGGATATTAGGAAAAGATTCTTCCTCCAGAGGGTGGTTGGGTGCTGAAACAGACTCCCCAGGGAGCCAGCCTGGCCCCAACCCTGCCAGAGCTCAAGGAACATTTGGACAACAGTTTCAGGCACATGGTGGAGCTGTTGGGGTCCAACTCTGTTCAGCGCCAGGAGTTGGACTCAATCCTTGGGAGTCCCTTCCAACTCAGGATATTTTGTGATTTCCATGGAACTGCAAGGCAGACTTCCCAGTCTGCAAAGGCCTGTTTGCAGAAGCTGGTGCAAGTGGTTTATTTGTTGCACTTCCATGTTCTCTGAAAGCTGGCACGCAGAATGTCCCTGCCTCCTTTCACACTGTCCTGTGCAGCCCTGTTCCAAAGGGAATGGCCAGCTGCCACATGGGGAACAAGAGAAGTGCCTGTTGCTGGACTTTGAGGGCCTAGAGGGCCTTTGACAGTCAAGTGGAGTCTTCTCTTTCCCTTCTTGACAATGTCCTTAGACCTAAGAGTGTTGCTTTCTCCCACATATCCTCTGTTTTTCTGTTACAGGGACGTTGTCTAGCCAGATCTCAAGGAATTGTTTTGTTTGTCTGAGAGTTCCAGATTGGTAGTATTCTGTCCCTTGATGAAATATCCTTAGTCTGTCGTATGTATAGTTGAATTGAATCTTTTTGGGGCTTTACCTCCAAGCCTCAATAAGCTTGTTTCAGCCAAGCATGGCTGTGTAATGCATACAGAGTAAGCTTCATGCTTTTTAGAAAGTTTCAGACTTAGACCACATGCTCTGTTCCTAAGTGTGCAGCCAAAAGAAGTAACAAATTTCATTACTTGAAGCAAATAGTGAACAAAGAAGGAGAAGAGATGTTCCCCCATGAGTAGAGCTAAGGTGCCTCTGTTTATGGCAGAGATTGCACAGGGAGTGTGTGTTATTTGTTGTATTTTTTTTTCCAAAATGAGCCTTGGAGCCCTGTGAGCCCAATATAGATAGTGCTTTGTGGTGGGAGTTGCTTTGCTGTGCCTTTGCTGAGTAGTTCACACACACACTAGTTGTCCAAAACACTCTGGTAATCCTGCCTATATTGCTGGCAAAAGCTGGAGGAGAGTTTGCAAACAAGCCTGGAGGTATAGGCAAAGTATTGTAATGACAAGAATCTGTTAGGGATAAAGGAAGAGGAGGAAACTCCTCAAGAGGAAAGGGTTTGTTGCTTTTTAATTCAAAACCTAATTTTTCTTGGCTGGACATAAGGAGCTTGATTCAGATGCCTAAGGGCAGGCATCTAGTACCATTTGAAATGCTGGAGGATTTTCAGAGTGTTGGCAAATGTCACTGAGGACCTACAGGAGATCTGTAGTCTTCTGCAGCAGCAGCTGGTAGCAAAGCAGGAGACCCTGGGGCCTGTCAGGTGGCAAGGTTTCAAGTCCAGAAGTTCTTTTTGTTGAGTGTTTGTATTCACATGCTGCTTGTATTTTAGGAAGAGAATGTGTTTTTCCTAAAGGCAGCCCTTCATCACGCATCTGCAGTGCTGGAACCAGTTCTAGCCCTAGAAGGACATAGGGTTTCAAAGAGAAATTAAACTTCCCTGGAGCATCCCTGTACTCCAGTAAACTTTGTAACTTCAGATAACCAAAAGCTATTGAGGCTGTTGCTGTTCAGCTTCCTTTCTTTTCCACATACTAGAAGAGGATGCTGCCTCCTCTGTGGTTCTGAGCACAGAGTTTTGTGGTAGGCAGGATCTGTTCCAAGGAAAGAGGGCAGTGTTAATGAGCATTTTGGTAGTTCTCCACCATTGGCCAACAGGAGAAGAAATAATATACTTCAAGGCAGAGGGAGAAAGAAGGAATTTCAAGACATCATTTTGCTTTCTATCTTGGCGTCTAACTTAGGTGAAGTAAGAGCACTGAAGTTACAGCCTCACTTTATCAACTACCTGCAGAAGGTGTAGTCTCTTATCACATCATAACTTCTCAGCTGATATGAGAACAGGTTGGAGGGTTTGTGTTAGAGCTGATAAAACATCAGCCTTCTGACTTCATGCAAGGAATGTGTCTCCACCAGAGTGTGACAGTGTGGTGTGCAACAAAGCCCAAGCTAGCTTTCAGCTTGGTGCTGTGGGAGCGCAGAGCTTGCAGGCAGGGCAGTGCTCCCTTGCCTCTCAAGTGGCTTTGGAGCAGAGCTCATGCTGCTACATCTGCCCACCATAGTTGGTTAAGGTTGCTTTAAAGCTCTCTGTGCTGCCTGCCTGGCTGTTGTCAGCATTACAGAACTGATACTCTGCATCTCTTTTGGATCCATTGCTGGGGCTGTGATCAGCCAGTCGTGCCCTTTGATGCTTCTTACTGTAAAAAGAAGCAAAAGACCAGCTCATCAGTGTGCTGCTGCTCTTTGAGAGAGCTATTCCTGCAGTTTTATAAGGTTAGAAATACTGCTGGATATGCTGCAAAGCCCATTTGAGTGACTATTGGCAGAAAGCTGCTGCCAGGGAGCAGGATGATGGCTTGTGAGTGAAGGAGGTGATGGTGTGCATCTCCAAATCCAGAGAGATGCAAGATGTGGTCAAGTTTTGAGATATTCTGTGTAACTCCTGCTTTATACCTTCAGATCTCTGTCAAAAGCATTTTAGTCTTTGATTGTATACTCTTCAGGTCTCTTAGGTCACAGAATGAATAAATAACAAAGTGACTCCCTGTGAAAGATAGCAAATTAGCCAGATAAGCATTGTTTAGAACCAGGAGGAATCAGTTAGTGCTCTGCACTAGCAAAGACCACTTGTGTCTAGTAATCCCTTGATGCTTTTAAGCTTTGTATGTGCTGTTGGCAGAGGAGATAACAGGATTCCTTCTCCCTCTCTTTTTTTGTTGCAGGGATTTTGCACAGAAACTAGCCAGTGCCCTAGCCCATAATCCCAACTCAGGACTCCATACGATCAACCTTGCTAGCAATCCCCTTGAAGATAGAGGTACTGTAACATTTACATTTTTCCCTTTCTAGAAATGTAATAGGAGGATTATTGCTGCTGCACTCAGCTTTGCCTGAAGAATAGGTTATTGTTTAATGCTACTGTAAATTTCTGTTGTTCACAAATGACTGAGAATTGCCATTCTTTTTGACTTATGCATATCCATTGGTGTGTTGAGAAATATTTAAATGTCTGAAACCAACCAAGGATTTTAAAGGAAGACAAAACACAGTGATTGTTTTAAAAAAAACTCTAGTTTTTAAGAGGTGTACCTTTTTAAAAGCAGTGTAATCAGTAGAAAGATGAAGCATAAGGCAACTTTGTTTTTTGGTTTGCATTTTTCTGATGGTTTTATATTTTTATTTCAGCTGTAATGCCATATTTCTTTTCTGTATGAAAACTACCTCTTTTTCTCAGCTCTGTGGTGATATTCAAGAATACTGGCATAACTGGCATTCCTATGGAGCAAAGTGCTGTTAGCTCCACAAGATGGAAAATCAAGCTGAACAGCTCAGCTTTTCTCAGACTAGGCACCCCTAGGCATGATTTCAGTACATATCAAGTCATTCCTCTCCCTTGTCTACTCTTTTTTCACCCAAGAGGCATTTATTTTTAAAATAAGGTTACATTCTTTCAGTCTGGAGTTGACCCTTCAGCGTTGCCCATGTGAGATTTCCATTTGCTTCACTTAATGCATTCCAGGCACACACTGTTCTGGGATCAGACTGTCTTGTGCTCCTGTTGGGCCAGAAGAAAAATAAGAATTTTACACAGAGAACCTTTTCTTGTTTTATTTGGTTTGTTGGGGGAAATGTTCTATTCTCTTTGCTGTCATGATTCAAAATAGAAAAGCTGTTCATTCTGATTACAACCTGATGGACTCAGACTGTTGTTGACACAGAATTTTGTAGGTGTCTCTTCTTTCTTGCTGGTTCAGTGAGGAGAAAAATAGCTGGGAAGGAGGTTTTCTTCCCTTGTACATCTGTATCACTTTTCTTTTGACTAGAAGCAAGTATGATAATGTTTTGTTTTTAACCTATTCTGAGTAGTTTTTTATTTGAAATTGTTCACACGAATTGCTTTAACTCTTCTGATTACCTCTTGCCTGCTGATTATTGCTTGTCCTCGTTAAGAATTCTCATCACATGAAAGCCAGTGCTCCGCTGAAGAGCGTTTTTGTTACAATGTGCCGCAGGCCTACTGCATTTTACAGAAATTTTTGTTGCAAGCTGGAAAAAAGGCTGCTACATTGTTGATTCTGCTTTTGAAGAAGTGTATTTAGGTTGTGTTATTTGAAAGGGTTTTTTTTTTTTCCTAAGGAACTCATTTTTATCCTGGAAGCAAAACAATTGACCGAACATTGGGTACTCTACGGTGCAGGGGATCTTTTTTTCATTGTTTAAACATATCCATGGGGGTGCTTTCTTTGTAACACACCTATAGATTCAAGCCATTCCACAGTATCTACATATAAAACAAAAATGGAATGCAGAAACTACAACTTGGAGAAATTAGTAGGGTTTTTCATTATCTCAGCCTCTCCTATCAAATATGCAATTAAGATTTGACCTTTTCATTAGAATGAGATAGGGTATGGAGTACTTAGAAATTAATTATAATTGTAATGTGCAAATACTGCAACTTTTCAATTCAGGAAAATTCCCCGGGTGCAAGGTAGATTTGACTTGGGTAAACTGGGGTGGTAGGAAGGCTTTCACAAGTTAAAGTGGAAATTCATATAGACATATGGATTTTGGAAATTACCTTTTGAAAAATCACCTGCAGGAACTGGAACTAGATTATTTTGCAGTTATAAGGGAAATCACAGTTGTTTGTTTTCTGGAGAAGAGCATATTGGACCCTGTATGAACACAAACATGCACTAAGCTATTTTATGTTGTTGAGTACCAGTAACTGAAGGCATGATATTATTACATATTAATGCAACTGTTTGTATTCCAACAGCATGGGAAGTGGGTTTAGTTTACCTAAAGCATAGGACCTGTCTTTAGTTCAATACAGTGCAGTGTTTATATGCAGTGATTTTTTCACTGAGACCAGTCTCTTAATTTGTGTTTGGCTGTCCTTTATGGTACTGTCAATATTTGTGAGACTTAATACCTGAAAAGTTTCTTATCAATCTTGTCTGTAAAAATCTAGCCACACTGAAGTGATGGCAGCTTTACTTTTGACTCTACTAGGATCAGAATTTAATCTAATATTTTGTTAAAAATAATGTAAAACAAACATGCTGAAGCCTAGTGCTCAAATTCCAAACTGTGTGCCTGGATGCAGCTAACTCCATTTCTGCCATGTGAGCTGTCATCTCTGTTAAGCCATTAGCAAAAATGAGTCACCTAAAGGGTGTTCAAGGGCCAGAGCAACCAGAAGCAGTTTTTCTTTTCTGCACCTGATTCCATATCTTATAACTTAACCCCCATGCTAGTAAGATGTGAAAATTATTTAGCTTGGCTAGAACAATAATTGGCCTGCAGATTGTTAGCTAAATACAAAGATGGAGAGGTAAAACTATTTACTACAGGTCTTAGTAAAAATGGTTTACAGCAGAAATTACATTTGTTGTATCCTTAGTGATAGTGATTGTCCTTATAGAGCTATGGAAGAAAATCCTGTTAGTATGATTTGATTCATTCTTGCTGAAAATTGGTGAAGGTATATGGTTACCTTTGTGCTTTACAGTAAATGATTCCAAGGTCTCATGGGTCTAATGCTTTAGCAATATAAATAAAAAAGTGTGTATTGTTTTGAGCTGCATGGGTGTTGCGTGCAATGCTTTTACAAAGAGCATTAAAAAAAGACCCTCCCACAGTATCTGCAAGGTAGCTGGCCCCTCCATTGTCAATGATAAGCAAAACAGAATAAAACCAGAGTAAATGTAGGTATGTGACCTGCAGTTTCACAGACTGTTCCATGTCTGTGTATGTGGAAAGGGTATCAGCTTTTTAATTTACTATGTTTTCAATCAAGTAAAAGATTTTACCCTCTTTCTCTGTGCCCTTTTCTCTCCAAATGAATTGCTGTAGATAACTGTATTTCGCACCTCAGGTTAAGCCTGGAGTTTCTATGTTGATTTATTACTCTAATAAATATTTCACAGCTTAGTTGCATTGTTATTTAGGATGTACCCTCTTAATCAAATATCAATCTTTTGCTTAAAATGGAGCATTAAATTTGTGGAGTCAGGAACTTGGACACACTGGGTAAAGGTTTTAATGCAAAGTGCCATCTTATGGTCTTCTTCTTTTGTTGAATTTGTGCTGAGGTAGTCCAGTCTCAGCATCTTAATAGGTTTTTACTCTTTAGGAATTGCAAGTAGTTGTGCCATTTCCAAGCCTGTGTCCTGGCTGGTAGCCTGCAGGCTGCTGTAAGGGAATTAAGTGGTCATTATGACTTGGTCAAGGTTTCAGGCTCTTAGGGTTTGCCTCAGAAAAAGAGGGTGATGTTGGCTAATGTGGGTGCCTTTCTTGCCTTGACAGCCCTTCCTTTTAAAAGAAAATAAAAATAGCTTGAAGTTTTGTGTGAAACACCATTGTTGGGTTTTAGTTTGCACTAAGATTTTTTAATTTAGTTTATTTCCTGAAACATAAAGATTCCAGATTTTCCAAATGCTGACTGCTTGGTGTGTGTAATAGCTTCACTTTGACTCCTTCCCAAAAGTACATGTGTATTATGAAGTTTTTAAACTAATTAAGGAGGATTACTGATGGTTAAAAACAAAGTTTCCTATCTGTTGTTCAGTGGTTAGCAAAGCAGGGATCTTGATTACATCAGTAAGAGGTTCATAAAATGACAGAGCTCACCTGCACAGTGAGTGCAGTTCCTCCTCAAGTGTCACTGGTGCAGTTTGCCCCTGCTGAGATTTGCTGGGAAAACCTGAGGTCACAGAGCTCACCTGAAAACATCTGTTTTGTCTTTGCTCCCCAACAGGTGTGTCATCTTTGAGCATCCAGTTCGCCAAACTTCCAAAGGGACTGAAGCATTTAAATTTATCTAAAACCTCCTTGTCACCTAAAGGTAGGTTTTGTAAATATGCCTCTTTCTCCTCTAAAACTTTCAGACTTACATACAAAGAATACTTTTTCTTAGCAGATTATATAATTATTCATTTTGTTAATTATTTACATGTATTTTCTCAACAGTGCAGCTGCTTTTTTAGCAGTCATGGGTTGCTGAACCCTGGGCTGGGTTCTGAGTACCCTGCAGCACTTTGATAAACTCAGACTTGCTTCTGTAAGGGTTAAGTTTGAACCTGTATTATAAAGGAAGACTGAAATTAGGGTTGACATGAAAGATATGTTTCATATGCACTTCAAAAAAATGTCTGAAGCAAAAATGTGTAGGGGAATTTCCAAATGTTTTGTATGTACATAGTGCTATTATGAAACCAAGCATTGTGACAATAGCTGGTGAGTGATTTGCTCTGTCTAAAGACTTCTTTGTTTTATAATTTACAAATTTCTGATTTTATATTGTAATTGAAATGGTTGTACGTTTTAAAAGCAATAACAGCAGTGAAGCAGAAGCTAGAAGCTTTCAGGATTTTTTACATTTTTGTTTTACAAATAATAGGAGCAGTGACCTCTTGCACAGATGGCACAGTCCCAGGGTCTCCTGTATAGGTAATGGGTGTTAAAAATAGAAAAACCACAGTGACATTATTGCTGCTTTTTTGTAGATGTTGATGACCTGGAAAAGATGACTGAGTTAGCAGTATGAAGGACATCAGTTGATAACAGACAGAAACCATGCCCTTTTATCCTCTTTATTATTGCTCTGTGAAGTGCAGATTCTGTATTCTCCTTAGCTTCAAGGATTAACCTGGGGAATTATGGGTGGGGTAAAGGACTTTTTGCTGTTTTATTGTGGGTGCCTATGGCTCTTATTATGCTTACATAAACAATAAATCCTAACATGAGTTTATTCAATAATTATTTTCACTAAAAATACTTTTATTGAGCTCTGAGGTTGTTGTTTTCTACTGCTAACTCAGTTTCTGGTGACAGTTGGTTTAGAATCTTGACTAATGTAACATGTACTCTTGAAATGAGATACTTGTGAATTTAACAGAAATGTAGGCAGTTCTAGTATGTTCATTCATGCTCTACTTTTCTTCATGTGAGCTGAATTATTTCAGCAAGTGATTATGAAGTTTGAGTTGAGAGAACATTCTAGCAACATTTCCTTCTTCTTAAAGAATGAATGCCAGCTTGATGAAGTTCACCCACACATCTCTTGTCAGTGAAAGTGAATTCTGAGGTTATTAAAAGAATTTGAAGGTTTTTAACATCCTTTTAAAAGATGATCTTTAAGCAAAAGCTGAAAATATTTTCCAGTATGTCTAATACTGATGACCTCCAGATTAACGCATTACCATTAATGTTGTCCCATGGAAGCTCCACAGTATTTCTTAAAAATAGTATATGCCATGTCTTAAAATGGGAATTCTTACAACCCTCAGGACCTGAAGCAACTCAGGTTGCTGCAAAGCTGTCAGTTCCTCTCTAACCTAAGACAGTAATGATTTGGTTTTAACATGGGAGGCTATTTTTGAACTTTTAATACTCTCTGTGGAGAAAGTCTAAAAGAGTCCCTGGATTTTGGATTCAGTAGACTCCAAAGTGCATGTATTTTTTACTCCAACCTTTTTTTTTTGCCTTTTTTTAAAATTTTTTCCCTTTTATCTTTTTTAAATTTTTTTTGAGCTTTTCATAAATTCAGAACAAAACCTCACAGGTTTTGACCTTATTTTAAAAGTGCTTTCTATTTGAGATAAGTTTCTAAGATTGACAAGTGAAGTTCAGGTGGCAACTTCCCAGCTGATCTTTCTTCAAATATTGTATCTCAAAGTTCCTGAGAGCTATTAACAGTCTGAGCCTCCTGAGAGTGGTAAAAGAGCATAAAAGATTATCTGCAAATGAAAGTGAGATTACTGTTAGAGTATAGCACGAGGTAGTGTGAAGTTCAAACATAAATTTATTGATTTGAAGATTCTGGTTAAATGGAAAATTCTAGTATAGTCATTCAAAGATAAAACTTGCTTTTCTGAGTCCAAGCCAGAGGCTAATTAAAGAAATCCCTCATTCACATTGTTTGCCTTCACTGATGTGACTGATTTTGAGCACTTGGCCCTTTTAAAGCATGAAACAAGCAGTGATATCATTAATTGTTTGCTAGCTGTTCTTCTCCCTCAGACTCAGACACTGCTTCTGAAGTCCCAGAATTGGTTCTTGATTGTACATGCTGAATTGCTGGTATTTTAACCCAGCTGGAGCCCCAGCTGATAACAAGGTACCATCGAGCAACAAGGACAAAATTGCATTTGTTCCTTCTTCTTGGTGTTGCTTGCAAATGTTGTTGAGAAGGCTCACTAAAGTGAATCCAAAGCTGTAATGTCAAGCTTTTAAACAGAGCTTTTAAATAGTTTTTGAAGTTTCAAAAAGTATTAGTTTGCAGTTTACCTTTAGCAACAGGGTGTAGATTCAACACCACCATCTCAAGCTAAAATAAAAATTACTCTAAGCAGAAAATATTTGAGACTTGACAAGGATGTTTCTGTGCTTTGATATTTTCCAGTTTCAAAAGCCTCCTGAAACCAAGAGCCACAGTACTGATATGGGAGACTTTGTTAATATTTGAAAGCCCATAAAATTAAAGAACTGACATCAGTATTTTTGTCTTCAGTAGCTTGCTAGCTGTTTCTTCTACATCCTCACTGGCAAATCACTTTCATAAGTTTTTAAGTGGAGACTGGATGTGTTTAATCCATTGAATGCCCATCCAGTTTCACTGACCAGCTTTGAGAAATGGTTGAATGTTGTGTGGTAGATCACTTGCCTTCTGTATAGCTTTGGCCAGGAACTTAAAAAAAAAAAAGCTGCATCAACTAAAGGACACCGTGATGCTTATACATGTAAGAAAAATGTGCATGTAGTGCTTGAAAGACAGCAAAGACCATCTACAGTAAATTGATAAGTTGATGATAAGCTGTAGAGTCCTCAGATGAAATTTAGATTTGAAGAAATCAGAAATAGCCATGTCCTAATTTGTATTTTGAAAAGCTGAAAAGTTTCAATGGAAGAAAGCCCTGACTGGTTTGTTCCCAATGTGAGCTTTTTAATTTTAATGTGAAAAATATGTGTTTGTTCTGATAAGCAACTGAGAGTCTTTATGCGTCTCTTGGTACTTTTAATTAACTATTTTTATGAAATTACAGGCAAATACATGAATTGAAGTATTTTTAATTTCTAGGTCTCATCAGTTGCTTTTGAAGTTCCGGCAATTATAATTGTTAATGTACTTGGTCTTCCACAGATGCTTACATCTACTTCCACAGATAGTTTTATTTAAATATAATTATTTGTAGGAAGACACTGGCTTAACATTATGGAGTAAACTGTGTTTTTAAAATCTGTTTGAAAATGGATCTGAATACATCCTGGATCTGGGACATATAACACGCTGTGGCTCCATCAGGGAAGTTGTTAGAGTGTGGTCCAGGGGGAACTGGGCATGCTGTGCCAGGGAAAGGTCCCATACCCGCCTGGTCATCTGTGTTCCTCAGCTGCAGTACAGTGATGGCAGTAGGAGGTCATTGAACATTTGCACGAGTCTGTGTTCACTGAAATTGTGCACTTGCAGGCTCTGGGCCAGTTTTGTGTGGAGCTGGCTCGGCTGAGTGAGTTGTGACCTCTTTTTTGTCAGGGGTGAACAGCCTTTCCCAGTCACTGAGTGCCAACTCGCTGATCGCCAGCACGCTCGTCTATCTCGACCTCTCAGGGAACGCGCTCCGCGGAGATGATCTCTCAGTAAGCGCTTTCCTCTCGCCGGGAGACAATTAATGTGTGTTAATTAACGCTTGAGAGACAGGCAATAACCTTTTGGTTTAGATCCTCTTTGGCCTTTATTTCTGTACAGTTTTAGTAGGGATAGAAAATAACAGTTTTATTTCTGGACTTCGGTATAAAGTCAGAGAACTGCCCCACACAACTAAAAAAATCCACATAATTTTAGTTTATGCCTTTAGTCTTTGGCTTATCCTGATACATGAGGAAAGTGCAAGGATACCATTTTTTTCCCAGTGGATTTGGTATTCTCTCTGAGTTCTGTTTGAAAGTGACAAAATGCCATTAAAAAGCCCTCATAATCTTTTTAATGATAAGAATATTACAAATTTTTCATTGAAAGGCTGGAAGCAAATTATTTCTTATGACTTGTAAAGAATTAATTTCTGCTTTTCAGTATTTTTGTTTGTATAAATAAATTTGGGCACCTTGTTGACATGTGCTGGTGAAACCCATGATACTTTGGAGAATGTAATTATTTTTTAGAGTCCCATGAAGATAGAGCTGTATTTCCTCCCTAATGAAATCCATTTACTTCTCAATTAGTATATATTCACTTTCTGACTGTTACATTTGCATTTCTCTTTGACATCAAAAGTTATGTGCACGTGACTGTCAGGTTTTGAATTCTAAGTATTGAACATCTAGAAGATGCAAAACTATGGTCAAGCAATCTCATCATTTAAAGTGCTGTCAGATATGACTTCATGGCTTTTTCACATATCTTACTTGCAGATTCATCAGCATATTTAGAGAACTAGACTTTTCAGACATGAGGTGAAAGGGCCAGAGGGACAACAGGGTTTTAAAGGTAGCAAATAAATAGTTAAATGTAAGTAAAGACACACAGTGAATTACTCTGAGTGAATAACATAGTAAATTATGTAAAAACAAAAGGTAAAACAAAATGTAATAAATAAATCTTTGGCAGGCAGTGTTTAAAAACACCTAAGGTCTACCTACAATATTTTAAGGAATAAATGCAGGAAGTTGGGCTTATCTTAGCTTGTCAGAGGGATGGTTCAAAGATAAAGATTATTCATACTGAGATCTCTTAATCTGTGGAATCAGTTTTCTAACAGGAGCAAGGAAATCCTGTTATTTAGCTATTAAAATAAACCCTAGGAAAGTGTGGAAATTTTCAAAGTGAGGACTTGTCCTGCATTGTAGTTATAGGAGCTAAATGACCTAGTTTTTGGGAAGATGGATCTATTTTAGAAATGTTAAGTGTGCACTGTTTGGCTGGATTTCATGTGGAGTTGAGCTTTCCACTTTCCTCTGAATTAGGTCACACTTTTATCTTTCTATGTTGCTCTCTGAGACTAAAAAGAGCCCAAAATGAAACAGGTTATAGTAAGAAGTTTCATATATGCTAACATTTGCATGACATATTGTAGGCAGTACCGAAGTCATCAATGTTAGTCTTCTTACTGGTTCTGTATTCTCCCTTAAACCTGTAATGTGCAGCTAATATTAAGAGCTAACCATGGATTTCAGGTGCAAATTAGTTGCTTCCCTCATGCTTAAGGAGTCTGGCTTTAACTTACGAACCAATTAGCCTTTCTGAAATGTAACAGCAATCGGAGTTACATCACAAATCTTTGTTTAATTATCATCTTAATTAATTATCATCTGCTGCGAAAGTTAAATGCAGTAACTCAAGACCTGTGCTTTAAGAGAAATGTTGGGTAAGTGTAGTCTGAGCTCTGTTTTCCCACTATTAAAAAAAAGCCTACAAATGTAAAACATTTTGTACGATTAGGTGAAGTTTCAGGTGATTTTATAGTAAAAGCCAAAAATGCAATGACAGATAGTGATCCAGTAACAGTTGTCGTAATATGAAAATTAACGTCTGTAATTCTTTCTGTCAAATAATTATAGAGCCTGTACAATTTTTTGGCCCAGCCAAATGCCCTTGTTCATCTGGATTTATCCAACACGGAGTGTGCACTAGATATGGTAAAGACCATTTTTGTTGCTATTTCAATACCAAGGGGACATTCCCCACCTTCTATCCCTAAGTACTTTTTTTGGTTAATATAAATTAAAATAATTTGCCCTTATTTTGAACCAGGTGTGTGGAGCCCTCCTTCGTGGATGCCTTCAGCATCTAGCTGTCCTTAGCCTCTCAAGGACTCTGTTTTCTCACAGGTACAATTTAAATGTCATTACCCTCAACTCCTGCAGTATTTTGGTTTATAATTTTTTGCACTTATGTAGCACCTTTCTTTTTAAGAATAAATCTAAGACTGTTTTTTTATAAAGCCTTAGAAGTCTTAGTGCTCAATGAAGTAGATACTACTTATTGTAAGCAAAATATTTTCTTTCCCTTTCTGCTCTTTGCTAAAGGTCTGTAAAGTAAGCTGCCTTGTGTAATATGTGTTTGTGTGATACTGCTGCAATAGAAAGTCTGTATATATCTTTTGTCTCTAAAGGGCAAAGCACCACACTTTGAAGTCTGGCTGATTTGATTCCTCTTTATATATGATTTTTAAAGTTTGTATTTTTAATGATTTGATGATGGGTACAAATGCTTTTGTTCCTGTTTTGTCATCTGCTGGGAGGAATTCCCGTTGAAAGTCTTTGAGATTGAACATTTACTTTATAGAGAACTTGCATTGTACGAAATATTTGGTTCCATTTTCTTCAGATTGAAGCTTTGGGTCCTTATCAGAGATGACACCTAATTGTTGCTAAGGTATTCTAGCATTGAGTAATTATTTCTAGTGGTGAAAAAGCAATTTCAGGGTTTTGTTCATGTCCTGTTCGATCTTCTGCTTGTGAGATGTAAGTATGTTCACTATTAAGCAGATCTAAATGATCATTCTTTGAAGTTCACCAAACAGGAGGTAGATAGTAATGTCTTCTGTGCAGCAGTGCAGTTGTGAGGATTGTTTGTTGAATCAACATTTTGATGACATTATAATTCTAAGCTAATTGAGAGCCACTGATTACAGAACTGCCGAAGGTAGAGCAATTAAACTGTAAAAGATCATTACATTTCTGATGGCTTGCATTCACTATTTATTGGAATGAGGAGTATCTAAATGCTACTTCTTAATGAATCTGTTTATTTACAGAAAAGGAAAAGAAGTCCCTCCCTCCTTCAAACAGTTTTTCAGCAGCTCACTTGCTTTGATGCAGATTAACCTTTCAGGAACTAAACTCCCTCCTGAGCCTCTAAAGTAAGAATTTAATTTCATTTTCTCCTGTGCCTAAAACCTAGTTTGCATTTTTGTTATATGAGTGCCTCATATTTTTAAAAGGAAGGGGGAAAGAATTTTGCTTTCTTTTTTTTTTTTCCCCACTGTACATTATTGATGTTACAAGAATGAGTTTTGTGATGGTCATACATTCATAAAATGTTCTTTCTATCTCACAGTTGAGACTATTAATCATATTTTTTGCTCTGGGAATGTCACAGTTGTTTAGCTTCTGTCAGCGTTTTTTTTTGGGTATATTTATTCTTTGTGGCTTACGAACAAAACTGCTTCACAGTGAAATGGGATTATAGGCTTGTGTGAGCACCATTCCTTTGGGACTGCATTATTGCAACAGCCATAATGAAACAGAACCTGTTGCAGTGTTTGGGAGGAGAAACCTATTGCACTGAGCTGTGTTCTCCTTTTGGGGAGGAGACAATGGCAGCAATTTCCAGGAGTGCTAAGTGGAATGAGTCTTTTTGTTGTATGTCACCCAGCCTGTGACTAACAGGTTCTGCAGGCTGAGGGAAATTGTAAAGCACTGTCACCTTTCTTGTGATGTGTCTGGATTTGAACTATGAAATTTTCAGACATGAAGTTTTTAAAGTGTGTTTTAAAGTCAAGAGAGGCTTAGATAGGCTATCTGTAATTCTGGCAGAATACTGGTGTTTATTTGGCTTAATTAAAGAAAGGGCTCTTTTCAAAGTGTTATCTTCCTAACTAATATACATTAAAATACACATAACTTTATCTGTAGCAGATGCCTAGACATGTTCACTACCCATTTTGCAACCTTAATATGGATATATGTGCATGGATGTATCCTTTTATTTTTGGGAGCCTGCCTTCTGAGGAGAAGGGTAATGGGGAGTATCTAATGGTCAGGAGTTAATGGCAAAATTGCAGATGTAGGATAGATATCAAGAGTAGTTAGTGAGAATGTGATGGAAAGCTTTTGATACTGGAAGAAGCGAAGGGAGGGAAGAGTGACAAGTGCAACAGCAGAAAGAGAAGTGCATGTCATTTTGGATTATTTTTTCTTAAGGCAATTCAGTATTGAAGAGGGCAGTACAATATCTCAGAGCCGCAGAATGTGTCACGTTGGGAGGGATCATTGTGGGTCATTTGGTCCAACCTCCCTGCTTAAGTAGGGTCATCCTTACAGCACATGGCACAGGATTGCATCCAGATAGTTCTTGAGTATCTCCAGTGGGGAAGATTCGACAACACCTCTGGGCAGCCTGTTCCAGTGCATGGTCACCTGCACAGTAAAGAAGTTCTTCCTCATGTTCAGGTGGAACTTCCTGTTTTTGCATCAGGCGTCAGTTTTTTCCTGTGGCCTCTTTTCTTGTTCCTTGGCACCTCTGAGAAGAGCCTGATGGTTAAGTCAGGTGTGATGGATTGAAATCCATATTTACCTGCAGGAGCCATTTTAGCTCTGATCTTGCACAAGAGATCAGAGCACAAGAGCATCTATGTGATGCTCTTGGTTGTTGTAGTGCTTGTTCAGACTTTGCCAGTATTAGGAAGGTGTGGTACAGATGTGTTTTCAAACACAAGGTGATTTTTTTGGAACATGGTTGATTCTGATTAATTTAGAGAAATTGATCTAAATGGAGGGTGGAGGGCAGCAGGGAAGAAAAACAAGGATGGATGTGACTACTAAAGAAGACAGTATTGGTTTGGCAGGAAAAGGAAAATGCTGTGGGATGTTGAATATATCCCCAGAGATTAGGAAAGGTGAGAAGCACCAAACATTAAAGTTCTCGTCATGTTGAGTATGTCTTATGGTATGAGGAATGTGAGTGAGTTCTGTACAATTGCCTGTGCTCATGAAAGATACTATTATATTAATTTATCCCAATAACTTTGGGCCTTTTGCCTGCCAGCTGGGCAGCAAATGGCATCTTCGAAGGCCTTTTCAGTCAACATATGCATTAGCAAAAAACTGCTTCTGGTAACATTTAAGATAATCTGGTTCAATTTGACTGGATTGTGTTGGACAGAGTTACTTGCCTGACTGGTGTTGGTGGAAGTAAAGAGGCAGTGATGGGGAGCATAGGATGAGCTGAGAGCAGAAAGCTCTTTCAGTAGCTCAGAAAGCTCCAAGGGCATCTTTGCAAAGTCCAGCTGCAAGTGAATGGTCTCAGAGTGTCCATGCCACTCTCGGCTGTCTGGTATTTTGGCCTGGACTGCTTTTGTTCTGGTGACAGCATTCACTTCTGCCTAGGAGATAGAACAGAAGCTGCCAGTACTTTTTGGCAATTTCCATGATGTGCTTTTTCTCTGACCTAAATTTTTCATTCAGTTTGAGCTGAGTGTGTCACAACACTACAGAGGACTTTGATCTGCAGGGTGCCTTGCTTTACCTCTCAAACCCTATATGGCTTGACTGATCCACTTCAGAAATGTCCTGTGTAAGTTAATCTGGTGTTAAAAGGACTGAGGATGTGTATTGTGGGACAGCTGCTTGGCCTTTTGTTCTTAAGTGCAAGAATTACAAACCTTCTCTGGAGCCATCAAGATCACAGTGGTAGTTAAACACAAGAAGATAGAAACACTTTTTTTCAGGCAGGAAATTGTCATTTGCAGGCAAGAGCACATGAGAGATGGCTCCAGGAAGCAAAAAAATCAAAGCTATGATGTATCATAATAGTACTTTCCTGGCATCATTCATCAGCATATGACAAAAAACTTTTGGAGCTGTCCAGCGACAAAAGTTCCTGGTTTGTGTCCATGAACCAGAGGTCACCAACTGAATGTGAGATTCAAGATCAATCCTGCCTAGAGAAAAAAGGGATAGATAAAAATGCGGATGCCTGACATTCTGAGATCCAAATTCCCATAATTAATTGTTATTTGATTTCTTTATAGGCTTCCTTTAGCTCTTCAGCTGTGGTGTGTTTAATTGCGTGTGCTAGCTCAGTGAGTTTAAAGATATTGGTTAATCAGTGCAGTCTGTGAAGGACATGAGCTTGCTTGGACAGTGTAAATCAAGCCTTTTAGGGAGCAGGTTTGCTGATACATTGAGGATGCCATGTGGTGAGTGGAGAGAGGGTACACACCTTGCACATCGGTAATTTAGTTAGTGTTCCATATGCAGCTCACTTTTTTTCACCATTTTTAATGGAGGCAGTTTGTACTCTTGTCCTTGTTGAAGTGTAAGTTGGCATTTTTGTTGAATTTTACAGACATTGCCAAAAACTGTATTTTGATCTGTCAGTGCTGTAACAAGACAAGTTTCTGATATGCTTCTCATGCAAATGCTAATTGCAAGGCCAATTCTTGCATTCTGCATCATGCACAGTTGATAAGACCTCTCCATGTGTTGCCATGTGTGTGATTTAAACATAGTGGCCAAGTGTAAGTATAAGATGTCTGGCTTCAGGCCCTTTGCAGGCTGGTGATTTTTCATGACAAAGAATTGAGAAACAAGGAGATTTTCTTAGGGTGAATTTATAGGAAAGAAGGTTAGGGGAAAAAAACCCTTTTTTTTCCTTCCTGTGAAAAGTGTTCAACTGAAGCAGCATGATGTGTCTGTTTTTTAATCTGTACTTCTTTTATGCTTCCACTGTTTTTTTTTATTTCCTGGAGATGCTTCGGAAGCTCTTTGTAAGCTTACCATCAGCCAGACTGACTGAATAAAAAACATGTTTGGGTAAGAAAGATAGACAAGATCATCTAAAAATTTGTGAGAACTGTTGCAGAACTTTCACTTCTCTCCCTACCCTCTTGCCCCCCTCATATATTAATAGCTTAAGTAAATGAGCAGAAGACATCTGCCCTTGTTAATAGGGAAGGTCTGATTATACCTGCAGGACAGAAAATATAAATAGGTTTAAATGAAAACCTGCTCAAGACACACACATTTCAAATGTTGCTTTGACGCACTACTTGCATAGCAAGTGTGTAGACAAATGGCTCCTCAGAAGGGATTCGTTTTTATCTCCATGTATCAGTCACTTGGTTAGCTCCTTTTGGCTGAAATGAAGTTGGAGAAGGAAGTCCTTCTGTTTCTCTGTTGAATTATTAATTCAAAGCTGCATCTATTCTGAAGATATTAGAAGGTATACACAGATTTTGTTTATTTCTTCTCTATTACACATACTATTGTGCTTTCTGATTTGACAGTATTAATAGAAGTGTGATAATAATACTAACTTTTAGATGTGGAAACAAACTTCTGTGAGACTTTAAAAGTGAATTTATGAGAACCCTAATTAGTTGTTACTTCATGAGTCTGCCAATGTGCCTAAAGGCAAAGGATGCCATTGCATAAGGCTATCGTTTTGAAAATCTGTAAATACTTGTTGGGTTGTGGACATGGAGAATTTTGTGGTACTGGAACATCCTCGAGCCTTTGAGTGTTACAGGCATTGTGCCTGACTGAAATGGATGGCTGCGTGGCATCTTGCATATTTTAAAAACTTTATTCTTTCCTAGATTTTTTGGAAAATCTGAGAGTTTGGATGGTTGTATGACAGAACACTCCAGTTATAATAATTCGGTGCTCTTTGAAAGCAAATGTTGAAGAAAATTCATCTCTGATGAATGTTATTAAATGTTGATGGTGCATTAGCTTTACAGTTTCTTCATTAGCCTTGCATCCCTGCAGTTTTTGAAGCTCCTGGAGTGTTCCGAGTGTGGCAGGCTTGTGCTCCTGTTGCCATTTAAGAAATAACTGCTCAGCTGGTGTTGTTTTGAAATGAATCTTTGCATTATAGATGTATTAACCTGTGATCACTTAGATGATGATGTAAAGCTGCCCTTTATCTTTTTAAAACAGTTCTAAAATTGATCTTTTTCAGAGCGCTATTATTAGGCCTGGCTTGCAATCACAATCTGAAGGAGGTGTCTTTAGACCTCAGTAGCTGTGAGGTAAGGAATATTTATCAGGATGTGTTCAAAATGTGCAATGACGAGGTTTTAGAGTTCCTGTGAAATCCACTGGGCAAGATATTCTTCCTCTGTAGTCAAAAGTTGTGGGGAAGATGAGAAGCAGAGAACTCAGAGAAGCAGTTATGATAAAAGTTAGGATGCTGTAACACACATCCTAAATAATGAGCACAGAGGTTCAAAGCACCCGATCAGCAAAAGTCTCCTTGCAGTGCAGCTGTACTACACACTGAGCCAGCCTGTTGGATGCTTGGCAGCTTCTGCTCTCTGGTGGTGTGATTAGCAGCAGGATTTTCCGAGGTGCCCAAATTTGAATGGCTCTAAGGAAGCTGCATGCCCTGAAGGCATGTCTGAGGTTCAGTTGTCTTCCTTCAGAACCGAAGGCATGCTCCCTCTTCTGCAGGTTTGCTTCTTAACCTTGGGAGAAATTCTATTTTCCTAATCAATTAATCAATTCAAGCCAATAAGGATCTTTGGTAAAAGTTATTAACATAACAAGCACTGTCAAAGTGGCCTCAAGAATAAGTAAGAACAATTGTGGCAACTGGTTTGCCTTATCTTGTTTCCTCTTTCTTCTCTGTGCTTTGCTGTGTGCTCTATTTCCCAGGACTGCCCATGCTCTTGCAGGGTGACTCCTTCGTGGTTAAAGCAGAATTTGAAAAGATCAGACACAACCCTGGGAAGCCACTTGAGGCAAAGTCATTTTGTAGAGAGCTGTGTGGTGGACTCTTGCCAAAACCAACATGAACCACTTTAGGCCTTCTCTGACTTCCCCCAGTTTTTTAAGCTGCAAAGAAGGCCTCCCATTTGTTAGATATTTCCAATGCCATCTTAGTATTAACTGTTACAGAAGTGCCTGCAGGTACAGTGGTTGCCCTTTAAGTAGAAAATACACAATATTGATAACCGTGTTGAGGTGCGGTAATCCTTGCCTTTAGGTTCATGATCAATTGCAAATTGATCAAATGTGCACAGATTTCCTTATGAAGAAAAAACCAAATAACTGTGAATGCATATCATAGTTTCTAATATTTTAGACTTTTTGGAAAATATTACTTTGAAGAGCACTACATGTAAATTTCAAATAGCAAAGCTTTTAAGTCCAGTATATATACTTCTGAGTAGAGGGATCAGATGGATGATAATTTATCTTTCAGAGGAAGGAAGGAGAAGGGAGGAGTAATTAACGTAATAAAAATTATGTCCTACGATGATGATTTAGCCTTAAATGAATAAATCAATAAAACACAAATATAAGTAATGAGAGTATAAATTAGCATGTAAATCAACAAGGGCTGACAGGAGAGAAAATATTACCCTTTCATGAAATAAACCCAGGCTGGGATGTGAACGAGCTCTTCAAGGAGCAATGAGATTTATTGGACACCAAAGCACTTGTGGTCATGGCTTTTGTGACAGAAAGGAAGGAATCCTGCCCAACTCAGTGTTGCCTTCCTGTAGCTGGTCCCTCCAGATTGACAGCACTTCCTTAGATCCTTCCCTTAACATTTTTTTTTTGCCCATCACTGAGCTTTATCCATTCTCATGTGCTTTGGAAAGAAGTGATGCTTCCACCAGCAGGGAAGTTGATGTGCCAGCAGCTGGGAGTGCTCTGAACAGGCCCAGCACCTCAGGATCCTGCTCCACCTCTCCCTGACCCTCTGGGATCTGGGCAGGGTGATCTACACCTGGAAAGAGAGTGGTGGGAAGCTTGGAGCCAGTCACCACTACTCCCAGTTCCTGCAAGCACACGCTCCTAGGGGGCTATAAGGCTGATGCTTCAGCTTTGCCCTCTTCTTTCCTGCATCAGGCAAGCTGTACTCAAGTATGGAAGGATAAATCTGTGTTCCTTCCCTCTTCTACCATTTTTCATTTGCTCCCATAATTTTCTGGTATATTATCTCCAAGCTTAATCATTTTCTATTGCTTGTTTGGTTGTTTTTTTAAATTATTTTTTACTATGAAAATTACATTTTTATTTCTACCTGCTCAGCACTGATGTATTTCACTCTTTTCCCTTCTGCTTCCCTTAGCTTGGTCACTGTGTAAGTACCCTCCATGCTTTACCTTAACTGTTAAACCAGTAAGCAGCTTTGTTTGCCCTTCCCATATTAGTACCTCATAGCTTTGAGCACACTTGGCATTTTTAGTTGTAGAAGGGTTATTCTTCATTTTCTGAGAGCTTTTCTTTGTAGCCTCAGAAGTATATCATGTAGAGGTGTTGCAGAGTCTTTTTGTCAGTATCACAGTCCACGTTGACAAGCAGCACTTCAATTCATCTCTGATTTTATATATATATTTATGTGCAAAGTATTTTAACACAGTTGCAGCAAATTGTGCTCCTAAAAGTGGAGTTTTTGTCATCACTTTCAGATCAAATAGATATCACCATTTGTGCTCATGAAATGTTTATATATTTAAAATTTTGAATGTAGAGTTATCTGGTACAAGATTGAAAGCTCCTCCTGAAAAATTGTCCACTTCAGCCCTCAAAGTATATATAGCCAAAGCATTTGGATTCTGTTGTGAGTACAATTTTAGTGTATAGAACTTTACCCTACCAACAACCAATCTAGTTCCATGTATGATCTGCCATAGATTCTGCAGCAGTAGATGTGACACTCTGTGTGAAATGTGTGTCTTGTGGTGGGCCACACTGAGAGAGCAGCACAAAGCAAAACTGGATGATTTTGGCTTTCATACAGCAAATGCTACAAATGCTCTTACTAAAATAAAGTTGAGTTAAATTTGCAGCACTTCTGGCCCAAATACAGCCTGTAATATGGCTACTTATTGAGAGGATGAGGTGAAGGATAGGCAGGCTTTGATTTATGGAGAGGCGGTAAGGTGCCTTATATTCTGTACTTTTCACACTCTGGATGTGATTTATGATTTAGGTGTCATCTTTGGCCACCAAAGATAACCATTGGCCACCAAAGGCCATTCTCCAAATTCTCAGGTCAAGTTATCCAGCTGCTTGTTAACCCATCACATACCTCAAATGTTCAAAAAAGTGCCAAATCAAGTCTTTATTGAAAAATGCTTCTAGAAGGCATTTGTGGCTCTTATAATTATAGTATGGATAAAAGCTGATGGTCCTCAGAAATATCAGCAGGTAGATTCGGACTATTTACCCAAGTAAGTGAACTAAGTAAAAAAAGTCACAGTTTTTATGCACAGGAAGTGAAAAAGCTTTGAAGAGGTTTGAAAAAGCTTTCCATTCTTTTTGAAGCAAATAACGTGAAGATAGAAAATGTAAAAATAAAATTTCCATAGAATTTTTTCCTACTTCAGCTAAAATCTTTTACAGGGAGATGTTTATAAATTTAAATGCACCTTATATAAAAGTACATAGCTGCAAAAAAAAGAAAATGCTTTTGCTTTTGCTCCTTTGGAAAAAAAAGATGTTAATTCAGTAGCATTAGTAAATAAGTGTGTAAGATTTCATTACTTTAATTCTTAATGTTGATGTTTTCTCCTAGAACATTTCATTGTTTTTTCATTAAATCCTGACATTTCTTTTGTAGTCATGTAATATTTCAGATTAATAATATCATAATTGATATTTTGCAGTCAGGCATTTTGTTATTGTTGCAATTTTTTTCTTTTATTGCTATTTCTTAAGAATGACTGTATTACTGTTTTCTCTTGTTCATTGTCTTTTATGGCTGTTTTACAACTGGATTATTTGAATTTTCTTTTCAGCAACAGGGAGGCATAATTTAATTGAGATTTTTTTTGTTTTGTATGCCCCCCACTTATCTTTTGGGCACCTTAGCATTGTGCTAAGAGCTGGAAGAAGATGCTCACTGTAAGGCCTGACTGTAGTGGAGTTCAAGGGTGCCAGGGTTGCAAGCTGATAGGCTGGTCTAAGTTTATTTTTTTGTATCACCAGACACTGGAAATGTTCATGTAGAGAATGCTCACCCCAGTCCTTCGGGCACTGCCCAGCCCAAGTGCTAAAGGATTTGCTGTGTTTAACCATTTAAGCATTTTCCTGATTTGGAGGCTGAGAGGTAGTTTCAAGGGAAAGCAAAGAGAGTCCCTTTTCTCATTTGTATGCAAATACTGAGAGTAAGAGTGAGGACAGTAGGAATGTGTGCATAGGCTGTCATTTTGATGTCTATAACTTCTTTTGTTGCTGTTGTTTTTGCCGCTGCTAGTGCCTTCTGTATTCACAAAGCTCCTACCACTGTCTTCTGTGTGATCTTGAAACCATAACTAGTTTGCAAAAATGGATGATGTTTTGTCTCTAGTTAAGATCTGGAGGTGCACAAGTCTTGGAAGGATGCATAGCAGAAATACACAATATCACCAGCCTAGATATTTCAGACAATGGTAAGTACACAGAACAGGAATGGAGAGTCGTGCAAGTCAAGAAATGTTTTTTGTTTCAGCTCTCAGTGGGACCAAGGGTGCTTGCTCTTGCTTTGTGATTGTTGGCCATGCTGTTATGGAAATGTCTCTGACCAAGGCCTCTTATTAAGGAACGTTGGAAGACTAAATGTAACCTCAAAAGTTTGTTGTTTGCGATCAGTGTAACATAGCAGAATAAAATAATGGCACCAACTCATATTCGATCCAGGGTAAATTGGGGTCAAGTATAAGAAGATAAGAAGCTGGATGAGAATTAGAAGTATAGTGAAAGAACAAAGGGAAAGGTCTGGTACAGAATGAAGCTGAGGGGGGAAATTTGGAGCAAAGAGCCAAGAGCTTCAGGTGAGAAAAGACCTGCTTGAGTCTTTGGAATAGTCTTTGAATATTTCTGTTTTGGAGTCTCTGTGCTTCCCAGCACAGGTATTCCTGGAAATATGAGCTGGCTTCTCATCTTGCAGATCCAAGGTGTAGATGTATGAACTGGAAGAATTCACCTGCTGTGATTGCCCTTCTATCAGCCAAGTGCAGAAGTATTTCAGAAACAGATTCCCAGTACAGTGGAATGCCCAAGAAGATGGACAGGTGGAAAGCTGAGAGAGCTACTGATTCAGCCCAGTTAGGCAAAAAGATATATTTTTATAAATAAAGATAGATATTTGAAATCTAAATTATGCTGTGAATCTGAATTCTAAATCATTGTAATCTAGCTCGTGGACTCCTCAAATACATAACTAGCTTGGGAATACTAAAGCTAATTTTCTTTTACTCAGGAGTAGAAAAAAATCTGCCTTGTTTTTTAGGTTATTTTATTTGTAGTGTATTATGTTAGCCTTTTTTGCAGGCTTTTGAAGGCTTTGAAATATTGTTGGTACACAGCTCTACTAAGACTAGATAGTGATTAGCATTATTTCAGAATTCTCCCAGGAACTTGAAACTCTGCCTGACCCTGCGAGGAACTACCCTTGGGTGGTTGGACTGTGGATAGGGGACTGAATTATCTTCTGTGTGTCTGAGAGGTGCCTTTAATAGCTGATTAGCAGGGAGATTTAAAGGGTTTCTTTTAGAGAAAGCATTTATTCTCATAGAAAAGCAGAGGCACTAGTGAGAAAAAGATTTAAAGATAGAAGAATGGAAATTTTCCTACACATTTTGGAAATTAGTATGCTGCTATAATTACTTGAATATAGCATCAGTAATTGGCCCTGGTCTGGGTCTTTTGTGAAAATGTGTTTTAATTCCTAATCTAATCTGATTCTTTACAGGCCTAGAATCTGATCTCTCAACCCTTGTAGTCTGGCTTAGTAAAAACCGGTCGATAAGACACTTGGCATTAGGCAAAAACTTTAACAACATGAAATCCAAGTAAGGATTTTCTTTCTTCTAAATAACAAGAGAATGGATGAGGAGAAACTGCTGATTTCATCATCTTCCTAACTTTTCTTCCCTCAGAAATCTCACTCCAGTACTTGATAATTTAGTTCAGATGATTCAAGATGAGGATTCAGTGAGTATCTTTCTGCCTACTATCATCATGTGTATTTGTACCCTCACAGTCTATTTCTGATAATTTTCTTCATTTTCTTAATTTGCTGCATAAGATTTGATCACAACTCTGCACAGATACATCCAGCATTTTGGATTTGCTTTTTTTTTCAAATTGTAATTTGGATTAACTTGTGCCACGTAGGTGAACATTTTCTGAGGATAGTCTTAGGATCTGTGGTTGTTGAAAAATATTCATTTTAAATAGTTGGATGTGTGTAACCTAGTTTTTTATGTCTAAATTATACAGCCCTTTAGGCACAAATTTTCAGAACTTTTGTGTCCTGATAAGAGATTACGATCATAGTGTTCTCAATAGCAATGCTTTTTTTTTAATTTATAGAATGCATTATTTCCTGATAGCTGTTCTTGTGTATTAACATTTTTTTTCCTTGGCAAAATGCAAGGTCACTGCAGTGATCTCTCAGAATTCCTTCCTTCTTCCGAAGATGCAAATAAACCATTCACTGTGCTGTTTTTTACCTTTCTTAGTCATGGGAGCAATTTCATAAAACCTTTTCAGGGTACCTTGCTGGGATGCTTGCTCACTTCCTTAATTTCTCTACTTTTGTTATTCTGAAATACTTCTCTGGTTGAATTTGTGTTCTTGCCCATTCTTGGCATCCTAGTTTTGGTTAGAAGGGGATCTTAAGATGCCCTGTTACTCTCATGCTTGTTAATCTTTATTTATCTACTCTTAGTCCTTTCTTTCTCCTTAATTTCCTGTGCAAGTACCAAGCAAGCTTTCCTCATTCTCCAGAGACAGCCAACTGTAGACTCAGGTTGTTTGAACACCTGCTGCTTCCTGTTGTCTTTATTGTCTCACCTCCAAGTTCATGCTCTCCATATTAACTGCCTGGCTGTCTTCTCCTCCCATCTGTGTCTGTATCCTGGCAGTTTTAACCAGGATTCCCAGTGTCTCTTGCCTTGCAAGGTCGTTAGACTCATGTTCTGGATTCCTTTTTTCTTAGTTCTCAGTTGTATTTGAAGTGATTTATTAAACCAGTCCTCTATGCTCTTTCTGTCCTCTTAAATGGATCAGTGGTGCTGGTGTTTCTTGATTCTGTGCCTTCCTCCACGTTTTATTCTTTAAAGCATGGAAGGTCAGCATGATGTGGTAAAGTTCTTCATACAGATACCAAAACTGATTCGAATTGAGGTAACATCTGTAATGAGAGCACCTTAATGAAAATCCTTGTTTGCACAAGTTAGATGTAGGGCTGTGCTAAGTAATGTATTGGTGAAACTCTGTGTTGCTTCTTGTACCAGGCATGTTGTTTTGTGCTGTGTGACCACCTCCTCCTACTCTGCCTCTAAAGGGAATGCTGCAGGACTGCCTTCCCCTCCTTTCCTTTTCCTTTTGATCCTGTACTGAGGGGTTTCATTTCATCAGATACCACCTGCTGCTTCTGTGTGGGCATTTGTCTCTGTCCTGCCCTGTTTCTCATGCTTATCCTTTCACAGCTGTCCTGAAGAGCTGAATCACAAGCAAATGTAATTTGGTATGTTTTCTGTTTCCATTATTCCTTTGTTCTGTTGCAGGTGAACATTTCTGCCCACTCAGACCATACCCTAAAACTCCTCATCAATGCACTCTGTGGCCTTTCAGTGCCCAAATCATCTTCTCAAACATGCTGTTGGCATTTTCCCCCTATTTTATGACTACTTTCTTTACTATCTTTTCTTAAGAACAAAAATTTCAACTTTCACTGTATTATTTCTACTTAAAGTGTTACAACCTTTTGTTTATCTTTCCTGGCTTCTCTTTTTGAAACTTCCAGGTTGTAGGAAAAGGTAGCTGTTAAATTTTATGTGTATCATTCTTGCACAGTTCTCTCTCCTTTGCATCATTAGCTTCCACTTCTTGCATTCCTTTTCTTTTCTCAACCTCATTTGTTGTTCCACTTTCTGCCTTTTACACTATACATGGGTCAGATGTGCTCCTGTAATTCTTACCCACCATGTTTTCCTAACCTAACCTAACCTACACAATGTATTGTCATCCTGTTTTCAAACAGCGTTATAATGAAATAATTCACCAAAAAGTTGTTTTATTTAGCTACTTAGAATAACTGTCTCTCCTTCATGTCACTTCATTAACATTTGGGATATAGCATATGATCCTTTGGGGTTACCCTGCCTCTTCTTGCCCCATGTTCTTTTCTCTTGTTAATCCTCTTCAGTGAAGGAATCTTGGTTTTTTTGTCTCATCAAGCACTAAAACCAGCATGAACTATCTCCTAGCAGCAAGAGAGTTGAGGACAGACACTGTAGCACTGTGGGAAAAATATGTTGCAAAAAGCAGCCTAGGATTGTCCTCACTGTATCTCGATGCTAGAAAATTATTTTAAGTCTCTAGCTATTTCAATTTGAATCTTAAATGAGGTGGTCCTCATTCTAACAGTAGTATGCATTTACTGCCACAGGACATGAAAAATTTAAGATGCAGTTGTAGAGACCAGGGTGTGATGTTGCCCAGAGCACACTGCACAGTTTAGGGACTGAACATTGTCTGCATAGAAAGCTGAAGCAAGTGGCTTTAATCTAAAATAAAAATCTCTAAATGCTTCTTCATGTGTTTATGCACACTTTAAATAGCTCTGTTGCTGTGCTAATGTGAGTCATGAGTAAAATGATTTAAACAATCAGTGGCTTGCTTCTATGACTGTTAAAATAGTGATACCCAAATGTAATTCTGCAGCATTTAAAAGCAGTAGTAGTAACCTACATAGCAGAGCTTCACAGGTGTTTTATATAAGCAAGAATGTAACATTTAGTTTCATTTTTTGGGTTCTTTTCATGTATTTTTTTAGATAAATGGGCGCTATACTGTGCAGACTATTATAATGTATTCTTAAGGAGCCCATTCCTTTTCTTGTTGCAAAAATGGATGTTACACAGCAGGTATGCAGTGTTGTTACTCAGAGTGATAATCACTCCTGCATAGGTGCAGTGAATTTCTAGTGATGATTATCTTTAGTTGTTAGTTGAGTGCTTGGTGCAGAATTGGCTCTTGGTGGCTTTTTGCAGCATTTTTGTTCTTAGGAAAAACAAATTTAGCTTGATTTAATTCCTAGGGTTTTTTCCAGTAGAAGTATGACTGAATCAATGAATAAAATCATACCATTTCTAATTGTAAATTTGTACTTTGAGAATTCCTCTTCCTTAAAAAGACTATGTTGAGGCATTTTCTCTGTATTGGCAAAGTACCTGTTTTCTGTAGCAGGGACACTGAAAGTGCTCCTTAGACTTCTGTTTTCTCAATATCTAGCTAAAACTATTAAGTTGTTAAAAGAAATGTTTGTAGAGTATTTCCCATATTTGTGGGGGATTTGGTTTTGATTCCTTTTTTTTTGTTTGTTGTTGTTTCATTTGGGATTTTTAATGTAATGATCAGATAATTTAATGAATATTTAGATGGTGCATGGCTGTCAATCCTTACAGAACACAGTACAGAAGTGTTTTCAGTCATATACTGTTTAGTCATAGTGTTGGAATGCAAGAAGCTTCCTGGGAGGATATTTGAGATTTAGAAAAATTATGTGGGAGGGATCATGTGCAGCTCACTTACTCCAATGCCCATTTCTAAAGTGACACATGAAAAACAGAAACAATCTCACGTTCACAAGTTTATTGCTGATTTCTCCTAGTGCTGCATGGTGCTGCTTTGCTGTGAATCTGTCAGCAAAAGGGCTTCTCAGACTTCTGTCAAGAGCTCCTGAGTGCCATTCTAAATGTGATGTTAACATTTTTATGTTAATATTGCTTTTAAATTCTTAATAATTCTTTACATTCCTCTTCATGTCGTGCAATAAAATTCAAAACCAGACAGATTAAGGGTATCAGCATAGTAATTTAATAACTTCCATTTAAAATAAAACCAGCATGTGGCTTGTGTTATTATTAGACTTTATAATTATCAACTGCTGTGCCTCCAAATTTTTGTGCTTTTCCTCATTAGTAAGTGCATTTCTTGCATTGTTGCAAGTTTTTTGGTTATCACTGTAATCCTGTGGTGTCTGGGGAGTTAGATCTGATTGTATAGCAGGTATGATGCAAGGACCTTGGACCCTGGAAGGTGTGCAGAGTTTGGTTGGTTTATTTTAATTTATCTAAACTTCAGGATGTAACATAAATGCTGTGGCTCATTGCTATGTGATGTTGATTTTCTTGTGCTGGCTATTTGAGGATTTTAGGCTCCAATATTTCATCCTTCAGCACATGCCTAAGTGGGTGTATAATGACCATACACTTCTCTGCATGGACTCACACTTGAGTAAGGGAAATGTTTTGTGAGTCCTCATTCATCACCAAAGACAAATTGCACTTTTAGGAGCTGTAATATCTATGCATGGCATGGGGATAAGTTAACCATGGTTCTTGAGCTCCTGCTGTTGAGTGTTGGGGGTATTGAGAGTGGAGGAAATATGGGCATTTTTAGAAAAGGTTTTTTTGAGGCTTGGAGTATGACTTGCTGGAGCCAAATAAGATAGTTTCAGCTTAATATGCTTCATAAAAAAATAAAGTTTCTGAAAAATATTGTAGTATCTATTACAATGAGTAGACTTATTCATTGTAAAAAAACCTCAATATTGCTTTGAATTTCAGACCTGCTACAGTTTTATCTTTTCTTGAAAACCCATGCCCTTTGTTGAAGGAACAGATATGCAAAATCACTCCTAAATTTGAAGTAAAAATAATAAAACACTTTAAGGAAACTGTTTGTTTTAACAATGCCTTGGACTGTAATTTGCCCTTGGGCAAAAGTCTCAGCCTGAGGGAGAGAAGGGGAATGGTAGATACTTTTATTTTTCACTGAAAATGCGAATGCTGGTAAAGCAAAACCCACTGGACGCTGGAAGATATCTTGTGAAGCTGGTTGTTATCTTCCCTTTTTTGAGGTTTACATTGTATTCTGTACTTAGTATTAGTAGAACTCAGGAAGTTGGAGGCACTGCTGCTTGAAAATAATTTTTTCACAGGGTGTTACAACTTAATCTGCTTGTATGCATGTGTTTGACGCCTGTGCTGTAAGTTATTGACTTCCAATTTATCATGTGTTGTTGGGATCTGCAGCTAACAGAGAAATAACTCTTTGATGTTTACTGCTGTCCCCAAGAGTTTGGGAAACTTGTGACCTCTTTTAGTTGGTGTTTGAGGAATGAGTGCGTTTTCAGCTCTGTTATCAGTGCATTTTCTATAATCCACAGCCTCTCCAGTCGCTGTCGCTCGCAGATTCCAAGCTGAAGACTGAGGTCACCATCATTATCAATGCCTTGGGCAGCAATACTTCTCTCACAAAAGTGGATATTAGTGGAAATGCCATGGGAGATATGGGAGCAAAGATGCTGGCAAAAGCCCTACAGATAAACACCAAACTCAGGTAAGTGAAATGTATTTGCAGTAAACAGTAGAATGGCTTAATAATACTGAAGTAGTTGGCTTATTCTCAATCTGTTTCTCTTCAGAACCTTTCTGCGTACAGGCACTTTAAAGTGCCTTTATTTGGAAGCATTCTCATCCTTCTTTTTCTTAAGAGAAAGGAAAATAACAACAGAAAAACAAGAGAAGGAAGTTGTCCCATCAAAAACATTTCCTTAACTGAAACTGGGGAAAATTTTCTACATTTAAACAGAAAGGTCTCTTGTTGGAATTAAAAGACTTTTCAAATTTCTAGAATGACAGAAAAAATTACATTGTTACAGAGCTCTCTATTGAATAAACCCAATGTTCTTCTCAAAGCTGGGCCAACTTAAAGCTATGTGAGGTTGCTCAGAGACTTGTCCATGCAGGTTTTGAAGATCTCTAAGTACCAAGATTCCACAGTGTCCCTGGGAACTCAATTCTAGTGCTTAGCTGCTCTCTTGTGTTCTGCTCTCTCCTTCTTACTGGAGGCTTTCCCAGCAGAGAAAATTCTGATACTTGGGTAGGAAACTGAAGGGAATTATTCTTTGTCTTCTGAAGTGTCAGTTTGTAGAACTAAGAGCATGTGGAATTCAGAATGGGGAGCAGCGTGGACCATCCATCCTTCCTTTCTCCCCTTCCTACTGTGTTGATGGACCTTGGCATATCTTCTTTGCAACTTCATCTGCCCAACAACTTCACTGCTTTTTAGCATGTCTGGCACTGATGGCTTGAGAGTATCACTCTTTTTCTATCCAGCATGTGTTTCACAAACAGTAAAACCTTCAATCAGCATAAATCTGGATGGGGACCTCTAAATATGTCACCCTCATCAGGAAAGATAATCCTCCCTCCTCCTCTTCAGACTGTGCAAATGAACCTCCCTCAGTGTATTGTCAGTGTAAAAAGACCACTTTTTACTTGGTCTCCAAGTATTTGTTCCCTGGAGGATAAGAAATTCCCCCAAACAGTCTTGGCTATTTTGTTCAAGAGGCAAGGATCCTCTGGCCTTTGTGTTGCTGTGCCCAAACTGAATATTAAAAATGTCAAGAAAGCACAGGAGGGATGGCTTAGGTTTATTGAATGCATTAACCTGAAATGACCACAATATTTGAGGAAAGAAAGTCTTGATACATTTCAGGGTGGCAGACTGAAATGTTTCACAGTATGCTGAATGTCACAGTTGACATAATGTCACCACAGTCTGTGGTGTGATTACAGGCTGAATAATGCAATGGTAACTGGCTCTGCCAAAATGTTATAAAATGACACCCAGGTAGAAGTATAAACAGACTTTCCAGTGGCAGAAATACTCAAGATTTGACCCTTAACATACCTGATGTTTGCAGAGTGAGTGTAGAATCTCTCTTCCTCTCTTTCTTACCTTTCATCTAAAAAACAGAGGGATAATTGTACAACAACAGAAGGATGTCACTACTTGTGAAAGCATGCCATCCATCTTTTTTTTCTCTCTCTCTCTCTCTTTTAAACACCAGAAATCTTTGTTTGGTTTTGTGCCTTTTTTTTTTTTTTAAGAACAGCTACAACTGGTGCTCTAGCAGAAGCAAGATTTATCTGCTTGTCTGTCTCTTCTGCCTACTAATGAGATCTTTGAACATGTGTTTGCAAATTGCCAAGCAGTCTGCTTGAGTGGTCTGAACTGGGGGAGGAGGGGAAGGCTTGATCACTCTTATCATTACTGTGAATTCAAAAGAGCTACCATTTATGCACCTAACCTAATGGTTTATTTTGGCAGCTACTTGTGTTGCATGGGAAATCATGTGAACAGTGTGATGAGCTTAGTGTAGGGCTGAATGTGTAATAATCTGCAAATTTTGACCTCTGATCAGCACGAATTTTTAAAATACACGTAGCCTATGTGGAACAGAGATTGACCAGTCACTGCAGTTTTCTGGTTTTTCAGTATGGCCTTGATGACCTTGCAAAGGAGACATTTGAACTTTGGTTTTGATGCTATTCCTCAAAAAAGCAGGAATTTATGTCCAAATCTTTATATTAATTGTGTTTTAGAAAAGGTACTTACGTTAATGATAGAAAATACAGTACAGTCCCCTTTAAAGTACAGGAAACTGGATTTTGGGTATTTATCCATCATTTCTGTCATTTCAAGGATTTACCATCTAAGTAAAGACAAGTTTTTAAAGTGCTGCCTTCTGCAATTTTGAATATTCAGCAGTGTGTTATTTCAATATGCAAAGTTCATTATGGATTTGTTTGGTGGCTCTTGTTTAACTTACGCTTTTCTTTCCTCTTCCCACCACCTCTCAGAACTGTAATATGGGACAAGAATAACATCACTGCACAGGGCTTCCAGGACATAGCTGTGGCACTGGAAAAGTAAGTCTCAAGTAATTGAATGTCTGATGAAGAGGCCAAAGATCCTGAATGATCTGAGCAGCTGCAGTTCTCACCGCAGTCAATATGATCTTGAAGATGCTGAGTGCTCTCAAATTTAAGCATCGGGATGTTTAATCTAAAGGAAAATTCATGACTTCACATCCTTCAAAAGGATGGGAAGAGGCTCTGTGGCTCTTTCATCCATACTCTGCTATCAGCATTAAGGTCCTTGAGTTCTGCTCTTAGCGTTCAGATTCTGAATTTGGTAATATTTTCCCTTTGCTTCATTCTCTTGTGTTGATAGTGTGCAGAAATTCTATTCTAGTGAATGAAGCTGTACATAATGACAGAAAATTACTGAAGTGGGCCTTTGTCGTCTGATTTTTTTTCTTTCCCCTAGCAAGTTGAAACTAATAGTGATGATCTCAGGACCTGCAGTTTTTCTTTGTAATTGCTGTGCTTTGGGTCATTTTGCTTCCATGAGTTTACTCACAGATGCAGCTATTACCAGTGATAGATGTTAAATTGCTTTCATCTCCCTCCACATCCATCACATTTCTTTATATGTTATTATTACTTTTCTTAAGAGAGAAGAATTGCAGATTTAAATTAGGCAGCAGTTGAAGTTTTTCACATCATGAAATCCCTCAGGCAGGAGCAAAGGCTCTCTTTAGAAAGTGAATGTAATCTACTATTGCTAGGTCCTACAAGGTATCTTGTAAAACTGTATAACTAATTAAGGGAGCACCTTAACCCTTGCCAGGGTCATGAGGCTAGGGCTTATAAAGTTACTTGGTTTGTGAAACTATTGTAGTCTATATACTCGGTTTTGAAATGAGTTCAGTTGCACTGATGTGGGAAATGAGATAAATTATGTATAATTAAGCAAATCATCTTGCAGTGATTCCATTGATTGTAGTGAGTAAGAATTTGCAAAGGTTATTTGTCAACTTGCAGACATTTCTCTGTTAAAGGGCAATAGCATAGGGAAGTCTGGTAGAAAAAGAAATGCACTTGTTTTCTGATAAAACATCAGCTTTATTTCTCTGTTCCAAAGTGTTTGGATGAGTAAATAGAGAAGGGGTGGAAATCCTGAGGCAAAAGCAAGTAATCTAAACAAAACCACCCCCGGAATGCCACAGTTAATTATGTGGCACTGTACTTTTTCCGGGTGACATCTCATTTATTTAACTTGGAAGCTGAGGTCATTTTATGTTGCCTTAAAGATTTTTAAATTGTCAAAAACATTGATAACATCACACACTAAGCCACAAGCAACAAAGGTTTAAACATAAAGAGAGGGTGTGTCAGTACTGGCTGTAAACAATCCATCTTGAAGACATTTTGAGAACATTCTTCACCATATGTTTCCTAAAAATACCTGAAGCCATCGATATTCTGTAGAAAAAAAAAATTGCTCAAAATGGAATGAAATATACTGAAGATGTTTAAGGATATGTGTCCTACGTGTTATTTTGATTTTATGAAAAATATTCATCTACCAAACCACAAAGCAAGAAGAAAGGTAGACTTTAGTTGCATAGGCAGGAAGCTGAGGTGATTTGTAGCAGACTTTAAAACAGGCTGAAGTAATTGGAAGGTTTTTTCTTTCCTAATCTCCAACTTTTCTTCGTCTGCTTGTTGCTGTTTGAAAATGTTGTTCCTGCAAGGGAATTCCAGGGCCATGGCTGTTGGCAGATTTTGCTCCAGGGGTGTCCCAGAGAGGTAGTGTGAAGTCCTGAGAAGATTTACTGCAGAGTCTCTTATAGGTGTCAGTTCAGGAGTGCATTTGAGAGCAGTGGGCATCCTATTCAGCTTGGCCATTAAGCAGAGTTTCGTATCTCTGTAATTTTAATATGAAGATAAATGTGTGATTTGCAGCCTAGAGCCCCCTCTGTCACAGGACTCTGCAGCATTGTCTCATGTTCATTTCTGAAATATTTTTTTTCTATATGGACTGACTGAAGAAGTAGGTGAAGTTCTAATATCTCAGGAGAAATGCTGGAGTCTGTCAGAGGGCCATGAATTCTTCCCTTAGCAGTGATGTGAAATTCACACACCCTGACCTGAAAATCAGATAATCTTATTCCTGTAAGTAAAATCTCCACTGCAGCACAGAGCGTATGTAGTGTGTGGATCAGAAGTTACTACAGGGGAAATAATGTAATGAAATGTAGGACTGTTGTCACACATGTTGTATCTAGAACAAGAAGTTTTTGGTACCTCTTTTGGGACATCCTCTACAGTCTTTGAGCACCTCTCTGAAATTTAACATCTTTTAAATATAGGTATTTTGCTGAGTATATTGACGTCTTAGGAAATTACTGGATTATTGAGTTTGTAGCAAAATGTACTCCTTTACAAGAGACAAGTGGAGTGTTAATAAAAAGAAGAATGGGGGAATATTTTAGACTTCAAGGAAACAGAGGGAAAAAAAAGCATAACGATAAAGTTGAAAAGTGAGCTTTAAATTCTTGATATTTTCCCCTAAGGGCTGGTAAATTCTTAGATGAAAATAATACTGTGTGTCTGAAAGCAACCCAAGTACTGAGGATTTCCTTCCTCCCTTAGGGTAGGAAAGAAAGTTTTGCCTCTGTGATTGTGTGTCCATGAAAATCTCCTTGCCTTTCATTTGCCCTCCTCCAGCTCTGTGTGTCCATATGTGTGAGGGAGGGTGCACCAAGTCTTTGACTAAATTGAATTTAGCATATAACTGCTAGCATGAGAGCTGGCAATTACAGATTTCAATGAATGGGATGTATTAAATGTCAAACAGCTGCAGAGATCCTTAGAAAACTACCTTCTTTTTTTTTTTTTTTTTTAACTAAATAAATACCCCACCTGTCAGGCAATCAGCAAGTTCTGTAATTATCTGTCTTTGAGCTCAGCATCTTTGACGTTTAAAAATTCTCCCCATGGTGGTGGACACTGGTTAGTATTACATGAGGACACATATCAGGGTCTGTATAGTTTGCAATGTTCTTTTGAAGGACAAGTCAGCTAAAAAGAAGAGGTAATTTTCTGTCTGATGCACTTGACAGTTGGACACTGTGGAAGGACAGGGACTTTGCCTGCCACTATACATCACCATGTTTGCACTGAGGAAGAAACATAAAAGCCTTCCATTATCATTTAAAGTAAAATATTGGATGATATCAGTGAGGAATCGGTGTGTTTGCAGTTCAGGAGGACACTGCCCTTCAGAGAATGGTGTTGCACGTGTCCAAGCACCTGGTGGGAGAAGGAGGGAAAGAAGCCTGGAGTTTCGCACTATTTAAGGTGTCTGCTGTTGGGAGTAGCGTGGTCTGCTGTCATCAATGGTGGTGACTCAACTGAAATTGCCAACTTCAAAGCGCTCAAGAATAGAGGGTTCCAAACATATTTGTGTAGCTCTGGATGAAATAGGAACAGACGGTTAGTGGGATGTTTGCAGAAGGAGGAGAAAGAAATGTTTGCAGGAAATAAAGGATTAATTGAAAATAGAAAGAATAATTTCCTTTCCAGGTTTTAAAAACTTCCTGCTGTTTTTTTTCCTCCCCCCCCATTTATTCAAGTCTGAAGTTGTGTGGACATACCACTGTAGGTGGCATTTTAAGTATAACTGTATTATGATAGTCAGTTTATGTTCTCAGAGTTTAAATGTAATTTTGACTCAGGACCAAACTCCTGTCCTTAATTTCTTATTGCAGCAGATGGACTAAGCTGCAGAAACATTTTGCAAGCAAATAAGGAAAATGCAGGGAGCAATTGTTTGCATAAAGCAACGTGGAGATGCTATGCTTGTTTTGTCAGCTTTTTATTAAAAATGCAGCAAGTGTCTTCAAATTGTTGTAAACATGAGAAGTTATTAAATAGTAAATTTCTAAAACTCAGTCTCTTAGTTGCTGTCTGTCTATTACTGAGTATTTCCACTTAGTCTTAGATCTGATACAGTTTCCAGCAGGCACCAATTCTCCCTGTTCTGTTTAGATACACAAAAATAATCTAGCCTTGTGCACAGAGGTACACAGGGCTGATAGGCTTTTAATCAGCAGCCACTGGGCATTGACCATGTAACTGCTTTTCAAAATCTACCTCTCTTTCTAGTAGTAAAGAAGAATTAGCAGCAAAAAAGAGCGTATATACTTACAACTATTTCACTTAAAAATGTGAAAAATACATTCTTAGTACCGTCCATGGACAAGCTGGATGCATTTATTTCTCCCTTCTAGGTTATTCTTCATAAAAAAAATTACAGTGATTCTAAAGAGATACAGTAATTAGATTAATTTTCACCATCAATTTTTTTTTTCTTTAGGAATTATACATTGAGATTCATGCCTATACCGATGAATGATGCCTCCCAAGCACTCAAAACGAACCCTGAGAAAACAGAAGAGGCTCTGCAAAAGGTATTGCATATGCCACCAATGAACAGAAACCAAACCAGCAAAAATATAGTAATTTTAAGTTTCTGAGACTTCATGCTTGGCTGAATAAGAATTCTATACTGGATTCAAGGATTGTTTGGTTTGCAGAGACATAGACATGGTAATCAAGTGCTGCAAGAGCTTTTTATTCCACAGAATGCTGGGAGTGAAGGCTGATGGAATGCAGTGGTGTCAGAATATCATAACTAAAAAAATGCAAACTAGACTTGGTATTACTGTGTGCCTGACTATGAAAGAGAGTTAGAAACTGCATGTTTGTTACATATGTGCCTGTGAGTATTACTAAATGTTTAGAATTACTGGTGCAGGCTTTTTATATTGGCATAAAAAGTGCAGTCAGCTCTGTACAGGACAAAGGGTGCTCTTCAGTTTGAGGGAGGATGAAAACATTTACTGCCTGTGTTTTATATTGTACATATAAAATTCACACACTGTGTTGCCCTAAGTAAGCAACTGCACCAGCATGTTCTTTTGGATGAAAAGGTGTTGACAGTATCTGTAGTGTTCCACTTGCCTGACTTATAAAACTCCCAGCTGAGTTTTAATATGGTAAATCTTGCGAGCTCCAAACAAGCCTCCTGCTCAGTCAGGAAGCACACATTTCACATCTCTTTAATGAGCAGTTTTCCTTCAGCCAGGGTAAGGCCATAAAAAGGTTATAAATAGTTCTTACAGATAACTGTGATTAAAAAGCAAATGTGTATGATCCTTGCTTTCTGTAATTTGAGCATCACAGGGAGAGGTGCTGGTAGTTAGTATTTTTTTCTTTGATGCATTAAAATTCTCTCAATTCTGCTTTTAAAAATCTGATTCATGGGGGATGGACATATTTCTTACATCTCATTTAATCTAATTGGCCTTGTTCACATCTAGACTGGTAGATGCATTTCTGAAAAAAGTACAGGGAAGCTTCTGGCCGTGGGGATTTAAATTCTGTGTGTTAATTAGGCACTATGTACAAAGAGCATTTCCTTTTATTCATATCAAGGTTGCTAAAACTGTTAGACCCTGAGTTTGTTTTAATGTGTGGATTAGGCTTTCTTCACACAACATGAGGAAGTTAGCTCCTAGAAAAGGTATCAATGTCAGGAGTGGTGCTGTGAACACAACACAGGTGATTCCTGCAGGTGGGGATGCAAGCCTTCCTGCATGGACTGAGCCTGGTGCTGGGACAACTGCACTGATTGACTGATGGACACAGCAGCCACCCTCCTGAGCTCTGGTGTCTCTGCAGCACACTTGGCTTGGCTGGGCAAAGTGAATAAATCCAGGGGTTTGCTCTGGGCTGTGGTCAGATGTTGCAGTTGTTGCTGCTGCTGCTGCCGCCACCTTAGAGGCGACTGTCCCCACTGATCTCAGCCTCACAACCTGCTGGCTACTCCACTCATCTTTGCTCCCCTCTCTCTTTCAGGCCAGGTCCATCACTTTTGATGAACCTTGAACAGTTTGTTAATAGGTGTTTTTGGCTTCACCAAATTTGATAGAGCAGGGTTAGGGGGTTACTCTAACTATGAAGCAGCAACTGTGACCACTGTGGTGGCCTGTCAGCAGGAATCATTTGTCTCTAAAGAGCACTTCTGTACTGCTTAGCTTTAATTAACCAACAGGTGAACTGAGGCTTCAGTATCACTTAGGCACTTTTAGATAGTTATTTTTTCTTCAGACATACTGCTCTTCAAATCTGTCTTTGCAGCAGGCCAAAGACATCTGAAAGAAATGAATCAAATATCTTGAGTCATCATGATATCTACAGCACCCAACAGTTAAGAGTCCCTTCAAATATTTCTCAAACCAGGATCTAATCCTTTGTCAGAATAACTTGCTAAATTGTTCAAAATGGAACACTCTTTCAGAAAATATTGGCAAAACCACAATGTTTAACTATGTTTCACTAGTTTGTGAGTGAATTTGTATTTGCCGATGTGGTTAAGCACTGAGGCACACAAAATAAAGTTTGCAGATGATAAACAAATAATTAGGCAGCTCTTTTCTTGTCAGTCCCCAATTCTGACACAGCAGAATTGAAAAATTGAAAACACAAAACTGAAAACGAATTACAATGTGAGGAGTCAAATCAGTTTCCTAATCTGACTTTTTTTCTGCTTTTGTTTTTTCTTTTTTTTTAGATAGAAAACTACTTGCTTCGTAACCATGAGACCAGGAAGTACCTACAGGAGCAAGCATATCGGCTGCAGCAAGGCATTGTCACTAGCACCACTCAGCAGGTGAGAATTTTATACTTAATGGACACCTCAGGGCCTAAAATCTGCTTGGGGAGGAAGTTCTCTCTCATTCTGAGTACTTTTAAGATGTGCCTCGTGGGTTATACTGTTTTCCAAGAAATATTAATTATCAGTGACAAGGTATTTGGAAGCAAAGCATGTGTGAGATGAAGGTCTTCTATACAGCAGTACTATGTAGAGAAAGACTCAGGGTATTACCAAGTAAACTACTGTTGAAACCAGGAACAGTTTGGTTTGCTTGTGCTCTACCTGTGTTATTAAAATTTAATGGGACAGTGTTTTGTTACTGGAAGCTGAAAGTGTACTCTAACTCTTGAGAGAGAAAATGGTATATGGAGATATACTGGAACTGGAAGCTGTAAGACCAGTTTTTCTATTCTAGTAATTTTTCTGTTCCAATGCCACTTCCCCCCCTGAAATAAATAATCTCTATATCATATAAGTTTAGATTTTTTATAGCTCTTTTTAATAGATTTTTTTTATAGTTTTAGTTGTGCTTTTCTTCAACACCACATACACATCAAGTTTCAGGAAATGTAATTTATTGTTATTTTGAAGTAAAGTTACTGATTTCTGTACTAAATTGTGTACAGTAGGAATGGATTTTAAAAACAGTTTTAAAAGAGAATTGAAAAAGACTCTCTAGGATGATAGAATTGCATTATTATTCCCAGAGTGGTTTTTTTTCTGTCCAGATGTCCCAATGAGACTTTCTACTGTCTAATAATTAATTAGCTTTTTGTACTTGTAAAAAAAATACCCACCCAAAACCCTTTGAAGAGAAAGATTCATGTGGATCTCAAAAGGAGCATGCTGTGAAATTATTTCAGTTCTCATTGCTAATGATAATGATATAAGATGCTGGAACTGTAGGCTTTATATGATGGTGCAGGCACTCAGATGTTGCTTCAAAATGTCAAATAGCCGGTTCTGATGTATGCTAAGTGGGCTGATAAAGACTTTTAACTATTATATCTCCCTGCCTCATATATCTTAATCAAAGCTGACTATGTGTCAGGCATTCTTAGTGATTTGTCTTGTAAGATACACATATACCACCTGCCCTGCATTTGCAGCGTGTTGAATGAACTGTCTTGTGGGTACAGATTAAGTCCAATTTATCCCACTGTGAAATGTCTGATGGAAACTTCTGCTTTGATAGTTTTAATTCCCTTGCAACTAGGAATATTTACATTTTAAAAGAATGCTGCAGAAGCCTGCGCAGTTGCATTTTGCTTAGACTGGAGAAATCACTGTTAGTATTTGTTGAATGAACAGAGCTTTCTTTTACTGTCTGAACTTCTTAACAATTTAGAGACCTTTAGACTATAGTCTTAGGTATATCAAAAACATTTTCAGCATTAAATTTGATCCAAAAACCAGAGTAACACTTAAATAGGATAACTTGTTGATTATTTGCAGTTATCCTGGAGGTTTCTGGGGGGAAATATTCCACAGCATTTATTTTTCCTGATGGTCAAGTTTTATTTATTTTGCAATGCTTAGGGGTGTCTTTATGAGATGTAGTTCTTTCCTTCTATAGTATTGACATACTGCCAAGGTTTTGTCATGCCTTTCCAGGTTGTTATATTGTCACAGCAAATCTCATCATGCTGCTATTGATTTTCTACCTGGACTGGATTAAGGTTGTGTTTGACCAACGTCCTGATGTTTTATCTTTTGTATTCCTTTTGTTCAAGTAGATGATTGACAGAATATGTGTAAAAGTGCAAGATCATCTCAACTCTTTAAGGAACTGCGGTGTGGATGCTGTACAGGAGGATGTCAAATGTGCAGAACGGCTGATGCGGGATGCTAAGAACTCCAAAACAGTAAGCCTTTCCCAGTATGCTGGCAGTGCTGAGAGCAGTTCTGTGTGTGCTTGCAGCTTTTCTGGTTTTAGGCAGTGAAAATAATAATATGTGTCACAAAAGAGTATTTCCTTCTGATGACCAACTATAGCTAGTATTTGAAGTCATAATTCTAATTTATGAAGACTTTGTTTTGGGCAAAGAAATTTCCTGCTGTTTGTCCTGAAGACAGTGATGAGCGTGTTTTCTGAGGATACTCTTCCTGTCTTACAGCTCTTACCAAATCTGTATCACCTCGGTGGAGCTTCTTGGGCAGGAGCAAATGGTGCACTCTCCAATCCAATACAAGAGACACTTGAATCCATGGCTGGAGAAGTCACAAGGGTAGTGGACGAGCAACTTAAGGTCTGTGGATAGATGTGTTACCATCTCTCACATGCAGAAATAACTAAATCTGAGGTTTTCTGTTGCTAAATGCAACACTTGATTTTTCTTCTCAGTAGATTTGTTTGTAAGCTAGCTATCTTTCCATTATTAGTTTCTTATAACTTTGGGCCATGTAATTTGGATTTTTATTCCCAGTCGGAATAAAATAAAAAGTTGCCTGTATGTTTTCAGTGGGCAGAAGGAGCATATACTGTTTATCATCTTTTCTCAGCTGCTAGAAGGGGAAGACTGATCAATTGCTCCTTCAGCCTTTTGTAAAGGCATTTCTCAAGCACCCTAAGAAACCTCATGCCCTGGAGGAAAGTGCTTGGTAGTTAAGGAGCCCTAGTAGAGTGAAAGCTGCTGTTTTATAGGCTCCATAGCAGATTTTTTTTCCTCGGTGGTCACTTTTGAACCTTATGGAGGATTTCCACTTTACTGCTTGATTTGGGTAAGTTGTAGGTATTGAGAGTGCCCAATACCTACAAGTGGTACAGGCAGCTTTACATGAAATCATCTCGCAAGTTGCCTGCCAAACCTCAACTCCTGAAATAATGTCATTGATCTGTCAATGTTCTCACCTGTGTGCTCAGCCAGCTCCTGCTTAGAAACTTGCATCTTCAGTTATGTTTGCTCTTCCTGTGCAACAAGCAAAGAGCCATCCATACAGCATGTGCACAGGTATCAGTCCTGGAAGAAGACAAGGTGGAGAAATTTTAACAACAGTAGGGATCTGTATGGAAGTTGATGAATTTAAAAATATGGCTCTGGGGCAGCTCAGATCAACTTCTGTTTGTGACTAAGCTGCTTTGTCTGTGTTCTGCAGTATTTAAACAGTTTACAGCCTTCATCTTCAGATTCTTTGATCTTTCAATTGAAACATGAAAATGCTTCAGTCAGTGGAAATATAATGAAGAACAATAATAATGCCATATTACTAATTACTTTTTTGAAATTAAAAAGTTAATGAGGAGGAAAATGGTGCTCTATTTTTAGTATGTTTCTCCCTTTCCCCATTATATGAAATACAGTGAGAATTTCTGCAGACATGATTTATCCATAAGATTCTTCCCAGTGGAACCTCTGGGGTATTACTGGGACAAGAGTAGTCAGGTCAGCCCTTCATGCTGGGCTTATGCACTTAAATAAGTTCATCTTGGAGAGTCTTATGGAAGGTAGAAAAAAAAAAGCCTCTTCAGCATTTGGAATATTCCTGAATTAATGTGTTTTCCATTTACACTTTTACGCATTTACAACAAAAGGCACTTTAGCTCAACCATTCTAACTTTTACATTTACATTTGATCTGTGTGGCATTCACATTTAAGTGGCTTACAAAAAACTATAAAGTTGTAATGCTCTTTGTATACTCCAACACTCCTTTTTATTAATTTTCACTTAAGGTGGAAGGGTTTTCTTTTAAGTTCTATGCATGGAGGAAGAACTGATGAACATGGATTAGAATTACTTTTTCCCCCCAGTTGTTTAGGTCAATTCAAAACATCGTAAGAAGTTTATTATTTGTAAAAATAGATAAGAGAGCTCACATAAAGACAATTCTTTTTGTAATTGTTGGGGGAAAAAATCCTGTGTTCTGTAAGAGGAGTTTTGATTTTTTGTTTCCATAGCAACTGGAGTGTGAGTCTAAAAAGAAGTTTGGAAATTGGTTATAGGCAATGAACATATTTTAAGTAAATAAGATTTTTTTTCCTTGCTTTTTTAACTAAAGGAAAGGAAGAGGGGTGAAGAAAGGAGTTAGAGTAAGAAAAAACAGTATATTGGAATGAGTTGAGTTGACCAGAGGAGAAATTATAGCAAGACCCTTGCCTTTTTCTTCTCCTGCTGGTGTCACTGTGGACACACAGTACCTGGAGATGTGTTATTCAGTCAGTAAAAGCCCAAGGGAAAATAAGCAAGACAAGTGGAACTTCTACAAAAACAATTGTTTTGTAATGACGGAAGTGCTCAAAATAGTCTTCCTAAATTTTGTCCTGGAGCAAAGGACAAAAATGGATCACCTGTTCCATTGTTTTATTTTGATATCATCATTCTTCAGTCCTTTTCCTCACTGTATCTTTCCCCTGAATGCTAAGATTCTTTAATTGTGGGTAGTAATTTGTTCTTTTCTTTCACCTGGTGACTGGTACTTGCAGCCCTGTAACTGAAATGTGTGCACTTTCACAGTCAATATTGGTAACTGTGGCATTCCATCAGTGAAAGATTTGAGCATGGAATTAGGAGGTGAGGAAAGGTTTCTGTAGATACCTTCTATAGATAATGGTCATGTGAAATCAACAGCTAAAATCCACCAGTAAAGAAATTGTGTTGAGCTGCGCAATTGAAGATAAGATCCGAACTCTCTTTGACTTAAATTGCAAATTCTCTCAGTTTTTTTGAGTAAAAATTGATTTTGGAAATTTCAGAAAAGATCTAGTTTTTCCTGCTATGCCTTCTCACAGCATTTTTTCACATGATCCATTTTGAAAGACCCTGCTTAGACTGCAATTGTAATTCAGCATAGCAAGTCTATCACTTTTATGATTGTGATTCATCAGTAACTCTTGAGAGGCCAGGCAATTTTTTCACAATAAACTACACAATTGCACCAATGAATAGATGCTATGGAAAAAATGGATGTGTCAGGAACTCTCATTAGTAGTTTACTTGGCTCTGTGTTCTCTAACATTCAAGTTCTTCATCCCCCATGGGGATATGGCCATAGAGGCTTGAAAGTCTCTTCATTAGTCATGCTGCCCCAGAATCTGCTCGAGGACTGAAGGAGGGAGTGTAGGAAGAGTTATTAAAGGGCATCTTGAGAACCCAGCAACAAGATATATTATTAGCCATAATGGCAGTTGTCCCTTGTAAGTCTAAATCAAATGCTGCAAAGATTGGATGTTCCTGTGCACTGTGGCCGCTTCATGTTGCTTTGTTGGTTTTTTCCAGACTGTAAAAGCTACAGACTGAAAGATGCTGCTTTGAATCACTGAATTTTTTATGCAGAAATGGTGTTTTTTTTCTTGCTCATTGTCTGCATAAGGAAATTACTAGTTATGGTAGGGCTATGCAAAGAGAAAAAAAGCTCTGATACAATGGAGTTGAATTTGCAGTCACTCACCTGTGCTATGGGATTGAGAAGAAAAAGCAAATCAGTAGCATTTTCAAGGAGTGCAGTTATTATTTTTGTACAATTTGCAAATGCCTAGGTAAGATCTAGGCTTACCATTCCACAGAAATGTTGTTTCTTTTATTATTTCTAAGTACCTTTTTCTGTTTGCTTCTCAACCCTCACTCTTATCAGAGACAAGTAGGCCCATTTCAGTAAACTGGACTCTGGCCTGTTCCTTGGTTTTTTCCCACCCTCCTTTGGATTTTTCCTGTGTGGGTGGCCATGCACTGCAACAGGCTGCCTGAAGAGGGTGTGAAGTCTCCCCCACTGGGCATACTGGAAAACTGCACACAATTCTGTGCTATGTGCTGTAGGGAAACCTGGAGCAGGGAGGTTGGCCTAGGTGACCTTCAGTGGTCCCTTCCAAGCTTTCACCCATTCTGTGGTTCTGTGTGAATAAAAATTGTTGGCTATATCTAATGTTTGCTGTAGATTTACATGTACATAAATGAGAGCCATATATTAAAGGTTTGCGTGCCAACTGCAGATCTTGCTTGTAGCTGCTTCTTAATATTCAGCTGGTATATTCCAGCCATCTACAGCCTGCTGAGTTCTCAGGATCTCTCTTCCTCATTTACTGATGCTTCTTACAAATTGGCAGGTCTGGAGCACTGATGAAAATTGGTGATTCAGGGCACAGTTTAGAGGGAAGGCAGCTGCAGCAGAGCATCCACTGCAGTGGTGGGTGCACAAGGGAAGCTAATTTGTTCTGACAGTTCAACACACAGAGATGTAAATGTTTCATATTTGAAAAGGCAAACAAGTGCAGTCGCGGGTCATTTTCAGAACAAGTGTTTTGATTCTCAAAGCTATATTTTGTAAAATGTCTTATATTGCAGCTGGATGCAAAATAGATTGGAAAGCAGAAGAAGAATTGTAAAAAATACAAGTCTAAAAGTGTCATATTTGACAGAATAATGCTGTCACCTCCCAGCTGAAGTGAATGCCAGTATCTGATGTTGTTTTTTGCTTACTCTGCTGCAGACACTCCTTGAGTCTATGGTGGATGCAGCAGAAAACCTCTGCCCAAATGTAATGAAGAAAGCTCGCATCCGGGAGGACCTCATTGAGGCCAGCACTGAGAAGATTTCCATCCCACGCACTTTTGTAAAAAATGTCCTCTTGGAGCAGTCTGGAATTGATATCCTCAATAAAATTAGGTACTTTAGGACGCTAATCTAACAAAATTGGAATTTGGATTTTGGGTTGTGTGTATGTGTGTTTGTGTAGTAGAAGAATTTTGGAATGCTTTTGTGACTCACAAGGAAGTATATTGTGGCATTCAAAGAGCAGGAAATTGTCCTGCAGGTCTGGGAACTTAGATTCATATATTTGGAATCTCTAGGGATGTTAACTAAGATCATGAATTCATGTGCTCTCTTATTTAGTGAAAGATTTGGTTTGTGGTATGCAAATAACACTTTCATGACAAATACTTTTAAAAAAAACCTGTATTTTCTCACTTAACACTGGATTAATGTAATAGAAGGAAATTACACTATTTACTTTGAGTGGTAATAGTGCTTTGTCTGTTGTTACATTTGGTCTTGTCCTATAGCTGGAGCAATCACTTTAAGACTTTATGTGGGAGCTGTGCACAGCAGACAGACGTACTTAAAAAATGGAAACTTGGATATTCAAACCACAAACCTGGAGCAGAAACCATTACCCTAAATAACTCTTAGTTTGTCCTATAAAAAAAAAAAAGAAACAAAGTGGCTTTTACCTGACCTTTTATTGCTTTTTTTTTCCATACTGAATGTATATCAGAGAATCTATTTACACAGTATAATGTGGTTAACCTGTACTTAACCCTTTTCAGTTCCTTTCTGCCTGATGCTTGAAAAGCATGACATTTTGCATTGAGATGCTAATATCTTTGAGGAGGAAAGAAACAGTTTTGCGGAGTACAGCAAAATAGGAAAAGGTTTTAAAGACTTTAGGTATACCTTCAGAGTGTTTAAAATGGTTCAGGGAGTAAGTTTTCTTCACTTCAGTCCTATCAAATTAATCTTGGCCCCAGGACAATAATACTGCCTCTTCTACTTGTAGAAGCTGGAGCTGTCAGTGAGATGAGGGTGTCACACTGTGATCTTTCCTGCCTTATATTATTTGAAATTAATTTTGGTAGCTGAGGGAGATTCCTTCACTCCCATTCTCTTCCCACTGTGGCTTGGCCACCATTTTACCTCCCTATGAATTGCATTGCCTTTCCAATGAATTCCTTACCTTTTTCTCCAGGCTCTCTGCAGCAGTAATTCTAGCCCCAGACAGAAATAGCTTTGTTAATCCAATACCGCTCAGGCTACATATACAAACCATAAACCAAAATCATGTCACTTGCTGGCAAATGCCAGTTGAAAGAGTTGGTGTTGAAAGCAGAGGCAGCAGAGGTGGAGCTTTGGGTTGCAGCTCAGGCAGTCGTGCATGTTGGCTCCACATCAGCTGCCCTCCACAGTCAGAGTATTTGGTGCTGTCACCAAAGATGGGACCCCAAGGGAGCAATTCAAGGTACATATTTCCTTGAGAGGGAGTTACTAGGGCAACCTAAGCTCAGTGTGCAGGGTGGTGATGTTCCACATATGTCTGTGCTGTGGAAAAATGGCTGACGAGAAGTTCTTGAGACAGAAAGTGGTTACCTAGAGCAAAAGAGGAAGCAAATTTCTGAAGGCATTGGCTGAAGAAACAGCATTTTACACATTGTACACTTATCCTTATCAGCTGATCAACACAAAAAATAATTGAGGAAAGGAATGGATTGTAGTTGTTCAGTGGAGTAGTGTTCTATAGGCAGCACTGTCCTAATCCCATTCATCTAGGATGTGTGTTTGTCTGATTTTAGTGGTGAAGTATTCCTTTGAGTTTCACTTCTTATTTTTATTCAGCTCTCTTACCCAGATGTTTTCATTTCATCTCATGGAAAACTGTGAGAAGCAGGTTAAATATGGTACAGAGGCTCCTGTGTTTATTGTGTGATTCATGAGTTTATTTCTGAAACCTGCAGTCATGTATCCTGACACCCTCTAATGTTTTACTTCAAATAAAATGACAGCACAGTGGATAATCGTCACACTGTTGAATGTGTAATAAAGACGAAAATCTCCAGCGTGAATTAAGAAGTTCTCTCATTTCTAATCCTCATACAGTGAAGTAAAGCTGACAGTGGCTTCTTTCCTGTCTGACCGAGTTGTAGATGAAATCCTGGATGCACTTTCCCATTGCCACCACAAACTGGTGAGTTTTTTCTTGGTTGATATCTAATATGTCAGATCTCAACAATGCCATTTATATTTATAACTTGTTCAGTTACTCCTTTGACAGCTCTATTTTGAAATTAGTCTTATTTCTGTTGACATCCTGATGTCTTTTGAAATATAATTCTGGGACTCTTGCCTCTTTGCTGTAAGAAAGATGTAACCTTGGCAGAGACTGTGTTATATACTTGTCCTATTATCTTTTGAGCTGTTGTCAGATCTAGAACTAAAAATGCCATCAGAATGCAGTATTGAGTTGTTAGTTAAGAGCAGTCCTAGTATTTATCAAGGTGAGAGTATAAGGCTTGGTTGCTCATGAAATGAGAGGTAAGATTTCATTCTTTAGAGTTCTTCAGGTACTCCTGGGACCTTGTTCCCTGAATGAGTATGTTTTGAGGTTACCTCAGAAATGGAGGTATCAAGTTTGAAGAGAAATGAGTCTGAAGGTAGGAGGGGAGGCACTCTTACTTGAAGGTCCTGAGCTGTTGGGAGGCACAAATATTTATTATAGAGGTGTACTTGCCTCATCAAGAGTAGAAGAAATAAACAACTATGTATCCACAGAAAAAATTTTTTGCTTCTAATGCAATGAGGCTTTGTAAGGACAATCCAGTACTCTTTTTTTAAGGAACTTAGTGGGTGGTTGTTCTGATTAAAGTTGCTCTTCAGTTCTAATTGAAATTTCTCTGGCTTCAATTTGCAGTCATGATTTTTTCTCAGATGTTTTTTCACCAAGATAAGGGAACTATATATTCTCTTTATTTCCTCTCTGTGAAAGTCCTCACATGCATAAAACAAATCACTCTTTCTGCCCCCCCCCCCCCCCCTTTTTTTTAATGGGAGACTGAGTTACTTGAGCATGCATCTTGGTAATACAGAGCAGCATTGTGTAAAGGTACAACCTCTGGTATCTGGAGCTATGCAGCAGCAGCCTGCTGTGGGAGAGACCACATGAATGAGCTCCAGTTTGTCCTGGAGGAGGCTCAGCTGGAATGAGTGGTGACTGGGCTGTGTCTGTCCAGTGGTATTGCACAACCTGGACATGCCCAGGTTCCTACACAGTACATCATTTTCTCCAGCCTTTGAGTCACTCCACTGAAAATCCTCTGCAATTTTTCCAGCTTTTAAGAAGGCACTTTAAAAACTGTGATTTCCAGAACCATATAGACTATTTAAGTGTTTACAGGAATGAAATTGTTTTTCTCCTGATATTCCTTATTCCGTTGTATTTACATAGCCAATAATATAAGAATTCGTTCCTTTTGTCAGAGTTTCAGCGGCAGCTTAATTTTAGGACAAGGTTTGCTCGACCTCCCTCCCACTAAAGGCTTCTGGATACTTGTTGCTTTTCAGGATTGTGGAATTGGCTAATTGTCAGTGCTCTTGGTTTCTAAGGAATGACTGTTCATTTTAGGTTGGGCTGATTTGCTTTGTGATCCATTTTGGCTACATGACTAAAATGTCCCTTTCACCATTTAACTCTGCTGTGTTTCTGTTAGCTCTAGGTTGAGATGGTATAGCACTGATGAAAACCTTGAGGAATACTGATCTCAAAAATGCTGCTAGAGAAACTCCTGACTAATTTGACACTGTTAATCTTCAACTGACAGCTGCAATCTGAAAGCTGGCAGCTAGTTCTTCGTACAGCAAAGATTAAATGCACTGATGCAGTTCTCAGCCAGCTCCTTAAATTGGAGTGTCATGTTCTACTAATTCAACCACCCACAGATGTCTGTGTTTGTTGCATTGGCATAGTAGTAGTGTTTGAGGCAACTTTGAAAAATAAACCTTGTTTGACAAGACCTCAGTTTTCCTAATGAGACAATGATTAGCGTTAATTATTATTGCAGCTATTTTAGTATGCTTGAAGATAAATTCATAGCAGCTCTCCAGTTGCTTTTCCTAAGTAGGCACCATACTAAATGGGCTATAATTAACTTAGGTCATCTGTTGACCTTTTTTGATAGTTAACTAAACAGCAATCCCCTGGTTGTGCTGCGTTGTGCTGATGTGAAGCAGTGGACTACTGTTCTTCTTAGCTGCGTCTTTGAAGACTTCTGTGACCAACTGATTTGGGACAGATGATCTTCAAATATTTGCTTTTAGCAGATGTTTGTTTAATATTCTCTTCAGTTATCAAAAGAACTAGAAAATACTTCATTATTTTCGTGACATCATGAGCCCACTCCATCCCAAATAAAACCCAGGGTGGTTTCTGTAACATTCTCTGTGGTCCTAGTGGCAGTTTTTGCTGTGCAGGTCTAAAAACAGACTTTACTGTTGTTACAGCTTTTCCCTATCTATTTCTTCAGTGAAACAGAACAGAGGTATTTAAAACTGTGGGCTTTTTGTGAATAGCAGATTATAACATTTTTGGTCACTGAATAATTATGAAAATTATATTGGCTGATATTGTACATGTCTTTGTTAATTTAAAAAGGATTCAAGAAAAAGCTTCCTCTCCACACTTCTATTTCCTTTATATGACAAACCCAGTGTGAGGACTCACCAACATAACTGAGCTTTCCTTTTGTGCTTGGTCTTCCAGGATTTCTGATCACTGAAATTCTGTAAACTTTCTGGTTGGGTTCTCTTTGGTTTTTTTTAAGTTTGACTGGTGTGTTCCTGTCTTTGTCTCCAGGCTGACCATTTGACCAGACGTGGCAAGCCACTTCCACAGCAGGAATCACTGGAGATTGAGTTAGCTGAAGAAAAGCCCACTAAACGCTCCATGATCACGGTGGAGGAGTTGACAGAGATAGAACGTTTGGAGGATCTGGACACTTGTATGGTAAGACACATTCCACATCTTGTGTGGTTAACCACACAGGTAACGAGGGAAGATGCTTTTCAGAATATAATTTAGCAAATTTGTGGTATCAGGAAACTGAAGTTAGGAATTAGCTTCTAAAAGAAGTAAATGTTAGCATGGAAGATTTTTCCTGAACTGCACCTTGTTGTTCAGCAGAAGAAAAGCTTTTCCCTTTTCTTCACTTCTTTCCTCGTGCCTGTTCAGGGGCCTTTCCCTTGCATACACTGCTAGTGCAGTAAACACTTCTTTCATGGGGCACAGTCTCACAGACCTTCAGCTGAGGTAATTAATTGGGCCATGCTATCCTTTGACAACATGTTGCTTTCTGCCTTTGTCTTTCTTAAAATTAGGTTTCTTTCACCTATGGCAAAAAATATTTCTGCCTGAAAGTTATGTTACTGACCATGAACAGAAGTTGATTTATGTGTGACTTATAATAAAGATGGCTCTGTGCCATATCATCATCCTTACAAGATGTGAATCCACATGATTGCAAATATAACTGTTCTCAATCTCAAATTCCCCTCCACCCAGCTTTACTGTGGACAGGAACTTTAGGACGTGCTTCTCTATTACAAATTAGTCAGTCTAATAGGTGGTCACTCCTGCAAGGGATGAGCTTTCTTCTCTACCTTCCTACCTGATTCCTTGGCCATGTGCTTTCACCAGAAGCTAAGATGGCAGAAAAACTGATTGCAGCTTTTTGTAGAAGGTTTGTTGATTCATCTCCCTGAATAATTGTACTGCAGTCAGACAGCACAGGAGAAGGAGCAGCAGGGCTGCTGCTGTCTCCAGCAGCTATCTGTTGGTCTCATTTATCTGTAAAGCAAAAGCACACCTTCATTGCAAATACCAGCTTAAAATAGGTTATCTCCCTTCCAAAGATCCTGTTTCACTGAGAGCTGGTTTGAGGCAATATTTGTCTGAGCATCACAAATCCCTGTGAGGTTTGTGGTGTTGATTACATCATCTCATTCATCACTGGTACTATCACGTTCCAGAGGCTTTCTGTGGCGAACATTCAGTAATCATTTTGAGCCCTAGATCCTATGGGAGAGAGATCCCAGTAAAATATGTGGCATCTAAACACTGTACCTGTAAGTTAGTTTTTGCATGCTGGCTTCATATATAGAAAACTAAACTAAAGGCTTGTTTTGACACCCCACACTCTGCCTTTAAATTTATTCTTGTAGCCTGTTCGGATAGTTAAACTGGAAATGTAAAAAATAGCTCCTGTCTTTATCTCATATCACCATGGTTATATGACAGCATCATATCACTCCACTGTTATCCTTCACTTTGGCCATATTAAAATAATGGAAATGTGATGCTGCTTACACTCTCTAAAAAATGCATTAGATGCTAACTGTACTTATCTTCAGAGGTGTTTATATGTCTTCATTCTCTTCATTCACCCTCATCTTGCACAGAGATTCAAATACCTTTGTGACCCAGATTCTCATCAGTATCTAATTTCTGAAGAGAATGAAGCATCAAATAAACATGAGACAGTAATCTTAGTCAGTGCTAAGGAATCCATTTATTAAAAACTGTAATCCATATTTGGGAGCTGCTTTTTGCATCCTGACTGCAAATGATGGTTGCTTGCTGCTGTAAAAATACACAGATAAATAGATGAATTAATAGAATAGTTTGAGTCAGAAGGGAGATGAAAGATCATGTTCTGTGGGCAGGGACATCTTCTATTAGACCTGGTTGCTCAGAGCATAATCCAGTTTGGCCTTGGACACTTTCAGGGACAGGGCATCCACAACTTCTCTGGGCAACCTGTTCCAGTGCCTCATCACTCACACAGTGAAGATTTTCTTCCTAATATTCTTATCAAAATCCACCCTCTTTCAGTTGAAGACATTTATCCTTTTTTCTATCACTACATGCCCTTGTAGAAAGTCCTGCCTTTTTGTGGGTCTCCTTTAAGTACTGTTGTAAGGTCTCCTTGGAGCCCTCACTTCACCAGGCTGAACAACCCCAGCTCATTCAGCCTGTCTTCATAGGAGAGGTGCTCCAGCCCTCTGATCATCCTCATGGCCTCATCTGGACTCATTCCAGCAGGTCCATGTCCTTAAATTGGGGGCCTCAGAGCTGGAACACAGCCCTCCTGGTGGATTCTCACAGGATAAGAGTAGAGGGGCTGAATCCCCTCCCTCACTCTGCTGTCCACTCTGCTTTTGGTACAGCCCAGGATACAGTTGGCTTTCTGGGATGTGACTGCACATTGTCAGATCTTGTTGAGCTTCGCATTCATGAACACCCACAGGTCCTTCTCCTCAGGACTGCTCTCAATCCAGTCTCTGCCCAGCCTGTGTTTGTGCTTAGGATTGCCCCAACCCACGTGCAGGACTTAGCACTTGGCTTTGTTGAGCTTTAACATTGACACAATGACACAGCTCCACAAGGCCGAGCAATACAGGGATTTTTACTGAGCTAGTGTTTGCACTGAGTTTCTTGCAACTAAAAGCACTCTAAGAATGCATCTTCTGTGTGGAGTTAGTAACTTCAAAGAGAGCACTTTCCAAGTGATTCGTTTTAGCCATGGGAAAATCCTACAGAGTTCAGATATTCTCTTGATAAACATAACCTTATTTGTGGCAGCTTTTAAGTGTCACACAGGTATTTGTGTGGAAACAAGGAACCCTCTGAAAGGGGCATCAAAGAATGCTTTATGAGCTGATCAGTGCAGGACACAGATACGTTGCTGAGAGATTTTGCTAGAAAGAGAAGCATGTGGTTTTATGAACTATAATTTGGAACCTAATTTATTTTGAATATTTTGAATCTTAAATGCAAAATAGATATTTATTAATTACTTCCAAAGTGGCATTAGTCCAGGACTCTGCCTTGCTTGGTCATTGGAAATCCTTAAGCAGATCATAGCCTTTTGATTAAATGCACCTGGCATTAGTGTGTTAGGCAAAGCTCAAGCCTGAAACCTTGAATTGCAGCTTGGTATTGTGCTTGTTTGGGAGCCTAATCTCCTATAGCCAAAAGTATTTGGAAAGTAAGATAAGGCTGATTATGTTGCTGGGATGCCAGAGAAAACTCGCCTCTTCTAAGCCCAGCCTTGCTCCAACTGGCTGTCAAGATGTTTTGGGAAGAGATTTTGGTCATGAAGGTGAGGCACTGAGCTTGGATCACCTTTTGGGGGAAGCTGTTTCCCATTTGCAAAACAGAACTTGTTTTGCAAACCCCCATTATCTTCATCAATTCTTTGTTCTTGTTTTCTTCAGCGAGGCTATTTATGATCAGTATTTTGTCTGGGGTAAACCATACAGCCTCATGTTGTTATTTACCAGCTTTCCTTGAAGCTGGATTTCAACAATGTGGGGGAAAACTGGGTCTGGATTCACATTTGACTATGGTTGTAGGTAGATTGTATATCACTGAAGCTATATGAATGACTGGGAGTGAGGTGCATGTATTGGTAATAAAATGTTTATGAGCTATTTTTTAAATGTGTGGATTAAAAGCCGAATACAGAAAAGTTTGAAACACTTTGAGTGGCAGCAAAGGGATCTGAAACCTCCATTGCTGGTGATAGAGGGAACAAACAGGCACTATTTCAGAGCCTGCCCACCTATTCTCAAGCAGAGTGGATGTGGCTGGGAGGATTTCCCTGACAGAGAAGAAATTTAGATATGTATAAACAACACAGACAAGACAGAATGAAATATCACAAATGGGCTCACAAAATGCATCATTGAAAAATAGGCTCTTAGATGTTATTGCTAGTATTTTCTGTTGTGGGAATTAGGATTTCCTAAATACCAAACTCTGCATTAACATTTATTAGCTTCAGTTTAGGGTAAATTTCTTATCCAGCCTTTAACAGCGGCCTGAGAGCCCATAATATGAAAGACTTGTCAGTCATGCCAGTATTTGCCAGTCTGTTAAATGAGTTGTGAGTAACACTGGGAGCAGTTGAGTGGTCCAGCGTAGGATGAGATTGCTGGAACATTACACATCCAAGAGATTCTGATCTCCCTGGGCTGCACTACAGTAAATTGATGCTTCCCTAATCTACAGCTGTCTTAGTTGTCTACATTTGATTAGAGCTGCACTGATGGTAATGAGTCATTAGATAAAAGTTGTTTGCAACTAAGATGGAAAGAAAAATCTTTATGCAGAAAATGACTTGCTTTTCTCAGATGAAAGGAAAACCCATGGCCTGCTTTTCAGAGCTTAGACTCAATCATGAATTAAGTTCATGAAATAGTATGGTTTGTGTGTATATGATGCGTGTGACACAAATTCAACTCATGCATGCATTTTAAAACTACCTTTAAATAATGCACCTTTTTTTCACTGAGACTGAATATTATGTGTCCTGGTATGTGTGATCATGTAGGTAGGTACTATCTGATTTTGATTTGCATAATGCTTCTAGTTGTCATGTGCATTAGTACTTTGCACAAGTGAGAAGAACTAAATAATGCTCATTCCCCACCAAAAGATAGTGGAGCATCTTTATCAGATTGTGTTTAACAGTTATTTTCTTAAGTCTTTTTTTATTTTAATATTATTTTGGCTTCTAAAGTACTAAATAGAGCTCAATAGAGTTGAGACACTATTTAAAGATGTTTTGAGAGAAACAGCTTTTCTTTTACTAACAATCCCATCTTTTAAAATATCTCATCTTTTTAAAATATCTCTTTCAGCAATATAACTTTATTACTATAGGTAGTAATGAGCATACAGCCAGGATAAGTATTGTTTTTAGAGCAAAGTAGAGGTTATTTATTTTATGAAGAGGTATAGTTGGAAGTTGTTTGAAACATGTAAAGCAATTGTAGGTTGCAGTACAGAAGTTTGCCTGTAACTCTTCTTTAAAGCATTTCAGTGTAAGATTGAAACACTTGGATGGTAAATTGTGTTTGAAAAAATGCTAGTGGCTAATGGGACAGGACTGCCTGTGATGAATATTGAGTACTAGCCATTTTTCATCTATTTCTAATTTTAACCACAGAAATTGTTCTGTGATTTCAATGAAGGAAAGTTTAAAAAAAAATCTCATTAGCAATATATTAAAGTTCTTTATTGAACAATAGATTTAACCTGTTGAGTAGAGAAGAAAATTTGCAGAAATAGCAGAACACTGTAGATTGGTGGTGTATGTTTTTCCTGGCTAGCCATTGTCAAAGATTAGCAGATGAGTCCTGTATTCACATGAAAATTTATGACCTTGTGTGAATGACAAGGTGTGTATGGACCTCAGTGTTTTCAGAGAAAAGGAAAAAATGGCACTCACCAAGAATAAAATTATTGAAAACAAACAAACATGACAAAAAGACCACGCCAAACTCATAAAGCACCACCTGTAAGCTTTTCTCCCCTGGCCCACCCCCAACCCCTGCCCCTCTTCCCATCAACGCAAATTTGAATTAAAGCAACAGAAACCTCTTCAGTTGCTTTCACTGGCAGAAGGAGGGGATCATGGTGCACACTCAGGAACATGTGCACTGATGCTGTAAGAAGGAAAACCAAAGCACAGATTCTCTGGTATGCCCTGACTTACTACCACATCTGATTCCTACTGCTCTCTATTTACCTGCAACAGAATTGTCTCAAGCATAGACTCAGCTTTTTGGATGAAAGACTGAACACCTCCTGCAAATAAACCCAGTTTCCTGTTGGACTCTATATTCTCCTGTGCTATAAATAAAACCCCAGTTCTGTGACTGACTTAATCCAGCAAAAGTCTTCTTTTTGCTGAAATGAGCATTTCCACTTTCCCCCGTACACAGTTGGCACTTTCCTGCCCACAACCTCACAACAAACTGGGTCTGGGAATTGATTCAACTGACAGTTCAGCTTTTCACAGAGGATTTCTTTCCCAGGTTAGTTTACAGACCAACTAGTCCCCTGGTTGAGCCCACAAAACAAATCCTGAGTGGCAGAAACAAGCAGACAGGGATGAGGGCAAAGGCAGCAGCCTGGATGAATGCTGGATTAAATTGATTGTGACACTTGAGTTTCTCTCTTGTATGCATTAGCAGAAATGGGCCTTTGATGTGCAGTACACACAGCACTCTGTGGGAAGCTAGAAGCTGGCATTATGGTATGTGAGAGTGTTCTTGGCTTCTGAAAAGGCTCACAGGCATGTGAGCAAATCTAGTGCAGTGGGAGTCCAGTCATATTTCTGACTCACCCCGAACTAGGACAGTTTATGGAAATGTCACCAGGAGGAGCAAAGCACAGTGCCAGAGTCCTCCTTCCTTAAGCCTTTCCCTACACATGCAGTACTGTGGCTGAGAAAGTGCCATACAAAGGGAATCAGTGGGATCACCTTGCAGAATGTCTTGTTTATTTCCAATTTATGTGTTATCCTCATTAGAATTATGAATACATTAATTTTAATAGTGAATATTTATTACCTGTCTTTTCCTGATTTCCTCTGTATATAATTTCGCAACATCCTCACTGCCCTTACCCATGTTTATTCAGTACTTGATACATGCATAGACTACAGAGTACAGGCTTATGTTCCCAGCTGAAACACTCCAAAAAAAAACTTGCTTTCAATGTCTTTTCTTGGATCTCTAAATGGAAGGAGGCAATGGATAATTTATAGGTAGGTTTTCTTTCTTAAACCAGCTGAGATTTCTTAGAGTTCAAAGCTGTTTCTCATAATCTAGGGTTTATTACTGGCACAATATGAAGTAAATGAAAAATGTGGCGAACTGCTTAACAGCACTGCATTCATGTTTAAGAAAAAAAGTAGTATAAATTTGGAGATTGCTTTCTGCCTAGGTTATAGGAGGAGCTGTTCAATGCAGCTGCTGGGTATTCTGTTTGGGTGGTGACACCTGTACCAGGCACTTGTTTTCTGGTGCTTTAGCAGACCCAGATTTGTGCTGGGGGTGGAGAGGAGGGCGTGTGGTTGTTGTGATTTCATCTGGCAGGCAGCTGAACATCATGCTCACCTCCCCCGCAGTGGGATGCCTGAGAGAATCAGAAAAAAAGTAAAAAACTCATGGTTTGAGAAGAAAAACAAGTGGAGCAGAAAAGGAAGGGGGTATAGTAATAATGACGAAAAAATCCACAAAACAAGTGACACATGATGCAGTTGTTCAGCACCTGCTGACTGATGCCCAGCCAGACCCTGAGGAGCAGCCACCACCCCCTGTCCAATTCCCCCAGCTTTATAAGCTGAGCATGATGCCACATGGTCTGGAATGTCCCTTTGGTTAGCTGGGGTCAGCTCTCCTGCCTTTGCCCCCTCACAACTTCTTGTGCACCCCCACTCTCCTTGCTGGCAGGGCTGCATGAGGAGCTGAAAAGTCCTCGATTTAGTGTAAGCACTGCTCAGCAACATTTACAAGCACCATCGTTTTATCAACACTGTTCTATGCTAAATCCCAAAACACAGCACTGTACTAGATGCTAGGAAGAAAATTAACTTGTTCCCAGCATTTACATCCTTTGTGGCAGTAATTGTCATACTGATGCTGAGTGTCCATTGGTTTACTTCATGTGTCATGAAAAAGCCACATGGAGAGGAGAGTTCAGTAACAAACCACTCACTGAAACACTGGTCTTGAGAGCTGAACTTCTCTGCAGGGATTTTAAGTTCTTCTACTACTAAGAAGTTTGTCTGTGGTGGACAGGAAGGTCTTGAGTGTGCAGCTGTGCAGCCTGTGGGTAGTGCCACTCCTGGCTGTTCAATGCAACCATTTGCCACTCTGAAGGCAAGAATTTGAATGCCCAGGCTGCCAGCACAGGCATCTCAGCAGGCACCAGCTGGCTGTCATAGGCTGTCACAGCCTGCTGATGGACACTCAGCCACTACTTTGTCCAGAGGTGACTGTGCCTGCCTGCATTTGCTTGCTCATTCAGCCAGCAGCTGAATCACCCCAGAACTCACCCACCTGCTTCAGGTAGAGTTAACAGGTTATGAGGGCAAAGCACTTTGCACAGGTTGGGTCAGGGAGCACTCATGTGATCCCTTTTGCCAGCAGAACCATGGAGTCAGTTGATGCTCAGCACAAACAGATACAGAATCCTCATCCCACAGCCTCTGCTCATAAGAATCTTCTTGTTATTTCTCTGGAAGATCAGCAGGAGCTCCTTTGGAGTACTTCTTGCCAAAATCTCTCCTCTGGAGCCTTTGGCAGAGGCACTACAGCAAGCAGCATGAGAATAACCTGTGATAATGCTATTTCTGTAGCATACATTTCTCTGCAGCCATGATGTATCACAATTCGATTAGCATCTGGCAAGCTGACCTTCTCAAATGGCTGAGGAGTTTTCTGTATAGGCTGTGTGGTCCTTTCTGCTGCTTTTTTGATTCTTCCAGCATCTCAGATGAACAAGTTGGCATGAGGTACTTAATCTGTGTTGTCTGGGGAAATCTTGTTTACTTTGAAATCTGGAGAGCTTACTGAAAATAGCACAAGCATGAGTCTGTCTCACTAAGAGTGCTTCACGCTTCTTGCTTCACCCAGAAGAACATGAGGCTTGCCACATTTTGCTCTGCAACACTGATACTTCATATTGCAGGGTTAAAGAAAGTTCCTCACAGGAAGAGAGGAGATAAAGTCTGTGTCAGGGTAGGCAGTTACAGAGTAGTGTTAGGCTTTGCTATATTTTGTCAAGGAAAAGTAGGTTAGGATGAGCTGGGTTACTAGAATAGGAACTTCAAAATAAATAAATTAATAAAATCAAGCATGCATACTGCCAGAAGGTCAGAAGACAGCCTCCAAGTCATCAAGTCTCATCACTGCTGTCATTGACAGCTGCATCACACAGCCTTATTCATAAATCTATCAGGCTTCCTCTCAAAACATCTTTTGTTAGACTAGAGGAGAACTTAGAGGAAAATATACTTTCTTTGGATGTTATTCAGGTCAGCTAAAGCCTCATTACAAAGTGGTGCATCTATCTTGGCAGTGAGATTGTATCTCATGTTAGATCAAGTTAGTGTGAATTTTTGAGGTCAGTAGTGGCAGGACTGGAATACTAATTTGAAACCAAAAGCACTTAAACAGGTGAAAGAATGTTCAAGCATGCAGATATTAAAGAAAATGAAAAGAAAAAAATGAGAGAAGAACAAAGTGATAGAAAAGTCAGGTTGGTTTCACTCAAAGCTGATCAGAACCTCATTTTATCTGCTACAGTTGATCTATGAGTCATTTCCAATACCATGGTATTTAGATACTCCTGGGAAGTTTGTGTCTATACAATCAGCATTTCATTCCATGCTTGTGGTGAGCAGCCCTGCTTTGCAGGGTAGGCATCTTCCAGTCCTTTCATTATGCTTCTGTCCCTCCTAGGCTCGTGTGCTGCCCCATGACTGTCTGACCAAGCAGCATTATTTAAATTAGATCATACTTTAGTGTCATCACTGCATAGGTCAGCTTTTGAGTTTTGCCATCCTCTCTTGGTTAAATAATGATTGACATTTTCTATCAGTTTGTTTTATAGAAGAAAGTCAAATATTCTATTCAGGTATTTCAGTTTCTCATGCAGGCTCTTAGAATATTTGCTAGTTGCCTGTCAAGATATTTCCTGTTTTCAATAGGAAAGGAAGATAACTTGATAAAGACTTAAAATTCAGAAAGTTGAGAGGTTTTTTTAATGTTTTAGTTCATAAAGTATATTTTGAAATGTCTGAGGAGTACAAAGATTTATAGTGCATGCTGGAGAGATGTCTGGAGCAGTATTTTCTGTGAGAAAATAACTACAGCTCAAGTGTGCCTGGGTTTTCAAGAGTAAAACTTCCTATCATAATTCTGAGCATGTCCACTTGCCCCTCTGGGGCATTTCCCCTGTCAAATGCCACCACAAGCAATGCATCATCTGCCCACACAGGGCCTGGCAACAGTGGAAAGATGACTGGTAGTTTTTTGTCTGGATGACTGCTAATCCTTTTGGTAGCTGTTCACTTCAGGTTGTTGGATGGAAGGAGAGATTCAGAAGTTGTGCTGGTTCTCAGCGCTGCAAGCTCTAGGGCGGACAGGTACAGCAGTTCTTTTCATAAAATCATCAAATGGCTTCTGTTGGAAGAGACCTTTAAAGATTCACTAGATCCAAGTTCCTGCCGTGGGCAGGAGCACCCTTTGCTAGGTGAAGTTGCCCTAAGCCCTGTTTTTCCTGGCTTGAACGCCCATTCAGGAGTGCATTGCCTCTGAGCTGCTTTAATGGTGTTCTTGCCCAGGGCACCTGATACATATGGTAGCTGTTAAAGGACTGCCTAAGGCTATCTTGAATAGCTGTCCACCCCTGCATGTTTGCCAAGTTTAAGAGCTTTTTATTCTCTGCCCTGCACTTAGTTGTTAACTAAAATAACTATAAAAGCAAAAGTAATGTAGTTGGAGCTATCCTCTTGGCTCATCTTGAAGCCCAGGTACTGTAGAAGATGTTAACCTCTTTATGAACAAGTAGAGAGCAAAACTGATGCTATGGAGAATTGCTTTTTCTTTCGCAGGTGGTAATTGCAGGCACGAATTCCTTGCAGGATACTAATTCAGAACATGGAATTAAAAATTTGGTTTAGTAATTTTAGGAACCACTCAGTTTAATTTGTGTGTCTGATTTTTCCCCCTTCATAGTGAAAGCTTTGGGGTTTTTTATGCAGGAATGTTTATTAGCAGGAATTTTACATTACTCAAAAGATGCAAGTGCAGAATTATTAATTAAAAGAAAATACTGAAATGCTTGATGAAATATCAGTATATATGTGCCACATTTCAGCAAGCAGAAAAGCAAAGGTTTCTTGGCTAGTAAAATATAACAAGCTCAAGGGCAAATCTACTGAGCTTATCTTACTGCAGTGCTACTCCTTTTCTTTCAGAAAATATTTCTGTACAAAGTAATTCTAAAGGTCAGGGTGGTTTATATGAGACTAATTGAATTAATACTGAACCCATAGCTCCTCTTGAAATTCAGCTCTTCAGGGAGGGAAGACAAGTAAACATACTCCTGAAACTCACATATAGATTATTTGTATGCCATGTTTATTGACACTATTTACTCTATTTGTCTATCTGTCTATCAAATTTCCATGTAGAGTACAGAATTCTGAAATATGAAGGTAAGGACTAACGTGCTGATACGAAAGATCATGGCCCCTACATTCAGGACTGTGAGGGGCTTTGCTCTTCTGTCTACTGAAAAATAGTCCATTGGGTGTCACAGACTTTAGCATTGCATTTAACTTTCCAAGGACAATGGCACTCAAGGGGCAGATTCTAAGGACAGTGGCTCAGGTTATTGTCACTGCAAATGAGAAGTGCATCACTGGTTTCCAGAAGCCACATGGGGGGTTTCACTCTGGAAATCTCATCACAAAATCTTTTGTAGTTGAAGTAAGCAATAGCAACTTCCTAGTTCCTAAGGTTTTCTATGCAGATGGTGAGATACCTGCATGTCCAAAGATGTCATGTGCAAAACTGGTGAATTTGCTGCTCTGCTTTGTTAAGAAATTTTTGTCTTTTTTTTTTTTTTATTTTTTTTAATGAGACAACAGATGTGTGACACTATCAGAGGTAGTTAGGAGACTAAAGGAAGCGTGGCAAATGTTGATTAGCTGAACTGGTGTCATGGCAGCTTTACAGGTCAGAATTCCTTACAGCAAAAGTAAACAACGGGACTTGTGATAAAATGCCTTGTTTTCTTATACCTCTTTCTTAAAAAGGCATACCCCACAAAATGCATACAGCTGAAATGGTATAGCGTTGGATAAATATATTCTGTGAAATTCCTTTGAAATATTTTTATGACATCTCAAACCTCATTGGCACATTTTTAGAATGCAGTTTCTGATTTTGTTTGGGCTTAATTTTCTTGGGATTTTTGGTTGTGGGTTGATATTTCATCTTTGGGGATGGTCCCTGTACACTGCGAGGCAGAGCACTTCATATTGGAATTTTGCTGAGAGCAAACAAAGGGGGGAAGGTTGAGAGGCCTCATGGTCTCTAGCGCTTCAGGGGTCTGGACACTGGCATTAGGTTCCCTGAAGAGCCCCCAGATTCCTTGGTGGCTTCAGGCAAGTCCCTTGGTCTTTGCTTTGCTTAACGGTGCTTCCTCCTCTAACCTGTTGCCTGCTGTGCGCCTCTTTCTCCCTCCTGACTCCCCACCCACAAGGTGTTTGGCACCTTTTAAGTGCCTCAGTAGTCAGGAGATCACTGAAGTGTGGAAGGTTGGAGTTTCCATAAGCCCTTGTTGGATCAGGACCATAGACTGTAAACTCCCTCAAATCGTGGGACTGCTTCCATTTGTGTATGTTACTTTGCACTTTGGTCCTAGTCACATTTCCAGCTGCATATATAATACAAATAACTTTCCTGTCTGTGCATTAAATACACAGAAAATGCTGGACTACTGCCACAAATGCTGTCTGAAAGAGAATCAGTGTTCCAGGTTTATTTTTTTGAAGTGTGCCGGAGTGCCTTTTGTTAAGATTGTTTCAGTATTTGAGATGTTTGTCAATGGATTCTGCAGTCTCTCCAGCAATCTCAGAGCAGCTGTAGTGATTGGTAGTGTAGAAGATGGGCAAGAGAAGACAGAACTTAGATTCTGACAGAGAAATTGAGTCAGAGTATGTGTGTGCATGGAGAGTAATGAGGTGGTTTGCCTGAATCACTACTAGCTGAGAACTCTTACATAAAACCAAAGTTTCTGAAGGTAAAAGAAAATAAAGACAAAAAAAAACCAAAAAAACAAAAAAACAAAACCAAACCAAAACCCAGAGGCAAAACCCCACCAAAACAAACAACTGACCCTGAGGACAGCAGGAAAATAAAGGAGAGGAGCTGGGTGCGAGAACATGCAGCACTTTGTTGACAAGATGCTTAATCCAGACCATGACTACTCCTGCCACATTCTGCTAACATCTGCAGTGTTGTAATAGCAGCAGTTTCCCATTCAACTTGAAAACAGAAGCACACTTCTAATAATTGTTTTTTCTAACCCTAAATTCGGGAGGAGCATGGTTGGTCTTGAGCCATGGAAGAGATGGGGTATGGCATTTGGGATTGCTTCATTTCCTGTGATGGCTGTGCTGCTTCTTTTTTTTGCTTATAATTTTTGAAGGGAAGAGAAAAGGTTTTGCTTCAGTCATGAAACAGCATCTTTCTCATGTGCCAAAAGTGCTTGAAAGTCTGTGCCTCTAAACCTCCTTATGGGAAGGAGATATACTGTTGCCTTTAGTTTAGATTTATTTAAACCTCAGGAGAACAGACTTCCATCCTTTTTCATTCCTTCAAGAGAAGCTTTGTTTTATTTTCCTTGCTTGCTTGCATACCACAACAAACTGGCAATTTTTAATTCAGAATCTTCTTTCAGACTAGGAAGTAGGAGAATTACTTGGGGTTTTTTTGCTACTGGTGCCAGCAAAATGGAAAAATTGGGACAGCAGGTGGCAGGTTGGCACCATTGGCGAGTGCCTTATATTGGAAACAAATGTCAGAAAACCTTAATTTGTCCCAATGTAGATAAAACGAGAGAGCACATATTTCTCTGGTTAGCCTCTGGAAAGACAAATTTGAATAGCACTTCCAAATACAAGGGATTTTTACCTCATTCTTGCATGTCACCTTTCCTGCTAAGACTTCCAAGTGTTTTGGCTTTAGTTTTCTTTATTTTGGTGATTCCTGGTTTTGCCTCCTTTCCTGAGAACTGCTATTGCTTTGTCTTCCCCATTCATATTCTTTTTTCTTTCTTTTTTGCTGCATGGAGACTCTCTGCTGTACAAGTGTAAGTATTTTTTTAGCTCTGCTGTTTCTGGCCTACTTGTTTATGTTTTTGTGCTCCATTTGCCTCTGTACTGCCTTGAGAGTCTCCTGGGAGACTGTAGTGCCATCCATCTGCACCTACAAGTGAAATAGGCAGTGATTCAGGAATGGGTTGGATTTACAAAAAGGTTCAGCTAATGTAGCATCTGAATTTAAGGGATCCCTTGCTTTTAAGACCAAACCAAAGCAGAATGCTGATGTTGAAGGTATAAGCACAAATATTACTGCTCCGAAGGAAAATCTGTGGAGTTGGTTTTATATTCAAGCATCATACAGCTTAATGAAACATGTTCTCAAAGCTGAAAACCCATATGTTGAAGGGAGTCTGGTTGGAGAGATAAATTTCAAGAGGGAGCAGCAAGTTGTTCATTAATTTTTTTGAAATCTTCTGAAAGGGAAGTGACAGGAGGGTCACAGAGCATCTCTGTATCTAATAGGATTGAATATAAATTACTGTGAAGTAGGAGGAGAAAAACATGGAAATAACCATATCCCTCGGCATTTAGAGTAATTTCAATTATCTGTATAAACAAAGAGAATATCTGAGATCCTGTTTCTGAAAGTACATTGTTTTCTAACATTCAAAACAGAACATTTTCAGTTGTTGTTTTTAATTCCCGAGGTACTAGTGTTCTTCCACAGCTGGTAATACAATTTCAGAAAACTCCAGAGAGCTCAGACAGTTTTGTGAGGAAGCAGTCAGAAGGGAGGAATCTGGAAAAGTGATCATGGGAAGAGATCCTGGGAGCTTAAAGTTAGCAAGGACACATGACAGTGTGTTAATAAGCCCTTATTTGGAAGTGTGGTAGAGATCTGCTGGCCCACATTTACTGCAGAAGGGCACATTCACGGAGCCATCTCCTGAGATCCTCTCAAATTCCAGAGATGCAGTTAATGTTTCTATCTGTTCTGCCAAGCAGCCTACAATGTGCTTATGGAAAAGTAGGCAAAACAAGGAAGAATTCAGAAGGTGGTGTGCTAGAATGGAAAGTCTGTGGGGGTTGTGTATGAGAGGAGGTGACACTAACAGCTATTCCTCTGTAAAGGCCACAAGGGAAGCATAAGGCTGGAGAGCCACGTTGTGCTTGTGGGGCCAGAGGTGGTGAGAAGGCAGAAGATGTGCTTCTACCAAAGCTGAACTGCTTCCATGAAATGTAGGAAATGGGAGTCAGGCTGGGGAGTTCAGATATCTCCTCTAGCAATGACATGTGCACTGCTGCTGTAGCAGACTGTGTGGTGGCTGAGATGTTAAGCAGAGATTAAGCCTAATATTTTGTAAAAGAGCACACTGGCCTATTTAAATTAATGCTTTGACCCATTTTGCTCTGCGTGTGATCTAGAAAGTTCACTTGGCAAGAAGCCTTTCATCTGTGCACTTCCTAAACAGGCTAGAAAACAGAAGGTTTTCAAATAAAAGTGTATGTGGAGCTGTTTTTCATGCTGTTAAAGCAAATGGGAAGCCTCTCTATCCCTCTGCCTCTATCCCCAGCAACCAAGCTGCTGATGGCTCATGCCAAGCTGACAGTAAGTTACAGCAGAGACTGGCTTATGGTCATCAGCACAAGCTCTGCAGGGTCATCTGGGGGCACCTTCTTGTCTGGGAAGGAAAATGAAATCATTCTGTTCCTGGCTGTTGGAGAAGTATGTGGAGCATTCCAGTCCTTGCACAGGAACCTCAAAACTTTCCCTGTGCTGTTTTGCATTGGTGCCCTGGGCTGAGGCAGCTCTCAGCTTGTCTGTGTTTGTGCTCTCAGAACATTGCCTGTGGCTGTGCAGCTGCTGGGTGACCAGAGCTCTTCCATCAGCTGTGTTTTCTGTCCTCCCTTCTGGTCGTCTTTAGCACAGGAGTTGCTATATCTACTAAATGTAACTTCCAGTCACACCACCCCAAAAAATCAGGAAGCAGACTAAAATGCATGTGAATATACCTTCACAAGAGAAATGGGCTGTGTCTGGAAATGAAACCAGGACTACTGATAGTGCCTTGTGATTGCTGTCCCCCAAAATGCTGAGCTGCTTCAACTCTTTCTTACATGAGGTGTGAATTCTTGGGGGATGGATGGACAGCTGCTGAGGTGTGCAGTTCAGGGGCTGCCCAGCTGCCTACCTCTTGCACAGTCCACTGCAGTTGTGGCTGAAAAAATTCAGCACCTCTCCAGCCACTCGCCATCCAATCCATTGCATTTAACTTATTGGTAACTGAAAGTAGTGTCTGACCTTTTGATGCAGCAACACTTTGCCTGCTCATTAGTGTCATTGTGAGTTTGCTCAGGTGGCAAACTACTCCAGGCTCGTCTTGAAACTGTCATTTACCAATTTTTGTCAAATGTGGAAGTGGAAACCTGCAACAGCTGAAGGTATCTTTTTTCCCCCAACAATGTACATGTCAATAAAACCAGAGTTCTGGTTTATTTATCTATTTATTTGTTGCCCAGGCAGTGCTATCACTGCCCACTCTTCAAGTCCTTTTCTGGTCTTGAGAACATGGGTAATAGCTGTCCCATCACAAAAAGATCTGTCATAACCTTGAGCATGTGAGTAGTGGTGTAATGATCCTCGGGACTCCTTTGGGAATATGAATTCGGCACATGCGAGTCTGTGCACTGAATTTTCCATACATAAAAACTAGCAAATGTTTGCCTTAAACATTTCATGATTTGTCTGAAATGTTAATGCCAACTGTGTTTTTTCTGGCTGATATAAAATTGATACTCCTAACCTTCATTAACAATTCTGTTAATGAGTAACATTAATTGATAACAGCTAGCTGACGGATTCTCCAGAATTTGAAGCCACTAGATTTGAAGTCCCTAGGCTTCAAGACTAGCAAGTTAATGGAAATACATGGGGATCACTAAAGCCCCAATGTACAACTCTACCACAAAAGGAGCCCATCTTTATAGAACCTGAGTGATTTTAAATTAGCTCTTGAGAAAACCCACTGTTCTACTTTTAAACAAAAAGTCTGACAATGCCGAACTATGTTAAGAGGTTTGGAATTGGTGATGCATCCATTTCCTGTAGCAAAACTGTCTTTCTCGTCTTGCAAACTTTCAGAAGGCTTCAGTCAAGACAAGACAGACAACTTTCTTCCAAAAAGAGCAAACTTGAGTCTTAAGTCTGGGTGTTTGTGCTCTTAAGACATTGTATTACTTTTCTTGGCAACGTGAAGATCAGAAGGCTGGTAGCAGTAATTCAGTAACTGTGTTGAACATACACTGAACTTTCCACCTCTTCTCAATGTGTGTTAAGTCCAAGGAAGTCATGCGTTTGCTACAGATACTGCCAACATGGTGGTTTTGTTTTTTGAAGAAGGGCTGTATTCTCCAAGGCTCATTTTCCTAGGGAAGTTTGGTGAGCTGTGTGGTGATGTCCAGATGCATTGATTCTCGGTGACATACCACTAACAAATGAACTGAGGAAGCGTGTTTTGTATCAAAAATAAAAGCCAGAACAAGGAGTAGATTATTCCTGGTATTGTCATTAACTGCAGTTTGGAGAAAGTAATTAAGTCTTAAATGAGTCCCTCGTGATCTCTGCAGAGGTGAGATTTTAATAGTTTCCTTGTCTTACAGTTGGAGATCAAAGAGTTAATTTGGACAATTTCAGTAATCATCCTGTGTGCAGCCTGCACTTTTAGTGGGAAAAATGAACTACCTCCCTGGTTCTGTTCAAAGTCAGTTAAAATACAAATTTAGAAAAAGTTTGAATGTATGAGAGAGGGAGGAAAAGCCCCATTCCCTTCCGGTGTTAAATCAAATCAGATCTTTAAATGGTTCATAGGCTTGAAAAACTGTTTTGTTGTTGTAATTTCTTTTGTCCCCTAAAGTAATTGTTATTTTGTTTTGTGTTGATAGATGACTCCTAAATCAAAAAGGAAAAGCATCCACAGCAGAATGCTCCGGCCAGTGTCCAGAGCTTTTGGTAAGTGAGAATTCCTTAAAACCATTTTGTTTCTTTGCTTGCCTGAGGTGATTCTAGATGGTTCTTGATTGAATAACACAGGTGATTCTCCCTCCCTCTGGATTGCATTTGTGGCCCACACTGGCTGCTTTGTCTTGGGACTCTGCTAATGTGTTTGATAGTAAATAGTTGCTCACAGTGCTCTCTCTGCTCACAGAAATGTTGTGGCTAAGTTCCCTGAATGTGCTTATAATTATTTGCCACCAAAAAGAGGAATGGCATCGTCTTTTGTTTTAAATATCATGTTAAATCTAATTAGAAAGTTTTGATTTCTCTTAGAAATGGAATTTGATCTAGATAAAGCACTGGAAGAAGTACCTATCCATATAGAAGACCCACCATTTCCTTCCAGCAGGCCAGACAAACGAACTTCTGGATTCATTTCAGAACTGCCATCAGAAGAAGGAAGGAAACTGGAACACTTCACAAAATTAAGGCCCAAAAGGAATAAAAAGCAGCAGCCCAGCCAAGCAGCAGTGAGTCTACATTAAAATATTGCTGGCAATGTCCTGTGTTGATTGCTTTTTGCCATGAGTCAGGTCTTGCAGTGTAATGAGGACAATGGCTGAAGGTATAAAGCCATAAGCGACTACTTAATTTTTTAATTTTTGTTCTGGTATTCATGTCTTTCAGTGTGCTATCCCTATTACAAGTTTTTTGTCTTGTTTGACACAGCCTAAATCCAGGATATGTTTTATCCTTTTTTATTTTGCTTTTGATTTTTTTTCATGGAGGCAGTTTCTGGAGGTGCTTGGAGCTTTCACAATGCACAAAATATCATGAGACTTTTCAATTATATTGCAAGGGTTTGTTAAGTCTTAATCCTTTTTTCTGCCTGCATTAAGATGTGGTAACTTGGCATGAATTCTTCTTTCTCTCAGCTCTCAGAGGAGCTGCTCTGTGACACCCAGCTTCCCACAGCTCCTAAACTGAAGATGGTGTTTGGGCCAGCAAATCTGCATAGTCACAGATCTGCTTTTCATGCTGGAGCCTGCCTTAGAAAGGCAAAACAGAAGAGAGCACTGTCTGTTCACGAAAAGCATTGGTGTGAACTCAATATACGTGCGTGGAGTTCCCACAGCTCCATTTCCTTGGCACACGGCATCAGTAAAGATTTATTTCTATGATGGTGTGTCCTCAGGGTATGTGAGGACAGATCTGGAGGAGTTACAGAGTTATCTCACAGCAACAGGGCACAGCTGATATGATAAGTAGCCCCATCAAGGGGCAGCCGTTTCCTCTCTGTGTTAGGCTGCCTCACAATAAATGCCTGTGGCCTCTTCTGCTTCCTGAGGATTTCCAATTGGGAGGATCCTTGAAAATTTCCCTAATGCTGGGAAAGACAATGGAGTGCTTTTTGTACCACATGGAAAGGGAGAAACATTAAAGCAAAGGGAACATTCAAGCCAGCTTTCCAGTCCCTTGCGCTTCGCTGGGAAGGTTAGAGGTTACAGAAGAATGGATTTGTCTCCATGTAGTGAAAACACATCTGTGTTTACTCTCCCAGTTCTACTACTGCTGCAGAACACACGTGTTTTCCCAGTGGCTTCCAAGCTCAGCATGTCCTGTGCCATCAGCACAAGGAGGTGCAAGGAGTGGGGGCGTGGGAGGGGCAAGTGCTTCACTACCACGCATGGAACTAGCACATGCAGTGTCTTCTTCAACAGCAGCAAAAAGGTCACTCCTTGTAGACAAGTCTTACTTCCCATGACAGTGCAGCGTTGTGGAATGCTCATCCATATTGAATTAATTAGGAAATTGGGAGTTTATTTAGTTGCAGAAATTGAAAGGAGATTTTTTTAGTTAAACTCATATGTCCCTGTCTTGTTTTTATGTACCACTTAGTTCCTTACTAGTTCTCAAAATGAGTCCAAACAAATATTTGAAAGACTTAAGATGTTTGTTTTGATGCTTCTGAAAATAAAACAGCCAGATTTTGGAGGTCAGAGTCACGAGTGGACTGTGACATTGCTTGCAGGGTTAATTTGCTGCTGGCTTTGCCACTTCAAGAATACAGAAAGCAGTGCTTAGGGAAAGCACTTGAAATGTGAGAGGCAAAGTCTTGACCTTTCCTGCCACTTAAAGCAGCTCTGTTGGGTTGTTTGCTGTTCCCATTATTTGTATTTAGTAATTCCAGGGGTCTCAGATGATCATAGCTGTACTTCTCTGGTTTTGCTGCAAAACAGATTTGTTATTTGGAAGCTGAAAAATGTAAGAAAAGAAAGGAGAAAATGTAGAAAAAAGAGAAACAAACTTTTAACTTGAGTTGAGTGGGTGGGCAGAAGAAAGATTTATAGTTTTGTCAGAGTTTCTACTGGAATGAATGTTTAGAGAGGGGGAAAAAAAGAAAAACTCAAAGCCATCCAGTCTCAAGTAGCTTTAACTTTGAAGCAAAATGATAAAACAGTTGTTTATAATTTAGATTTTTGTGAGATCTTAACCTCACGAGTTCTTCCTTCATGTGTGAAGATTTAGTACAGCAAAGGAGGTGAATCTCTAATGTATGAAAGCAATTGTGATTCATCTTACTTATTTCTGCTTCAAAGCCATTTTTTTCCTTAACAAAGAAACATGCTTGCTTTTAAACTTAAGCTTAGAAAAGAGATAAAAAAGGACAAATGAAGACTTATCACTTTCTTTTTTTTTTTTTTTAAGATTTAGGAGGGTAAAACACAAAATAAACCAGAGCTCAGTCTCACAGTTAATGCTGGTACCAGAAGGTGTTACAATAACAGCTATAACAGTATCCTGTACCTTGAGGACCTTATTACACCCTCAACATTTCTGTACATCATTCGTTAATTTTTAGGAACTTGCTGCTGTTTCAGATGCAAATTATTTTCTCTTTATGAGGTAGATCTTCTCATTTGCTGTAGATCATTGGATCCTGGAATTAGCTCCCCTTAAGGAGATCCTCTTGCTTTTGATACTTTCATGTTTATCCCTGCTACCTGGAGGCCTACAGTATCAATGTACAGTGGTTTCTCATTTCTGCTAAAATGCGTCATTCGCTTTTATTTTGTGTTTCGGTTGAGAAGCCGGTGATAAGGGGTTTATGATAAGGGGTTTATCACAAAGACCAACCCAGATGAAGGCGTGTGCACCCTTGCCTACTGTGAGATGTTCCAGCTCAGCAAGCTGGCTACAGAGCATACCAAAGTTGGAAATCTGATAAATCATTTTGCTAATTTAGTCTAGAACTGTTCTTCATAGAAAATCTGTTGCCAGTTTGACTGGCAACAAAGCAGTCATTACCAGGTGGGCTCCTTTGACATCACTATTAGATTGCTACAGCAGGTGTCAATAAAATATTAAATGTTATCTTTGATAACAAAAATAACAGGGTTCAGGAATGGAAAGTTAAAAGTTTCATGGCTCTGTCAAAGCATGGTTCATATGAAACCCACTTGCCTGACTTAATGAGACTGGATTTGATATTAATAGCAGCTTTTAAGAGTATTGAAGCATAGAAAGTTTGTATTCCACATCAGAAGAGAAGCTGGGTTTACTCTTAAGTTATAGTGGCAACTAGGAGATTCCTTGATTTGAATTGTTTCAAATTACAACCCCTGTTATTTTGCGTCCTGATCCTTAGCACTACCAAGAGTACAAATGGGTTGGGTCTTGGGGAGTCCTCTGTAGTCATCTAAAAGGTTTCCATGTGGCATTTGAATTAAAGGAAGTCTCTTTACTGGTAATAGAGCTTTTCCACTTCAAAGCCAGGTACAGGAGCTAGACCACATGAGAAGTCCTCCTAGGAGGCTGCTTGTTTCATCTTCAGGAGGCTGCAGAGTCGCCAGCTCATCTTCACAGGGCCTTTGTGGTTGGGAGGTATTTCAAAGCCAGCCTGGTTTATATGCCTGAGGTCACCCATATTCAAAATGTGGGTATTGAAATCAAAGATGGGGAGCAAGTTTGTTCTTTTCAGACATTGAGCAAAAGTCTGTGTTTGGTTCCTAAAATGGAACACCTGATTCTGTATTTACAGTCTCCGCTTTTAGAAGTGCTAGACTGAATGAATTATAAAAGGCTCTGTTAGCCTGTTGGAGCTCTATTTCTAAATCTACAAGTCCAAAATCCAGGTTTTTCTCCAAATAGGGAAACAACTGTCTGTTGAAAATGCTTTCTCTTCAGGTCACCACCTGTGACCTGAAGAGAAAGCATTTTTTATGTGTTTTGTTGCTTGTCTGACTGACCTCTATTCTCTCAAGCCCAAGGCATTTGATTCCTGGCCTCATGCATTGCAGCATCCAGTTTGTCACTGGTGTTTTGGGTTATTTTGCATTTGATGTAATGCATCAGCTGGCCTGACTACTAGAGGGGGAATTCCAGTGGTGATTCTGTCGTCTGCACTGAGTTCTGGTTGGCACATAAAAATTAAATGTCTTAATTCTTAATTATTATCGCTGGAGCAAACATGCTTAGATTACTGTATAACAGAGAGAGTTTTTTCTTCTGTCAGGTGTCTGCTGGAGTACCGCCAGAAGGGGATCAGAATGGCCTCATGGGGAGAGTGGATGAAGGTGTGGATGAATTTTTCACTAAGAAAGTCACAAAAATGGATTCAAAGTAAGTTTAAAAAATTTTTAGAAGTTATTTTTTAAAAAAGTCTATCTTGAGCAAGCAGCACTTTCAAGCTGTATTTGACTCCTGTTCCCAATATCCAGGGTTGCAGTTGTGAAAGTCGGAAAATACCTTAGTAGTCAAGACATTGTAAATTCAATTACCTGCCCTTAAAAGTGGCTACTTTGAAATGAATTGCTTTATTATACCATGTTGAGGGGATTAATGACTAGTGTATATTTTTATATTTCAGTTGACTTCATTTTACCCTTCAGTGAAGCTCACTAGAGCTGAAGGGGAGCTTTATATTGGTTGATAGTCTCCCCAATGCTCATTGTATATAAGAGTTATATATATATATATATATATATATATGAGCTTATGCAGTTGCTTTGGAGCTGGGTGTATATTTACAGAACCATGCATGTAGAGGTTCTTGAATTCACGCATGTTTGTGCACATGCACACACAGAGTATTTCCATAACTAAATGAGAAAGCAAGGGTGATTTCCAGGCAACTTGGAATGACCCTTTCTGTGTTTTCCATTAAGGAAAAGAGTAAGTGTGACTGGTTGATAGCTGTGCCAGGAAAAGCAAATGTTCTAAAGTCACCATGAGTTATAGATATCTGTAGTGACATGTGAAGCCATGTGTGATATACTATGTGGAGGCATGAAATTATGGTAGCTTTGAAAAATGTCCTAAGCAGGTCAAGATCAGGGTGCTCACAGGCTTCATTCTCCTGTGCTTTCTTTGGGTGCCTGCCAGCTGCTCATTTCAAATCTTCCTGTGAACTTGCACATCCCTGTTTACCCATCCATAGCCATGCTCTTTGCTGAGGATCTTTATTTGGGGTGCCAGTGGCTCTCTTTCCAGTTTGGGTGTTTTTATGTGAATGTGTATGTGCTCAGCTTTGTCCTTAAGTGTGAATACTCTGCTCAGAAGATGCCTCTAGAAAACCTTAGTGGGAGGTGGGCTCTTTAGGGATTGGTTTTGGTTTTTTCTTCTTTTGGGTTCGGGGGCTTCCTTTTTTTTTTTTTTTTTTAAGATGAACATCTACACTGTAAAAGTGACTTTTGTACTCCTTACTGAGAGAAAGTGGCTGTGCCAGCTGCCAGCTAGTTCCTATTTCAAGCAGGGTCCTTAAGGAACAAGATCTCCCAAAAGCTGTGTTAAACACGAGAAAGCAAGGGTGTGCCTAGATCAGTTCTTCTCCTTTTACTTATAGGCAGGTGCAAGCCACAGGAAGTGCATTCTGGAAACAGAGCAGAGTGAAATTGTATGTTGTGGTGGGTTGACCCTGTACCCACTATCACTGGTCTATCACTCCCCTCCTGCTGGATAGAGGAGAGAAAATATAATGAGAGGCTTTTGGGTTGAGATAAGGGCAGGGAGAGATGTCTTGCCAGTTAATGTCATGGACAAAATAGACTCGACTTGGAGGAAAATAAATGTAATATATTGCAAATCAAATCAGACTATGATAATGAGAAATAAACCATATCTTTAAAATATCTCTCCCCACCACTCCCTCTTTCCAGGGCTCAACTTCACTCCTGATTTTCTCTACCCTCTCCTCCCCGGTGGCACAGGGGACAGGGAATGGTGGCTGAAATCAGTTCAGCACACATTCTCTGCTGCTCTTTCCTCTTCAGCAGGAGGACTCCTTACACAGAAGCCACTCCTGTGCACGCCCTGTTACCAAAACCTGGCCATGCAAACCCAGTATCTATGTGTGTAGACAGCTTGGTTAGAGCTGGCTGGTGTTAGAAACAGCTGGATGGCCAGTGCAGATGAAACAACTGCACAAAGCAGCACAAGAATCCTGAAGGATATGATCAATGCTAGTTGTCCTGTTTTTAATATAGATTCACCAGGTAATGATTTGGCCTAGGGCAACATATGGATCGTATGAAAGATTAGCTTTGCCTGGAAGAAGTCATTTGATACTATTTTAAAAAGGGAGAAGGGGAGTGAAGAAAAGTTTGAAATGTCTGTGTCTTTTTTAGGAGACCATCAACTAAAAGTTCAGACAGCAGCGAGCACAGTGAAGCAGGTGATGAGAAGAAGAAAAGAGACTCAAGGAAGAGTGGTTTCCTTAACTTAATCAAATCAAGAGGCTCCAAATCTGAACGCCCCCAGACTGTGTCGGTGGCTGAGGAGCCCTCCTCACCCAAGGTTGCTACAAAAAGCCCAGCTTTAGACACAAGCAAGAAGGAGGCAAAGCCTGCGGAGCAGAACGGTGGCGCAGAGCGATCCGAGGAATTAAAGACTCCAGACTCCCTGGAGGAGGTGCAGACAGATGATGTGGCAAAAGCTGAGAGGGGTGACAGCAAGGGAAGCCCTCAGGGAGGCCGGAGGTACGGTGTGCAAGTGATGGGCAGTGGACTGCTCGCAGAAATGAAAGCCAAGCAGGAGAAGAGAGCTGCCTCTGCTCAAAAGGTGAAGGCAATTTGATTTCTATTGAGTTGTTAAAAAGAGAGCCAAACTGTGTGTCTTCAGGAGAGGTGGTTTGGGACTGCAAGGGTTGGTGGCTGGGGCTTGACACATCAGTCCTGATTTCCAGCAGGCATTGTGGTGTTCCTGCAAGAGGACTGCTCTCTGCTGTGGTGGTTGAGCACAAACAGCCTGGCCAAGGCACAGGCTGCACATGTGGTGCAGGAGTTGCACCCTTAATTCTGCGCTTTTGCCCTCCTTGGGGAGGGAGTGACACCTGCCCTTGCACTTGGTGTCAGACCATCACAAACGCAGAAGAGGACATGTAATTGTTTGCACATAATCACAGAATAACTTGGGGCCAACTGGTAAGCCCAACTCAGTATCTCCACTCTGTATGATGTGTGGCTTGTTCACAGTGCATACTGGAATTGCTTCAGAAAAGGTAAAACTAGGACAGGCTTCCTACTGTGTGCCCCTTGCACACAAATACCTCAGGTATGTGGCAAACTACAGTGGTGACTGGCTGTACTCTTCTCTTTCAGAAAATGATGTAGACAGATGGAGAGGTCTTCTGTGTCTTAAATTATATATTCCATGCGGAGAAGTAAATCTGGCTACCAGTCACTATTTACAATATTTGGCATATACTTTTCTTGTTGCACTTTTTGATTTTTATGTCCTTTTGTACCACACCTAATTATTTTTATGCCTTTGATTTATGTATTTCAAATACTAACAATGAAAGAAAATCACCTGTTAAAAAATTATTTCCAATTGTCTGTCCAGATTCTCTTTGCTCTCTGTAATTTTCTCTTCTGTGAAATGCTGATCCTGGGCAGGAACTCTGCTTCACTCTGCAAATGTGCAGAGTGGAAAATCCTTGTGTTCCTCCAAAGTATTCTGTGCTGGCCTATTTTGCCTGATGTCCATTTGCCATTGGTCTTCCCCATTATTATCCTCTGCTTCCTGCCAGCTGCCATTGGCATATTTCACAAGTACCAAAGAATCAGCCTGTTTGCACTTCTCTTCTCTTCTTCCATGTGTAGGGCACTCAGATGTTCTCCATTTGCCATCACTGTCCCCTGTCATTTAAAAAGTGTTATCTGACAACAAAGCTCATCTTGTGCTTTGTTGTGTTTTCCTTCCTTTGACACGTACAGAGTTGTCTTGCTGTGGCCAAAGAAGGCACTTAAAGTCCATTGCTACCTTTTTTTCATAGCCTTACAGTGCTTGAGTCTTATCACAAGCAGATTTGAATTAATTCAGTTGTGTATGGATCATTAAAGGGATCCTCAGTGCAGAAATGATTTTTCTAAAGAATGACCAATTCCTTCCTTTCTCCTTGGTATAAAGTAATGCCCATGAATGGTCTCATTGACTTCTAAAGCACCAAGTTTTCAAATAAAATGCCATATGATTTTAAATTACAGTAGTATGCCCTGCCTGTAATTTATAAAATGCTAAGCTGTTCCAGATTATATGAATTTTTACAAGTGCATAATTGGGTATGCTTCGTGGTCTTTGGGTTCTTAACATTTATTATCTACAAGTCAAATCTGAGTCAAGTGAGTCAAATCTGGAAGGACATGACTGAGGTAGAATATTAGCATGTGTAATTTTTTTGTAAGTGGGGAAAGTAAAAGTCCTCTTCAATTGGTGAGCTTTCATAACATTAATTGGAAACTTTATATTCATTCTTCAGAAGTAAAAGTTGATGATGCCTATTCCAAGGTTTTGGGGTGGTGTTTTTACCACGCTTAACCTATTTACTGGCTGGAAAGGTTAGTCCTCTTATTTCAGGTTTAAATGACAAGAAAATAATGTTATCTATCTTATTTTTTGTACAGTTTTATATTTATGGAATGCAAAATACATACAGATACATGAGTGACAATAAAACTGAACTGAAATAGGAATCTGTACACAGCAGAGTACTGAGTTATATATCCTTAATGTTTCTCAGAGGACACAAATTTGAACTGCTGTTCAAAAGCATTTTTCACATACTTCATCCATCACAATATCAAATAATTTAGGTTTGAACTTTTATTCATGATACTCATGAAAGGTGGGACTCATACAGTATCCTGACACCTGAGCTGCAGAAGACAGCATCCCACTGCTACATTGTTTAGGATGGTTATCATATCAAGTTCTGTGACATCTTCAAATTTATCAGAATTTCAGTATGATAGAAAATTGTGTTTTCCTGTACGGTACAGATGGCTGCTTATAATCTAAGCTATTTTACATGAAAACAAAGCCAGAAGGAATTTACTATTTCATTCAAACCCTACCACAGTCTTGTTACAGATAAAAGTGATGAGCAGGTGCAGAGTAGATGGAAGGATGGTAAATGCATTTTTGTTTTCTTGTGCTTAGAATACAACGAGGGAATTGGCACTAATGGTAGAGTCAAGTGTTTGGAGATCAGTGTTGCCTCAGGGCACACATAAATAGATCTTTTAGCTCCATCTAGTGTCACACACTAGATTTTTAAATACCTGAGCAAGGCCCACGAGGAAACCATCGCTCATAGCCTGTTTATTCCCTCTCAGTGTCACCCAGCTCTGGAGTGTTTCCCAGCCTTGCACAAATTCCTATTAAAAATACAGCCCGGGCATTATTTATCTACATGATGAATTCACCTGCATTGATCTGACTTCTCAGGGTAAATTTTTGCTGCCAGTGTTTAGTGTTGTTTGGGGACCATAAGCTGTTTGTAATGTGTGTACAGTAGATAGCCAAACATGTTCACATCCTAATTGCATTTTTAAGTACTACACTAATGGGTGCCAGCAGTGGCTTTTCTGCTTGTCGTGGTACATGGTCATGTTTCCCCAGCTGTCCCATAACTAGAGAGGGAGGAAGGAACTACAGTGAAATTAGTTTCATGCAGTCATGCTGCTCTCCTAAGTCATTTACTGTACTTAAGTGTTATGCATTCTTTCTTCAGTATTTGTATAAGAAAATTAGTTTCTCAGTGAAAGTGAGAATTCAAGAGAATTTACATTCCATGAAAGGATTTTTGCAAAAAAAGGTAGTTTTTCCCAGGTACAGAAGAAAAATCCAGCAGGAGGAGAGTGGTATTCCCTTAAAAAATATATATAGCCAAGGCACTCTTATAAAAAAACGTGTAGCCGTAGGAGGTGAACAGGTGAGAATTTAGGCAAAATATCAGTGTCAGTCAAGAAATGGGAACAAAAACTGAGTTTCTGCCCAGTGGCACAAAGCCCTAATGTTTCTGTCTTTGGAAGTGACTTTGTTTTGTCCATATGGACACCGTAGCTAAATAATCTGGCCCTACAAGTCACAGCATTTCTAGAGTTCATCTGTCCAGAGGACTTCATTGTATCAGGGTAGTTTTATAGCACAGGAAGCTTAATGGTTATTTTAATAGCACCCTCCTTAATGCAGTGTGCCATTCTAAGTGTTCACCTGTTCTTAGAGGAGATGCTGGGAGATAGCATCACCCTGCCAGATCTTACACAGGTATAGCAAACACTCAGCATCTCCATTCTCTTTGTTGTATTGAAGAGAGGCTTTGTTCTAGTAACTGTGAAATTATATGAGCAAAGTGGAGGTATCAATAAATCTGTAAGGCCAGCTACACTGTCCTCTGCATCACTCCCCAAAATCATCTTCTCTTGAAGTGCATGAGAAAGGCACACAGCCAGCACGGATATTTTGAGATCATTTCTTGATGCTTGTATTTGAAATACTGATTCCACTCTAAACACATCAGTTTTTCTGTAGTAGGCATGTACTTCTGCTACTTGTAGCCATTTTCTTCCTGTGTTTCCTGTTGTCCCATTTTAAACTATATGCTATACGTAGCAGTCTTCCAGGTCATAACCCCCAAAAGGCAGTGATCATGTTTGTACAGTGTGGCACATGTTTGAGATTTCTAAATGCGATGAGAGGGACAGTCAGAGTTGGTGTTGGAGCAGTAGCAGTGGCCTGAACACATCTGTGTTACTTATGCATGGGTATATAACCAAATGCAAAGCTCACCAGAACAAATCATTTGCTTTAAGCCATTTGCCACACTGACTGTCTTGAAATAGCAAATAAAGATCAAGATTGAAGCTGCCTGGCTGCAGAAGTCTATCCCTACTTTTATAGTTTAAAAAAAAACAAAACACCTCACTTCTGTCCCTAATCTTATCTTTCTAAGGCTTTCTCTCTTAGTCCTATCCTGCGCCTACTTCTCTGTGCTTTTTTTGAATCCTCTCATTTGTCCTTCTCACTACGCTTTGGTAGCAGGTAAGGCAGTAAAAGGAGGCTGGTTCTCTTACAAGTGCTGCATATCTAAACTTCTCGTGATAAATCCATGGGTTTCAACCTCACTTAGCTATAACATGACAAAAGCCTTGAGAGTTTGTGGGGTTTTTTGAGACCAAGATGTTAGGAAACCTATTATTTACAATAGAAGAGAGGCAAAATATCAGCACATAAACCAGAAGTCCCTTTTCTTTTGAGGTGCTGAGCACCCAGCAGTGCTGGTGATAAGTAGCTTTAAAAACTTTTCAGTAAATAAGGTCTGTAGGTTTTTAGAGGAATCCTATAAATATGAGAGCAATGCTACTTCTGTAGTTGCAGTTTTATCTAAAATAAGAAGTTATTCTTCTGTGTAGAGGAGCATAAGATCAATTTAGTAGTCATATTCAAAATCTAGATCTTCAGAAAAAGGTTTTAATTTCAAACAAGAAGTTTTTAGATGCAGAGCTATGCCAGGAGACCTGTTACATAGGAGACAGTGTGTCATTGCAGCTCTGATAGGAATGTGGCAGTGTTAGGTGCAAATCAAGGTAGTTTCCTTCCCACTTAGATCTCCAAACTCTGAAACAAAGAGAGGGAGTGCACCGTTTCTTGTTGCCACTGATTTCTCTGCCTCGTGGCTTCCAAATTAGAGGGTTTTGCTTAACAGGATCGCTGAGTTGTATTAATTTCAGATATATTACTAATCTGAGAGTTTTACTCACTCTTTCAGAAACTTGGGAATGACACAACTCCCAGAGAGTCTTTTGACACTACAACAAGCTCAGAACGACTGGATGGAAGTGGTACAGGTACAGTATAAGTTTCCTGGTATAAACTTCCTAGAAAACACAACATGCCTGATGTCCAAAATCTCACTTCCCTCTTCAGATTGAATGTCTGCAATTGGTTAAGCAAAGTAGGAGTTTACACTATGTGAAGAGCATTAGAAACAAACTCACTTTTTGTGCTATGGATGGCACTTCTCATGAAGTCAGCTCTGGGGCGGAGTTTATGGCTCACATTTTTACTCTTGATGCACAGGAGGGGAAAGTACTTGGTGCAGGTGGCTGGGGCACCTTTGTGGCTGGGACACCTTTGGAAGGAGGCTGGCTTTTAATGGGATCAGCAAAGCTGAAGCTCAACCCAAGAGCCAGCAGAAATGCGTGTGCACAAAGAAGTGGAAGTGCTCAATATATCTGAGGATGGAAATATGACCAGTTTTCAAGCTTTAGGTCTGCTCATACTAACTTGAGTGGTGCTGACTTTCAGCTGGCTGCAGTGCTGTTGGTCTGTCAGCAGTCCTGACTCACAGTCAATGGCAGCTGCCTTTTCCCAGGATTTAACTAGTCTGATCGAAGCCAGGACTGTCTGTCTGCAAAGCTGTGGAGGCCCCTAGACACTGCTCATGTGCACAAAGCAGCTCTCCATTGTGTGTAAAATGGTGTTCAGCCTTGCAGTGCTTACAGCACCAATTCCCTCTGCACCTCATCTTTCCGTGCCCTTGTCAAGCCACAGTCCTGGGCCCTGACATGGCACACTGCAGCCAGCCAAGGACAAGGCTGACAGACTGGTTTGCATGTATACTTTAGGGACTGGCTAGTAAAGGTTTCAAAAGGGATTCAGCTCTGGTGGTTTGTGTTTACTACATGAAAGGAGTGGTCTGAACTAGGAAATCCAGGTCTGATATCTCAGCAGCGGTGGTATCCTGCAAGCCTGGCACACAAGATTGCAAAAACATACAGAAAAAAGGCTGGGAAAACGGGCTGAAATCAAAATCCAAATGTGGCCATCTTGATTGAGCACTTCAAATACCAATTTTGAAGTTTTATGTCTTTCTAAAGCTTTTAAAAAAATAGTATTCAAAGCATGCCATATTCTATAAATCAGTGCTTTTAAAGCCTGCTTGTCTTTTGAGGAGGACCTTGTGTGTCCCCTGAAGACAGCATACTGAAGTCAGAGGAGCAAGGATAGTCTGCACTTTGGGCATTGGAATAGCTGGGTGTGTGTGACTTCAACTTGTCTGGTCGTTTTTTCTGTATATGACACATTTCACCCCCACCACACTGCACTGCGCTTGCCCCTTCCTTTTGGCCTCCAGCTGTCAATTGTTTCCTTACCAGTCTTGCTTGAGAGCTCCCCAAGGCTCCTTTTCATTGTTGCAGCTACAGTTAGTCTTTGGCTTGGGCTAATTTATTTTAAATTACTGTGCTCTAATAATGTTAGAAGGCCTGAGGTCAGGAAGAAAAGAAAGAAAGTTAATGGAAAATTGCTGAATATTGTTACAGGAGAACTAAGCTAGTGGTTCTGAAGGAGAATAAGTTTTGGAGGTTTTATTCCTTGCTTTGTGTGTGGATGTTGCCTGCTTCTTTTGTATGCACACACACACAGGTGCAGGTGGTGTCCCGCTGTTTCACTTGCTGCAAGGAGGTATTTCACATGTGCAGACACAAACTCTCCCTGTCACACACTCACACTCATCTCTATGCACCATACAGCTGTCTGCTCTGCCAGAGTTTAACTCCAGCTGGGCTGGAAAACAGCTACATAGGCTGGAAAAACATACTGGAGATTGGCTTGCAGCAGACTGTATAAACACTCTCCCTCCCTTCCTCCCACTGCCATTAAAATGTCTCTGCTCAGCACTTCCATGTTCAGTAGGCCTTCTGAATGGGAATAGCAGGTAGGTAGGTCAAGTCAGCATCTGTGAGCACACACTTGGTTTTGCCAAGAACCAAGGCTACCTGTCTGCATTTCAGTTAGTCTGAAATTCTCTTCTGAGATTCAAGACGTGAAAACTGTTGAAAGCCCAGGCTAAGAAACAAGTTCCAAGATTATCATTGAAACTGCTAGATATAAGCTTTCTACCTCCTGAAGGCTGCAGAGTAGGAAAGTAGAGCAGGCTTTTTGCTTGTTAGCAGCCTGGAGTCCAGCAGGCTTTCTACCAGCTTGCACAGCTAGATGGGACTGACTTACTGCTTGCAAGTCACTGTAAATTGATCTCTAAATACTTTGGTCTTTGGGATAAACATCATGTTGGTAAACTTACTAATGTGTGGAAACTGTAAGCCATGTACAGTGTTATTAGACAAATCAAAATACTGTATAAAGAATACCTCGATCTGGGCTGAGTTTCAAAATCTCTTCTAGAGCTTGCTAAAAGCAACAAATAAAAAGATGTAGCCTGCTGGTCAAACACTTGGGATTTATTTTCTGGGCTAGGATTTCTCTGTTGATCTTGGAAACCCAACCTTTTGTCTGTAGAGACACAAAACAGTCAGGAGCGGCTTTTTCCACTGATCCATTATTGTTTTCTCAGCAGGTAAGCTGTGCCATCTGCTCCTAGAAATATGAAGGAGGAATAAGGTCCAGCTAGCCATCATCTCAAATATATTAAAAAGAGGGGCATACAATTGCTGTCTTGGGCAATTGAATCACAAATCTTAGCACATGTCAAAATTAGCAGGTTTAGAGGCTTTGCTTGCAGTGATTTTGAATAAGACATAGGGGATCCTCTTCCACATAGCAGTACATGTGTTAGCTTGTGGTGGTGTTTTCCACACCACTATAGCTGTGCATGGACCCTTCCGTGCTGCAGCAGACTTTATTTTATGTGTCTGTTTATTTCAGTGCCTAAACAGCAGCAGACCCTTCCAGAGAGTCGGTTTGCATCGAATAAAGGCGACTCCATCTCGGCGTCATCAGAAAAAAATTCAAAAGCTGAACCAAAGGCAGAAGCTGGTGCAAAGGCAAGAAGTTCTTCCAATACACCAACCAGTCCGAAGCCCCCACTGCAGTCAACAAAGCCCAGCCTGGCAGGACGACCCACAGTGCCACAGAAACCACGCTCTGCCTCTCGTACTGGTGAGAAGCTCTTCTGGGCAGTTGTCATCCCCAGCTCTGGGTGCTGTTCGTGCAGGCTGTGGTGGAGACAGCCATTGCCACATCCTGAACAGAAATGAAAAGGAGAGGGACAGGTTCTTCATTGCCATGCTCTTGACTCGCATCATTCTTTTCCACCTCCTTTTGCCCTAATTCAAATAAACTTATTAAAATGGTTTAATCTGTGATCCTCAAGAGTAAAGTGTGAGAAGCAGTAGTGGCAGAGCTATTTTTGAGTTAGCTGCTATCACAGAAGAGGTGAGCACAGTAAACTACTTCAGCATCAAAGCCTATTGTAGTAGCACTGACAAAAATAAATATGTTTTCTCTAAAAACCTGGTTCTATATATGAAAGTCCTTGGGGTTTTGGGGCAGGCTGCTCTTAGCCCCTCAAGTAAGTGCCTGTTTCTTAATAACTTGTACAAACTAGCTGTCTCTTACTTTTTCCTTGTTTAGCCTTTGTTTATTTCCTTATTGCTTTTGACTGAAAATAATTGTAACTGGACTTCATAACCCTGCAAGGCTGCCTTCTGCCCAGATATAATCCTAAGGTTTCCAATAGTGGGAAATGTTTCAGCACATCTCCCATGCATTTGTCTGTCTGCTGTTTAATAGGCCAGTGCCACAACCTCCTCTTCCCAAAGTACAGCCACTGCAATTGAGGAGAATTAAAAGCTAGTTACAGACTTGCCAAGTATCCACAGCAAATACAGCTCATTAACTGCCAGGGAGTGAAAAATATGAGCATGGCCATCTGTAAGGGCTTGCAGCCCTCTTGACTTTTCCCATAACCACTGTTGACCTTAGAATGATGTAATTTTCTGATAAGGATGAGGAATCAAAGGGATGTTACGGCCTCCTCCCTGCCCTTGATGTGAAACCTGAGCCTTCCTTAGTCTCTGCACTCCAGTAGGCAGAAGGTTGTTCACATACAAAATCACCTTCAGATTTTAGGTGGATTTACATTTGTTTTATTGACCATTTTAGAAACGGTCATCAAAGTGAGGGATGTCAGGTAAGGTGCTCATGAAGATGAATGCAACAGGGAGGGCATGGATTATTTGGTGGTGCTCAGTGTGTAAAATAGGCAGTCAGGAAGACCTGAGCT